>NC_042997.1:91991692-92036692 GCF_006345805.1 Octopus sinensis | reverse complement strand
AACAAGTACAAAAAAAAAAAAAAAAAAAATCAAATTACACCATCTTGAGAATTGCATATCATAGGAAAGTTAAAATTAAAATGACAATTAAAAAGTAAAGATTAAGTAAATTACAAAAATAATATAATGTATATAACAGGTAATATATATATACACACATATACTAAATGTTCTACTATATTACATTGTAAATCGAAAGATTTGTCCTTCAATGTATGATGAGTAAAATTTCAGCCATTTAATTTGGGGGAGAACTTAGCTATGAAATATTTTTCCATATTCCTCCTGAAAGAGGTGTCGTTCTTCGGACATTTGTAGAAGGGAAAGATCTTAAACTTTTTTTCTCCACACGTAGCTAGGTGTGTACTTAGTGGTATCTTGCGTAGTTCTTCCTGCCGAACATGTTGTCGGTATATCCTGGCTCGCTGGCACAAAGAATTACCAGTTTCACCTATGTAATCCTCCTTGCACGTGGGGGAGGTTATGCAGTATATAACGTTCTGCATCTTGCAGTTCATATCTGCATTTACTTTAAATACGTGACCACTTTTAAATCTCATCTCTCTGTTTCCCTCTATGTATTTGTAGGTGGGGTTGCTGCAGATCCCACATCTACCATCTCCGCACTCTTTTGCAAAGAATTCCATTTTAGTTTCTGAAGAGAATTTCGCTCTTGTTAGGTGTTTCTTTAGGTTTTTGTCCTGTCGTCTACTGTTTTTTATGCTATATTTGTTTAATATGTTTTTCATTTTGAGGCTTTGTAAGGCTATTGGCAGGTTTGAATGTATGGTTTGGAACATGTTGGTAACTCCAGGGTTGTGCGTGTTTATAAAAGGGATAATGTTTTCTTTGTTTTTTGTTTTGGGTGTCCTGAGTTGTGCGATGTCTAGTTTCAATGGTCTTGTGATTCCATTTTCTATTAGTTTAAGGGGGTATTTTTGCTCTAGGAGGAAGTTTTAAGTTCATCTAGTCTAATTAGTCATATTTGTGAATCAGTTACTATGCTACATATTCATCTTGCCATACTATATGGGATGTTTCTTTTTGTGAGGGATGGGTGGCAGGAGTGTATATATATACATATATATATGCATTATATATATATATACATATATATATATACATATATATATACGTGTACATATATATATATATATATATATATATATATATATATATATATATATTATATACAGTTAATCCAAACAAGAAAGCACAAAAAAACACACACGAGGACATGGAACAAATATAGTATTATTGGACGCTCAGGAAAGAAGGAGGGTTTAACATTTCGAGCGGAGCTCTTCGTCGGAAACATCAGAGAAGGGAAGACAGAGGAAAAAAATCGCCAACGGTACACACGAGGTCACATTTATATACATATATATAAATATATATATATATATATATATAAAACTTGAAAGAAGAAAACGACGCATGCGTTCAATCATATAATAACAATTTAATAAATAAAACATATGCATACATACATACATATATGTACATACCTACATCTATATGTATATATACATGCATATATGAGTACAGGACACCACAAATAAACGTAGAACACCATGAGAAATGAAAACATAAAACCAAACAAGGAAACAAACTTTTTTTAACAACGAAAAAACAGAGTACAAGACAAACAACACAAGGTAGATTCCCCTTCTTCAGCTGCCCCTGTTTCGACTCAATGCGTGTTTCGAAGGTAAGGGCAGAACACGACCACGCCAAAGTAGTCCTTCCCGTAAAATGAATTAGATAAAAATTTTTGGCGGAGGGGTAAAAAAAGTAACAAGAACAGGACGTAAAAGCAATACAAATGAAGAAAAAAACAGTACAAATAAAGATAAAAACAGTAAAAGACAGGACAAGGAAACCAACAATAAGGGCTTTTTTTTAAGCCTAGATGGTGGAAAAATTCATTAGAATGCATTCTGAAGATCGGCTTGCGGAAGACAGAAAAAAGCCAATGTTGACTTGTTGAAAGCAGTGGGCAGAAAGAAAGTTAGCAGCCCTCTGGTCAGCGACGGGAGAGAGGAGGAGGAGTGAGAGAGAGAGGAGAAGAAACCAGAAAGGGTGAAAAATAAGGAGAGTGATGGGTAGAGAGGAAGATAGACAGGCAGGGAGGAAAGGTCAAGTAAAGAGTTAAGAGTGCGCGTCATAATTATTGAAATAAAACTTACTTGGAAGAAGAAAACGACGCGTGCGTTCAATCATATAATAACAATTTAATAAATAAAACATATGCATACATACATACATACATACATACATATATGTACATACCTACATCTATATGTATATATACATGCATATATGAATACAGGACACCACAAATAAACGTAGAACACAACGAAAACATAAAACCAATCAAGGAAACGGACTTTTTTTAACAACGAAAAAACAGATTACAAGACAAACAACACAAGGAACATTCCCTTTCTTCAGCTGCCCCTGTTTCGACTCAATGCGTGTTTCGAAGGTAAGGGCAGAACACGACCACGCCGAAGCAATCCTTCCTGCAAAATGAATTAAATAAAATTATTTTGTGGAGGGGTAAAAAAAGTGACAAGAACAGGACATAAAAGCAATGCCCTTACCTTCAAAAAATGCATTGAGTTAAAACTATAACATTTCATAGAGATAATCTTTCTATTGTCAACAAGACATTTTATACCATAATGGCAATGACATCACATTTTCTATGACTATGTATCTGTCTGTGAATGTATGTGTATAAAAATATAAGTGTGTATATATCTCAGTGTATGTGTCTTTCCGTGTTAGGTATGTTATTAAACACATGCATATATATATATGTGACGATTGGCATGTGTGAATGTATGCCTGTGTGTGTCTATCTTACTATATGTATGTGAGGCCTAGCCAGTGTCTATACAAAATTTTATTTTCATTTCGATTAAAACAATATAACATTTCATAGAGATAATCTTTCTATTATCAACAGGATATTTTATACCATGACTACGACATCACATTTTGTACATGACTGTGTATCTGTCTGTGAGTGTATGTGTGTAAGTGTATGAGTGTGTATATGTCCCATAGTGTGTGTGTGTGTCTTTCTGCGTTAAGTACATTATTAAACACACACACACACACGCATCTACACATATATATACATATGTTAATGACTGACAAGTGTGAATATATGTCTCTGTGTGGTTATTTCAGTATATGTATGTGAATTTATGTCAGGAATATTTTATACCACAACAATGAAGACAACATCACATTTTGTATATGAGTGTATATCTGTCTGTGAGTGTATGAATGTGTATGTGTCTCTGAGTGTGTGTGTTTCCGCTTACATATGTTATCAAACAAACACACGCATCTACACATACATATACATATGTGACGACTGACATGCTTGAATGTATGTATGTGAGTTCTAGAGGTGAAACTCTTGAAAAAAAAAAACCATGAAGTCACAAGGTCCAAGGTATATATAAAAATACACATTAACTGTTCCATCACCAGTTAATTATCGCAGCAGTTGCAAGGTATTTACAATTACATATTTACCCTTACATTAAGAAATTTATCCTTTATATATATATATATATATCCACTTCTCTCTGGATCACGCCTTTCTCATCCACGTGATCCCAATCGTCCTCCTGAAACCGTAATTCCACCATCGTGGAGGCCTTCCAGGTGGTCGTTTCTGCTTGCGTGGGTACCACTCGACAACTGCGCGAGGAGTGGACAGCGTGCTGTGACCAGTGTTGTCAAATGGACGCCTGACAGACTGGTTGGTCAAGGTGATATATATATATATATATATAATTCTTTGTCTCTCTGTAATAATTATTATAGCATTTACTGTTAAATTAACAGCTCCATACATGTGCTTCTGTTTTCTTCATTTGCTTATATTTCATTAATTTACACTGCATACAAAAATTTAGACATACTATATACATACCACGTGGTAAGCCATTATGCCTTATTTTTTCAAATAATTCATTACTACTTATTCTCATGTGACTCCATAGTTCACTTTATATTTCTTATTCTACAGCCACACCTGCAATCCAATGTCAACCCTTCACCTTCTGCAACATTTCAACAATTCACTTCTCCATTGCCATCTCCCATTGCAGCCCATTTCCCAAATGTACCCATTTATGTACAATATCTCCATTAATTTGACTGTCAACCATATGATGAGTCATGTTAGATGCAACACTGACCGCCTCAAAGGCGAGTATATCCACAGACAACTTTTCAGTGGGTTCAAAAATTATATACCCCTCCACTCCCAATTTTCCATGATAGGTTAGGACATGGAATCCTCCAAATGGATGTATTATATGTTGCTTAGCTGAATTAGACCATCATTTACTCCACAAATGTTTTGTTGTCAATGCTGCACTTTCCAATATTACATGTTTCAACATAACTGTAATATATATATATATACAAACTATACCATTTTAATCCCAAGCAATGCTAGGTATCTCTGCTAGTTGAAAATAATTTTAATAAAAAAAAAGTTGACAAGACTAACCTATTCAAATTGTGTTACACCAATGTCTAGACACTGGGAGGTAGAGACAAAGAGAATCATAATATTTGATTGTTTGATTCACATTATTGATGTGTTCATGACAAAAGCTATTGCTAGTTTAGTTCACTGAGCTATAAATAGAGACTGAGGAAGAAATGGTCATGATTAAATTCAGTGTTAGCTTTGCTTCACTGACAATTATTTCATGTGCATGCTGTGATGTGCCTACATTCTACATACTACAATGGAGATAAATATCATTCTGGCATCAGAGCTGGTATAGTTAATCTCCTTTGAGATTATTATTATATTTTCTTTGTATGGCAATAATATGACTATTAGGTAGAAAATCATTTCTGGTGCTTTTAGAAAGGACCATTATTGGGAGCACATGGCTCTCTATTGTTCTTTAAAACCCTAAGATTACATTACTGAATATGTTTACCCTCTACAAGATAGTATTGTGTAATTTCAGGTTAACCCTTTCATTACCAACCCGACTGAAACCGGCTCTGGCTCTGAGTACAAATGTCTTGTTTTTTGAATTAAAATCTTCCACCAAACCTTAGTCACAATTTATGTTCTTAACACTAGCTGAATGATAATTAAGTTGTTTTACAAAATTATCTATTATATTTAAAGTAATTGAAAGAAACACAGAGCATCTCAAAATAAATACAGTAATGAAAGGGTTAATCTAGTTGCTGTCTCTAGCAGGCCAAACAACTACGCAGAGACTTTTTTGTTTAATTATAAAACCCTGTTGCTCAATGTACTACCTTTTACCTCTACCACTTTTGTTAATGATGTCTCAAATAGCGTATACTAGTGGAAAAAGTTTTCTAGTAGACCTTCAACAAATCAATATCAATCAATCCAGTCAAGCAACTTGCTCAGCCCAATGCAACTTCTCCAACGCCAGATGTCCCAATCAAGAGATGTGACATGAATAGCTACCTATTGTTCCCAGGTTTACTCTGACCAGGAATAGTATCATCTGTCAGAATCCCAGCTATGGATAGAATACATGTAACCACCCAAGCCAGGTTACATTTATGTCATGGGATGCAGCATGGTGGATTTGAATATTTTGGCAAATGAATTTTACTGAATCGATGGTGAATATCACTAGATACTGAGTGGATGAACAGATTTAACAGATAGTGCTCAAAAGTCACGGCAAAACCCTCCAGAGCTTTGCCATCAACTAATACAGTGGTTCTCAATCACCGTTTTATTTATGGACTCCTTTGATTCCTATCCACAGACACCTAATGTACTGTTTTGCTGGCATGGACCCTAGAAAATCTTTTATAGACCCTGGTTGAGAGCTATTGATCTAATGTGTTATTCTGCATTTTTTTCTTTCTCCAGATCACATAACTAATGTCCTCAGTATCAGATTACAAGAAGTGTTGCCAATGACAATTCACAAATTAGCTTTTAGGCACACCTGACCAGTAACTAATATAATATTTAGAGTTATGATGGATGTAAATGTCAGATCCTAGATGTGGAACAAATCCAGTTACAAAAATATTGCTTTGATGGTAAACATATGGCCATCTTAAATTTTATATAACCTCCTTATCTCTTTCTCCATGATCCTGTCTATGATTCTTGTTTCCTCTCTAGATTCCCTATTGATAGTAGAGTCCAGTTTAACACCACCATCTGGCCAGTAGATACTTTTACAGAGTACAGTGTATTGCAATTATTTGGGCTGGTGTCTTGTCTTGAGATAGCTACCTCCTTTCTCCTACAAGTCAGCAAGACTCTGAAAAGAGACATGAGCACTGTTCTTACTCCACTGGATATTAACATATAAAAAAGACAAAAAGAAAATGGTTTACTCTTAGCCTTAACAAGTGCATATGAATTCCCTCTTTGCTCAGTACTTTGATTTTATAAATATTTCTCAGGATGGGAGAGCATTTTCAAAATTAACTGAGACAGCCTTTAAAAAAAATCATTAAGAAGCTTGCTTCCCAACCATGTGGTCTTGGATTTAGTCACACTGTGTGGTACCTTGGTGATGTGTCTTCTACTATAACCTCAGGCCAACCATAGCCTTTTGAGTGAATTTGACAGATGAAAACTGACAGATGTTATCTGCCTGTCTGTCTGTCTCTCTCTCTATTAAAATAACAGCCAAATCTCAGTTTTTTTTTTAAAAACTTTTTTGAATTCTTTTTGGCAAGACTTCCGCCTGTCTTTTTTTTTAAGGGTGGTTATTTTTTTGTGTGTGTGTGTGTGGGGGGGGGGGGGGGTTAGACGGGCGGAAGTCTTGCCAAAAAGAATTCAAAAAAGTTAAAAAAAAACAAAAAAACTGAGATTTGGCTGTTATTTCTAGCATGTGGATAGCCTGCTTGAAGGCCAAGGCCGGAAAATCGAAAGTTTGAAAATGCGATTTTTGAAAACTCTTTTTCAGAATTGGATCCTCCATAACCAAAAACGTGGGATTCCGTAAAAAAAAATCGATATATATAAATTTTCCCGAAAGTTATGACGGAAAAATCGGATCTTGTGAATTTTCCGAAAGTCCTCTCTCCACCTCCCAGGTTCGTTTGCGCAAATTTTTTTGTCGTATTGGTTTTTTTTTTTGTCTTTGTTAACGGGTGAAGATCTTTATATTAACCGTTCTGAAGTTTTAACGATTAAAAAATTAATTTTTTTTAGATAATTACATATATAATACGTAACATTTGGAATTGATAGCTTCCTCCTCCTTTGCAACAGTCGCCGCTATTGAGGGAGAAGACTTATTTCAGAAGCCAGTCCGTGTGTAAAGGCTTCACATGCTAGAAATACCAGCCAAATTTTCCTTAAATCACACCATAACTTCTTAAAAAAGTAACTTTGATATCTGCGAAAGTGAAATTGTCATAGCTGTGTATATAATTAAATAAATAATTCGTTAAAAATCTTAAAATACGTCATAATTTGAGCAGGAGTTTGCTTTTAAGTAAACTGTTTTCCTTTGAGCAGAGAATCCTGAGCTACATTATCGATTGGATAATGTGTTTCTGGGTTCTCAACATATAAGTAAAAGACGGGATTGTCATGGCCGGAATGCCTATGGTCGTGAGATAACTAGATCTGGGCTAATCGGAGTCGAAAACCAAGAATGGATCTTTTCCTTTTGAACGGCACTTTGTAACATAATTTCTAGGTAACTAAAAAGTTTTAAACTTCGTATACTGGTAGAATGTGTTTATAAAACATCATTTTTCTTGGCTTTATTGAGAAAATTCTATATGTTGTAACATATTTCGTCTTTAATTTCGAGCATTTCGGCAATTTTAACCAATCGCTTACGTCCATTTAGGTAAATAACATTCTGTTCATTATGCGCAGAATGTTATTTACCTAAATGGACGTAAGCGATTGGTTAAAATTGCCGAAATGCTCGAAATTAAAGACGAAATATGTTACAACATATAGAATTTTCTCAATAAAGCCAAGAAAAAAGTGATGTTTTATAAACACATTCTACCAGTATACGAAGTTTAAAAGTGTTTAGTTAACTAGAAATTGTTTGAAAAGTGCCGTTCAAAAGGAAAAGATCCCCAAGAATTTCTTGCGACTTGATCATATTAAAGTATCTCTAACTACCAATTCTCCCCCTTGGTTCATATCGAAAGTTTCAGCTGACGCCCAACTTTTCAAAAAAAAAAAAAAATCAAGGCCATGTTTCTCATAACCTTCGTTTGTTCTTAGCACAAATTTGGCAGCGACGCAAGTCTGGGTTGCATCAACATTGGAGAAGATACTCATATTTTGGCTTCTAAAAGTTGTAAGTTTTTTGATTGGCATTTAATATTCTTAATTGTTTATGAAATATGTACAGATCATTTTCTAGATTTAGGCAAAATTACTTAACAAAAATGTTTGCCTAAATACTCTTCAAGCATCAGCTCCAACTGCATACCTAGTCACTATCTTTCATCGTATCCTATTCTATATTTTCTGTTTTTTTTTTGTTGCTCATTTTAACCCTTGTTTTTGTGTAACATTTAAAAAATACCATTTTCCCCCTTTCAATTAATTCATTTCAAAGTGGGAAACCAAGTTTATTAATTTACAGACTTAAGTGTCAGAAATAAAAGAATTCAGTTGTTCCCCGACTTATGCTAATAATTAGTGGCCCGTAATGATTTGACACTAGGGCAGACCCGATCGAGCAAATCTTTGATCAAAAGACGCTTTTGTTGTGAACTATCATTAATTGAAGAATTGTGTGGTTTGAGGAAGATTTAGCTGCTACCTTTAGTAAGTTGACTGATTGCACTTTTTAAAATCCGGCATACCTACACAACTATGCGTCTCTCACTGACTCTGTTTCTTTATAACTTTCAGAAAAATGCATATTTTTGTTAACTTTTCAACAAATGCGCTTCACATGAATTATAGAATCCTATTATATTGGAGATTGTTGTGAAAAGCACCCCCCCTCTGAATGGGGAGAGGGGTTTTGGGAATTCCTCATAACTTTCAGAAACATGGGTAATTTTCAGCAAATACCTTCAGAGAGTGTGTAGATTACGATTATATTGGAATGAAAAAAAAAAAAGGTTTAATTGCACATACATACTGTTACACATCCACATTACATATATCTACAAAATGGAACTTAAAATTTCTAGAAAGGAATTGTGATGTGTGTCAGTATGTCTGAGTGTGAGGTCACTTTTCTTTTTTTAATACATTGAATTCCTATATAATCGTAACCTTCACACTCTGAAAGGTATTAATTTATAGAAAATATGAAAAAGTATCCATTTTTCTGAAAATTATAGGGAAACAAAGCCGACTCATGTTTCCGAAACTCCTCTCCCCGCACGCAGAGATTTTTTCACCTACAAATTCTGATATAATCGGAATCTACACTATCAGAAGCATATTTGTAGTGGATTTCATTTTAAAATATCCATTTCCTGAAAGTTATGAGGAAACAAAGTCGGGGAGGGGGGACACTTGTGTAAATAGGAATTTAATCTTATGCATTTCGAATTATGTTGTTTCTTAATCGTTATTATATTTTTCTTAAATTGCAATTTACCGGCGAGAGGCTCTAATTATTAAAAAAAAAACTTTGAGGGGTTATATGGGGTTCTTAAAACCAAAATTCTGCTTCTAATTTTGTTGATTATAAACACTGGTCGAACAAACTTATGATGAAAGTGTGTTTGTCATGACCTTCACGTTTTTCTTCCGGGCGTAGTGTATGTTATTCAATGTTTCCTATCTTATTTTATGTTTATAGGATGTAAAATAGGACGATGTGTTTGCTAATTTCAGCAATGCCTTGTAACCATTGACGTTTGGATATCAGAGAAAAATTTTAATGCTCAATTTGTGAAATTGCTCCATTATGAGAGCTAATTTGAGTATGGGGATGTGGTGTATATTTAATTTACATTATTATTTACGATTATTTAAGGCAAAAACAAATAAAACGCATATTCTTTTCACTTTAATGTTTTTTGTCTGTATTTAATTTTAATTTGCATATGTTCGTCAATTCGCTACGATCTCTTTAAAGTAAACAAAAGCAAAAATTTTAATTGGTGGGGGGTGGAAGATAGGAGGTGAAATTTAAAAAAATAAAATTTTTTCAAAAAATGCATTTCACAAGATGTGCGAAACTGAATTAGCCCCGGAAAGGATATCAACGTTTCACTTGACTAGCTAAATACACGTAACGAATACGTTTAAAGTCAAGTAATTTTTTCTTTATTTTTCTAGAAAAGCAATTTCTGTGTTTCTTATGTTTTTGTAAAGTATTTTCTCGATTCTATTTTTGTAGAATTATCTTGTGTAAATTAAAAAAAAAAAGCACTTGCCATTTCATTGTACTTCGTAGCGAAAACTGTACATGAATAATAGTAAGCATGCGCATTGTTGCTTTCGCCGGAAGTAATTCAAAACTAACGAAACATCGTTTTAAGTTTAATTAGGATTGTAACTTGTTTCTGTTGCGGAATGTTGAGATATTAGGGAACCCAACGAGAAGTAGCTTTGTTTATTTTTTTTTGCTTCCTTGTTTCGTGTTAATTTTACAAGCTGTTTTGTACCTCGTAAGTACGCTTGGCTATATTTTATTAATCCACTCTAGCAAACAATTTTGATGCTTCGTCATCAATATAGATTGGTGACCCTCATCTCCTGTTTGTTTTTTCATTATTTTTTTCTTTCTTTAACCAACCTCCAAAAGTTCATTAATCATTTTCACATGAAAATATGCCCATATTTTCTCTGGGGTCACTTTCTCTCAAAAGTTCTTTCTTTTTTTCTTTGTGATTGTGAAGAATAACGATCATCCTTATCTTACACTTGCTTTACGGTTGAGTTATTATAACTATTTGAAAAAATTACTTTCTCAAGACGAATACTACAGTTTTGTGGCTGTATTAGCGTTAAGTAAGATGTACAGAATACTATTCAGAACCAATACTGCTTCCGTTACAAGTAACGGATTTACTTTCATTTTAATTCACCTTGTTATTTTAAATAATGTGTATTATTGCGTATTAAAGTCTTTTAAATAACAATTACTAATACCCTAGTTTTTAATTATTTACTATCAGAAAAACAAAAACTGGAAGTGAATATAAATAAGCGTAAGGATATTTTTAACGACTATAATGATTCTGCCGCAGTACAATTGTTTTCGTCTCAACACAAGACCTGAGATGAATCAAAGTAGTTGTCACATTTCCCTCTTGTACTCTTTCAGTAATGTATTTATATACACATGGTGTTAAATTTGTGGATTACACTGCCAAATTATCCAAAGTTGCTCACTAACATGACATAATTTATTTTGTTTATATGTAACCCTTTATTTCCTCTTAAAACTATTTCTATAAATGTTGTTTTTATGCATTCAGATAAAGAATAATAGATTACTTTATTAGAAATGTTCAAGAAGTATGACCCCTACATAAAGCACGGGGAAAGTGACTTGGGACTGAAGCAATGTCTTTAAGAACGACTTGTAACCGAATGGTTCTCAACCATTTTTTACTTGTAAGACCCCTCGGTTAAATAGTAATATGCTTAGTAGTCTGCACAGTTGGTAACAAAGAGTTTGTCTCCAAAGCAGACGTGTAAAATCAATATGTTTGAAAAGTGTAATACTTCATGGTGATGGGATAGGTGCATTGATTCTGCAGAGGCAAGCACAAGTGAACTAAGAAAGTTACTTGGGAATAAAGCTATTGGGCAATGTATGTTGGCTATATAATGTTCACTTGCAAGAATGGCAGAGCACAAATTAACTAAGAAAAATAAGACAGCGACCAGTTAAACATTAAAAGCTCCAATGTATGTAGGAGAGATGCCTGCTCTAGTATTAATGTGAATGGATGCTAAATGCTGGGTACAAAACTACTAAATAGCTGTTAGAGGAAGTACAGTTAATAAAAGTTTAACTTTTTTGATACCAACTTATGAGACTATTACTGGTTCTTGAATACAAAAATCACCTGCTCATTTAAACAAAAAACTTATAACATAAATTTCCTGTATTTGCCTTTTTGTTATGTACAAAAATTAATCTGATGTCTACCACGAATGAAAAAGTTATTTGTACTAAACCTTTCCAAACTCGTCACAAAAATATGGCCATGAAAGAGTTAAACTGGTTGTATAGCACATTGGTACATGAAGCTGTAGTTAACATAGTCTCTCTGATGCAGCCCAAACAAGTGTGTATACAAATTTTCGTACATTAAAAACAGCGATGACAACAGCAGGTGTGTAAGTAGCTAAGACATCATTGTCATACTCAAAGCTTATGTCAGTTATTTCAGGCTAATATTAGATCTCACCACTTTTCACATTTACTTTCGATACTTTCCATTGAAAATCTTGTGTATGCCATCTCTTTTGTGAGAGGGGAGATTAGTTTTACAATTGAATGTGCATATCACCAACCCACATAACAGCATAGATTGGTTGCCTTTATTGTGTCACCAGCACTAGTGATGTTTTCCATAGTGTGAATAAAGAATCTTTGTAATCTTCTATCAATTTCATCCTGAGTTACTGCTAACTTAGTTGGTTGTCTGCATTCCAGTTTGTTCCCTCAAAAATGTTAAGGTCACTTTGCAAACATTAATTAAGCCTCTGATTTTCTTTTTCCTTTTACTAATGTAACCATAATAGTTGTCTACTTCATCAACTGTATATTGTATAATTTTTATTGTTACCTATTTTCTTTGTTTCTATTAATTTTCAGCTTATTCATATGATAGTGTATGATAACAAATATTTTAAAACTCCATTTGATTAGTCTGATTAGATTTTACTTCAGTTTTGACAGACATGCAATGAAATCATAAATTCACTGATATATTTGTAGTACCAAATATAGATTTGTGAATGCTAACGAATTTAGATTATTTGGACATAACTTTTTCATTCTTCTGTGATAATTTTTACCATGACGTTAAAGGAGGAATTTATTTTAGAACTCAATGAATTTGAGAATGCTTCATAATCACAAGTGAATCATGAAGGAGTTTCTACATGGCTGCTCAACTTGCTAAAAGAAGTAACCAAATTGGATAATGCATGTAGAAAAAGGATTGAGTTGTCATAGCTGGACTGCTCATTGACAATAGGTGTGATAGGCCAGGGCTAATCTGTAGCTAAACAAGCTTCATTTGATATTTAAATTTGGTATTCCCATTCAGAGATTTGTGGATATCCACATAAGAACTGAAACATTAAAATTTGATTTTTAAAAAGTGTTGAAGAACTAGATCAAGGAAGATTCCTTTAAATGCATATAAAAGAATTGAAGATGGGGGAGAAATACATAAGTTTTATGAGCAGAGTTTTTCATGGAGTATAAATTTTTTGTCAATGTAAACTTAGTACTTCTTGATGTGGATTGTTACATATAGAAAGGCTTTGAAAACTTGTGCTTCAATTATTTATCATTAAAAGTTTTCTGACCCATTTAGTTGTTGCCGATGTGGAAAACTAATATGATAAATAGGCGTGCCCCAGCATGGCCACAGCTCATGAGCTGAAACTAGAATCAATCAATCAATCAAATTTACTTTAACCCTTTAGCATTCAGTTTACTCTATCAAATACAATGCTTATTCATTTACATTGTTTCGAAATAATCATGCATTGTTTTATAGCTTTCAGATTTTGACAATCTGATTGTTTGTTTATAGAATGACAATGTAGGTGTGAAAGGCCAGATCTGGCCGTTTTGAACATAAAATAGATAGAATATCTGGGTCAGATATGACTGGTTTAAATGTTAAAGGGTTAAGAGCATCCAGGTGTAGAAACCATGCCAAAACAGACAAATGGAGCCTGGGCAGCTCTTCAGCTGGCCAATTCTTCTCAAGTCATCATGGAGAATGGACGTTGAAAGATGATGATTGTTTAAATATTGGATTCCTTAGGTAAAAGACCAATTTTGTAAGAAGAAGGGATATCAAATTTTGGTGACCTTGTGAGTAAGGAAAGATAAAGATATAACTAAGATTTAACCCTTTTGATATGAACCCACCTATGACTACCCTTGTTTCTATGATACAAACAACTTGTTTGAAAGTGATCTAAATTGAAATTTTAACCCATTAGTATTCAAACTGGTTTATATCCAACCCAAATATTCTACATGTTCTATGTTCAAACCAGTCAGATCTGGACTCACACATCTAGTCTACAATGTCTTTCTGAAAATAAACAATCACATCGTTGAAATCTTGATAACTATGAGACAATATATGATTAATTTAAAACAATGTGAACAAGTAAGCATTACATTTGATAGAGTAATCCGAATTCTAAAGGATTCATGTTCCAAACAGCAGATTTATTAATGAAAAAATTACTTCACTACATTTTTCATTATTTTCAAATTTAATTGAAACTAAGCAGTGTATAAGACTTCCCATACTCCTTCCTACCAAAGAACTACTAAACTCTGGGAGATTTTTCCTTCAGGGAGTACCAACTATATTGACCTCATTAATCTGAAGGCATGCAGAGGTCATGAGCAGCAATCTTCCTCTGCCAAATGAATTTTGAAAGCAAATACAGTAAGGAAAATAGAATAATATAACAGTGACGTTACAAAATGCTTTTTAATTATTCAAATCAAACCATTTTATACTGAAATTAGAAAGTAAAATGTCATGGTATTAATATTTCAGTACCCACCATTAAAACATATTTATTGAATCTTTATCTTGATTTTATATTTTACTAGCAAATTCTGAAGCATGGCAGATTCTGATGTTCCCGAAATATTGGATATAACTACATACACATCAGACAAACGTTGGCTAGAGAATATATTTCGTGATGTTTCTAAATTGTCTGTAGCCAAGCAAACTGTGGTTGGTGGTATATCTGGCTGGTAAGTATACCTTATCATAAATAATTTGCTTCAGTTGAAGTCTGAGAAAATATGAAAACAAAAAAATTTTATTCACTGGCCGTATGGTTGAGAGGTTTGCATCACAACCACATGATCTAGGTTCATTTGCATAGGTGCACTAATGTCTTATAAGTGAAAATTTATAAACAGAAAAATATGCAGAAGTCTTATATATATATATGTGTGTGTGTGTGTGTGTTGTTCCTTCTGTTTATTTTTCCATACTGGCATGAATTAACCAGAGGTTTTCCCTTCCACCATCCCTTATTGTCTTCAAGTAAGGGATCTCTTATTTTATTTGCCTTTCAAAGCTAGTGGACAATTTGTTGACAGGAGAAATGACAATTTCACTGTTTACAAAACAAGCACACATACACACACACATTTTTCTTTCTTAGTAATTAGACTAGTTATAGGGTGAGCAGACAGCAGAAGAAATCTTCAGAGGAAAAACTTTTCTCAAGCAAGTGTTTGGTCCATTAGTTCTTAAGTTCATGACTCCTAGGTGTCTTACTGTTTTTGAAATGCCACTTTTAGTGGGGATTGAACTCAGAACATTTAGTTGATTTTTTCCCCTTGAATTGTGGTGTATATCATTAGGTCATGATATGACCACTTCAAGAACTGATGCTGTGAATCAAACTGGGTTTCTTTCCTATTATGTTTAACAGCTCTAGCTATCATTTCACTATGCCCACAGCCACATTGACTTCTTCGCATCTGTTCTTTTGTGACCTTTGATTCCAAGATGACCTAGTAGTTGGCATATGGAATCTGCAACAAACCCTCATGTGCCAACTTGAAATTAAAAAAAAAAAAGTCATTAAAATGACTGTTCCACAATGCAACTTTCTGTTTTGTAGCAAGAAAAACAGCGAGACGGAGGAAAATTCTTCATATATAGAGAAGATCCAAAAATTGCAGAAGACAAAAAGAGAAATGAACACTTAATCCAGTGAGAAAAGTATTGGAAATAACCACTAATAGATATGGATTTATAATCGCCCTCAGGCAAGCTGCATGGCATGAGTACACAGGCATTAACAAAAATGTGAGCATACACACACGCAAGGTTAGGCGCACTCATGATTACAAAGTGAGTTAGTTATTTAGTAGGTGTTTAGAAGAACAGGGAGGTTTAAAGTAAACTTAAGTCATCCATACCTTAAAATAAAATAAAATGACACTAAGTTAACGGTTATTCAAAATTCATTCTCACTGCATTGTGCGAAAGTACATTTATATGCATGTAGGCATCTCGATAGTCATTCAAAAATTCTATTAAGTATCTTCTCGTTAGTCTACAGAATAGACAGGGATTCCTCGGAGTAGAGAAGGCATCTCTTGGAAATTACACTGTATGGTTTTGCATGTCTAACTTTGGACCAAGTAATGTAGTATTTTGTATTAGCCTCCTTCAGTCGCCATATAAAATCTGCCAAAGATGTTGAATGTCTCTTATTGATTGACCTAAAGCTGGCAACATGATTATAACAACGATTCTTAAATGAATCAGCTATCTACCCAATGTAAACATAGGGCCCTCTCCTTGTGTGCACGGTACATTTATATAAAAGATTTGTACTCATACAGAGATTCATCAAAGGACATTTTGATTTATCTAGTATGAGCATTTATCATTTTTATTTGTATATAAAGCAGTCCTGACTTCATTTACCGGCGCTGTTATCGTGCTAGCTGTACCATGAGTATTTCTACTACTACAAATTGGTCAAAGTTGATGATTATCGATGTGGTTTACATCTCCTTAGTTGGCATTTAGATGTAAATGCTTGCTAGATCCAGTAGGTGGGTTATTGAACCTTTGTCGCTCCAAATTAGCAGAGTTTGTGTAGGATACCTACATGGTATGCTGATTAAAAATAGCATGATACTGATTGGATTTAGGAAAACACTTGTCCAAAGCAGCAAAAAATTTTCCAGCGATCCTGGTTGAAACATGCAAACCGAAAATTGGATTGAACCAGAGGACATCCTGATTCCTATATCTGTTATTAGGTTTATTTGATCAAGTGTGTTGTACAGGATTGGAACAAGCAGATGAATTACTATGTCGCATGTGTCTATGAGTTTTCTTTGGTAGATCATTGACATGACCAATTCTTTCTGGCCTACATTCTTTATCCGAGTGATTTCTCAAATGGTAACGTTGTGGTGGTATACGATGTGTATCGCAGTTGTAGGAATTACCAGTGTTGCTTAAGCCTGCATCTTGTAAATATTGAATTCTGCCATGGAACCCAGCCTTAGCTAGAGCATCATTATAAGATGCATGAGATTCAAAAATTTTACTGGTGGCAGATAATCTAGAAATTCTAGTAGAAATATTCTTAACTAGTCCCCGTATAATCAAGGGTAGATGGTTGGATGCTACTTAATGTACTCAATATGATCATTCGGTTTATAAAATGGTTCAAATAATCCAGTATCAAAACAGAAGGTAGTGTCAAGAAAATTCACTCTGTGATAATATTTAGCTATAGTAATGTTTAGTACTAAATTTTTGAAACGTCTAAAGAAATTTTTCCTATGCCTTTTTAACTGTACATTACTACTTCTGTCTATAAAAAATAAGGCGTCATCCCTATACAGACCCCCTGTTACTTCAGGAAAGGAAGACTGGATTAATGAAAGGATATATATTCCGACTAGTTCACTGGCCTGAGCAGAATCGTGTGAGCCTATTGCTATATCAAGCGCATTTTCCCTATCTAATCTACTCCATAATGTACTAGAGTGGCTTGTGTGGCAAGAATAATATCTATTTTGTGTCAGGACAAATCAGAATTTTTCATGCTAAAAATCAGGGCTTGATTGAGAACAATTGGGTTGATAGTGGCATAGTAGCTCTCTATATCAAGTTGCAAGAATTTACTAGTTCTATTAATTTCTAGAAGCTTGAACCATCCAACCACCTTTTGGGTATCAGACCAGAGGGTTAATCTAATTTTAGACTTAAGGACAGGTATTACCCTGTCAATGATATTTTTATTAATGATGCCTATATCAGATTTAGGAAAATCAGTCTGAGGTATCGATAAGAAAGTTAGGTTTATGGTCCTTAAGCATATTATGTATATATAAATAATATATATATAATATAATAATATATATTTTATATATATATTATATAAATAATATATATATGTTGTATATGTATATTATATATATATATATATATATATATATATATATTATATATATATATATAATATATATCTATATATAAAATTTTTAAAATTTCGTCTTTTTAGTGAGTGATTGAGAGGCAAAAACAGACAGAAGGGGTTGTTATGTATGTATGGCTTCAGTCACACACACGAACATGTATGCAATGTGTATGTTGCCTGAGACACGCTCCTTCGCAAACGATCAGCTATTATTTTGTAAACAATGTTTCGAAACTGTTTGTGTTTTCGAAAGGAGAGGTCTGACTCTTACATCTCTGGGGAAAAAAGTAGGTCTCTCTATTCCTCTTACAAAACCTACGTCCGGGGGCCAAATTTGCATTTTGTAAACAATGTTTTGAAAGGAGAGGTCTGACTCTCACATCTCTCCGGGGGAAGGTAGCCTTCTCTATTCCTCTTACAAAACTTATGTCCGGGTGCCAAATTTGCTTCAGTTGATGGTATTACTCAGGTAGGGGGTGGTGGTGGGACGGGCAGGAGCAAGGGCATACAAAAAACATGTATCCAATAGGTGTATGTATGTATATGTTTGTATGTGTGTTGCCCATATATATATATATATATACTTAGTTGTGATCTGAACATAACTGCTTCTCACGCAGAGGATTGGGGGCTCTTTTGGGCGTTCTATTTTCTTTGCTGGAAGGGTTCCCAACCTATGGGTAAAGGGGAGTTGCATGATGGGGGTGGTGTTTTCGAAAGGGTTGGCATATGCCAATCAAACTCCCAATCAATGTAGGGGTATTAAATTGCTGGATCAGGTGATGAAGGTTAGGGAGAGAGTCTGCTTAGATGAGATGCAGTTCGGTTTTGTTCTGGGTAGAAGCACCACTGATGCCATATTCCTGGTTCGACAACTGCAGGAGAAATGCCTAGCTAAAGATAAACCCTTCTGCTTAGCTTTTGTGGACTTGGAGAAAGCCTTTGACAGGGTCCCCCGATCCCTTATCTGGTGGGCAATGCAAAAACTGGAGATTTACAAATGGTTAATAATGGCTGTACAGGCCCTATACAGAGGCCATTAGGAAGGTTAGAATTAGCAATGAGCATAGTGAAGAATTCTGGGTAGAAGCAGGGGACCACCAAGGTTCAGCCCTCAGTCTCCTTCTATTCATCATAGTCCTCCAGGCAATAACAGGAATTCAAGACGGGTTGTCTCTGGGAGCTCCTCTATGCTGATGACCTGGCCCTCATTGCAGAATCACTACCGGAACTAGAAAAGAAATTTTGGGTGTGGAAGCTAGTTTTAGAATCAAAAGGCCTTAGAGCCAATGTAGCAAAGACCAAAGTTATAGTAAGCAGGAAGGTGAACTCATCACACACACCCTCAGGTAGGTAGCCCTGCTCGATCTGTAGAAAGGTGTAGGTAGAAACTATACAAGATGTACCCAACGTAAGCTATGGATGCATAAGTTGTGCATCAAAGGAAGATTAACCAAGAAGATAGCTTTCGTGTGCGGCAGATGCACAGGGGCAATAGACACCACAGACACTCAGAAAACAGATTCCATCACACTCCAGGGGTAGAAACTAGTAGTTAATAGTTTCTGCTACATACATGACCAAGTTAGTAGTGGAGGTGGATGCTCAGAGAGTGTCACCACTAGAATACAAATAGTCTGGGCAAAGTTTAGAAAGCTTCTACCCCTACTGGTGACAAAGGGTCTCTCGCTCAGAGTGAAAGGTAGATTGTACGATGCATGTGTGTGAACTGCCATGCTTCATGGTAGTGAAACATGGGCTGTGACTGCAGTTGTGTAATGTCAGTGTGCACACACGATAGGGTGTAAGCACCCTGAGAGAAATGCTGGACATAAGAAACATCGGACGTGGTGTGCAAGAGACGTTTGCGCTGGTATGGTCATGTACTGCGGATGGATGAGGAGAGATGTGTGAAGAAGTGCCACTCCCAAACAGTTGAACGTATCCGAGGGAGAGGTAGACATATGAAGGCATGGGATGAGGTGGTCAAGCATGACCTTTAAACGTTGGGCCTCACAGAAGCAATGACAAAAGACCGAGATCTCTGGAGATATGCTGTGACTGCAAAGACTCAACAAATAATGTGAGTTCATGGCTGTTTCCTGCACTAATTTCGCATAGCCCTAGCCCATCCAAAGTACCTTGGATTGCAGAATGACCTGCTGCGCTTACCTCTGCTGTGCTTGAGGAAACCTATTGAGTCAAGTACATCAACATCAAAATAAATATCAAATGGAAATTGTAGTGCCGGTGGTATGTAAAAGGCACTGTCTGAATGTGGCCAATGCCAGCGATGCCTTGACTGGCTCCGTTGCCAGTGGCATGTAAAAAGCACCAACTGATCATGGCCGCTGCCAGCCTCCACTGGCACCTGTGCTGGTGGAACGTAAAAAGCACCCACTACACTCATGGAGTGGTTGGCGTTAGGAAAGGCATCAAGCTGTAGAAATACTGCCAGATCAGACTGGAGCCTGGTGCAGCCTCCTGGCTTCTCAGACCCAGTCGAACCGTCTAACCCGTGCTAGCATGGCAAACAGACATTAAACGATGATGATGATATATACAAAATGGGACAAGAACGCAAAGCATCTGGACAGCTAGGTGATACAAAAGGGGACAACAAAACATCCAGATAGATGATACAAAGAAAACAAGGACAGGTCATTCGAAGTTTTCTATCTTCAATTAAAAACCAGATTATCGTTGATTATTTCGGCTGATTATTCTTGAGATTGCTCCAATCTGGCTAGCCCCAGGGAAAAACTAAGCTAAGAGCATTAGATTCCTTGGAAAAAAGCAGCGAATGTTTACAAAAACAAGGACAGAAAAAACGGACAATGTTACACAAATATAAATACAATAAAAATAATAACAGGACATAACAACAGGTGTCTTTCGACTAATGACGAATTGAATTAAGCTGGCACATGTGGAAATGAAGCCTTACGGCAGAGCTGCAAAAGTTTCACAAACACAGAAGAATATCGATGTTGCATGGACAACAGTCCGACCAAGAAAGAAAGAGCAGGCTTGGCCTAATGGCGGTCACGTGGGAAGATAAGAAAGAGAAGTAAAAGCAGAGGGACAGAAGAATTAAGGAGGGGGAAGAGAAGTAGAAGCAGAGGGACAGAAGATATTATATATATATTATACATATATAATATATATATATTTATATATTATACTTATATAATATATATATATATATATATATAATGGTCTGTCATTTCATAAAATATATATATACCAACCAAATCAGCTATTTGTGCTGAATCAGAACTTCCCATCGTGACATCAAAGTCATCGAGTGTATCTTTACAGACCCACAGCTTGTTATCAAATTTTATGATAGATTTTCTGGTGGTCAACACGACATTAATCTCTTCCCTGGTGAGACCAGCTTTGTTGTGAGCTAGCTAGAGTGCTTTATTAAGTACTGTTGGGTCGATGGAGGAATAGAAACTAGAAATGACAAGCTGCATAAACTTAGTGCTCCTCTTATTAGTAATAGAACTAAACTAGTCAACGACTTTGAAATGAATTGGACCATAAACTAAGCTTTCATTTTTTAACTAAGGTAGGAATGTATTTATCTAGAATATTTTAAAAAGTACACCGATGTCAGAGCTAGATGGACAGATAAGTCGTAAGGATGGATTATTAAAAAAATTTTGGTAAGTTTGTACAGGTTTCCTATTTTATCTGATTGAACCAGTATACTATCCATGCTATGAATTTCCTTAGTGATATTGTGAAGATACCTTAGATGTTTATTCCTTAGAGGTGAACGGTGAAGTTTTACATTTCTCACAATAGACCAGAGATCATCTTGAAACATTTTCAATCTTGAGTTAGGTGGAGGATTATTTTCAGATTTAAATAATTTCTTAAATTCAGAAATTATATCATTAGTGGGCTGTTGAATGTCCTTATTGTCAAAGAAAAAAGTGAGCCATCTGATATGGTTAATAAAGGAATTTGTGTTATTAATGAGTTGCTTAAAGAAAGCATTCTTTGGGGGAATGTGTATATCCTTAAAAGATGCGTTTATATTAAATAACTCCATATGCGGTAAATATTTAATTAGCAGGTTATATGAAGTATATATAAATGGATGTGTGTATTTTCCCCTTGTTTACAATTAACACGAAAAAAAATGGATAAACAGTTACCAGGGTAGCAAAAAATCACACAAGTAATAAGGACATAACACCCTGTTTGTAAAGGTAGAAGCTCCAGGTTGATGTGAAATATTTTGTATAATAATATATATAAATAAATAAATGGAGTTGAACGCAGGTGTTATTCAAATTCTTTTACTTCCGACATATGCTTCAAAATGCACATTGGAAATCCCAAAAGGTAAAGGCTTTTTATGAAAAGTAACAATATATATATATATATATATACATACATACACACACACAATTAGATGAACTGAGGTAGGAATAAAAGTAATAAAAGTCATTATTATGAATTGTTAAAGAGATTCAAAGGCATACCGATTTCGTAAAATTACCGACACTACTTTGAATGCGCACCGAGAAGTTAACGGAGTTGGGTCTACTAGTCCCTGAGTAAAAAGATTATGTGTAAGGGAGGTAAGTAGTTCTGGATTTGATGCAATTAGGGTAGATATAAATCTGTAATGTGAATTGTGTATGGGATGTATGTGGGTTAGTGGTATTAATTGAAAGGTTAGTTGTGTTCATATTGAGTTATGTAAGATATTTATTGATGAAAGTTACCTCTTTATTCATTCTTTGCTGTACTGAGGTGTTCTGTGAACATTGATAGAAGAGGAAAATTAGGATTAAGGTTTCTAGCACACCTTTCTATGTGTTGACTGACCTGTATCTATCTGTATTGTAGGTGGCGGATTTGTTCTTTGTGAAGAGTGGTTCTTCGACAGAGTGATATTCCTGTTTGGCCAATATAATAATTACCACACCCTAAGCATGTAATGGCATAGATTAGGTTTTCCAAGGAACAGGTGAAATTTGAGTTGATCTTAAATATTTCACCTTGTTTAAAGTGGAACTCTGAACCCTCCAAAAGATGGTATCATATACCACAGTTAGGTCGACCACACTTTTTCACTTTTGGTTCCATTGTTAATGGATATAGTCTTGCACTGGTTAATATATTTTTCAATGATTTCAGTTGCATTTTGCTTTTGATAATTTTGTGTGAACCTAAAATTTTGTTCATTGTTTTATCTCCTGTGAGGATGAGTAGATTTTGGGTGATAATGTTGAAGGCTTCATTGTTTCTAGGGTTATGTGTGATGTATGGGAGTATTTTTAAGTCTGGTGTAGTATTTCGGTTGACTTCTCTTAATGTTCATATATTTATTTCTTTAGCTCGTTTAATGCCATCATTTATTAATGATATTGGGTAATGTGTTTTGATTAGTATTGATCTGAGTTCAAGGAGTCTTCATTCACATGTTTGGGTGTCTGAAACTATGGTACAGATTCTTTTCGCTAGATTATAAGGTATAGTAATGTTTATGTTTGGGGTGGCATGAGTTGAATAATAGGTATTGTTTAGAATCTGTGGGTGGAATACAGCCCACGATAGAAAATCTGGACGGAATCCCCAAGGTACCCTATATACAAATCAAAGGATCCATCAAAACTTACAGACTAACCTAAATTTTTGGGAATCTATACCTACCAATCTACCGCCATCATCTCACAATCAATGGAAGAATTTACCTCCAAGACTTAACCCTCAACATGGTTACTTAAAGCATTAACGTCTGCTTTTCATGCTAGCATGGGTTGGATGATTTGACTGAGTACTGGCGAACCAGATGGCTGCACCAGGCTTCAATCTGATCTGGCAGAGTTTCTACAACTGGATGCCCTTCCTAACACCAGCCACTCTGAGATTGTAGTGGGTGCTTTTACATGCCACAAGTGTCAGTAAGGCTATGCTGGTAATGATCATGCTTGAATGGTGCTTTTTACATGCCACTGGCACGGAAGTTAGTCAGCTGCTTTGGCAACAATCATGCTCTATGTCCTCCGCTGGCACGGGTGCCAGTCATCAAATTTGATTTGATTTCGATTTCACTTGCCTCAACAGGTGTTCGCATATATATATATATGCATATATGTATATATACATATATATATGTATATACATATGTGTATATACATATGTATGTACTGTTGTGTCTGGGGAGAGTCATTTTCTTTTTGTGCCTTATAATGTAACACACTCACTGGTAAAATTTCCACTTTTTTCTTATTTTCCTAAAATTTTCGTTGCATCTTAAGGTTGCAAGATGCAATGAAAATTTTACCAGTGAGTGTGTTACGTTATAAGGCACAAAAAGAAAATGACTCTCTCCAGACACAACAGGATATGCTTCAACACACAAACTCATATAAAGAATCTTGCAAACCAAATGAACAAAATGAAATATATATATGTATATATACATATCTACACACATATATATATATATACTTGGAAGAGGATGTGTGTAGCGTTCAATCATAATAATATAAATAATATATATGTATATATGCATATATATACATATGTATGTGTATCATCGTCATCATTTAACGTCCGTTTTCCATGCTAGCATGGGTTGGACGATTTGACTGAGGTCTGGCGAACCAAACTTCCATCTGATCTGGCAGGGTTTCTACAGCTGGATGCCCTTCCTAATGCCAATATATATATATATATACATATAAATCTCTCTATATATATATATATACATATAAATCTCTCTCTCTATATATATATACATATAAATCTCTCTCTATATATATATACATATAAATCTCTATATATATATAGATACATATACATCTATAGATATATAATCTATATATATACATATATATACTTGCATTGATATGTATCTACATAAATATATATACATATTAGGTTGGTGCATAATTATTGTGGCTTTTTTCTCTACAATTTTTATTCAAGAAAAAGAATAACATTTAACAAAAACATCTTTAAATGATTATTCCGGAGCATATTCACCATCTACTTCAATTTCTGCTTGGTGCTTTGTTAAAATCTTTTGGTGAATAAAATTTATTGAAAAAAAAGCTGTAATAATTAAGCACCAACCTTTTACATATATATATATACTTATACATACATGTGTGCAGATGCATATACACATATACATACATGTGTGTGTGTGCATGTATATATGTGAGGTAATAGTTTCAGTATTAATAGTGAAACCATTAAAACTGAAAGTATCTCACATTACAATAGAGATGTTATTGTTTCACTTTTGACATGTAATATTGAAATAGTGTAAGAGATATGAAATTGCTCTGGACTCACATTAGGCAAGAAGTTGAAAATTTGTTTTGGCCCATGACACTGCAATGATCCTAAGTAAGGCCTGTGTAAAATTTGAATGAAATCGGTTGGGTAGTTTTTTAGTTTTAGTGATGCATGCATAGTCACACACACATTCTCAGTTTTATATATATAGATATACACACACCATTTTATATTTTCTTGTCATGTTTGTGTGATTAGAACATGTTGCCATGATTGGAGTCAGGACAGTTGGATCAGAGGTCGCTTGTGTTTCACTTTGGTTGGCTTCTATAACCAGTTGTTTTTTTTGAATTCCAGTCACTCGACAGTCTGATGGATGCATTTTTCATGGAACTAACACTGGAGAGGTTACGTCTTTGATTATACTAAAGGATCTTCTCAATGAAACATTTTACAGTGTTTACTGAGTGCTTTTTTATTTTTATATTTTCATGACACCTGACTGCTGAGAAAACTCAAAAATTAATGTTATTATGGAAGTTAACAATTACCACAGCTTATCAGTGGAAATTATCTATGGTTAATATAGAAAAATAGTGCACCAAGTCAACATTTCACATATTTTAGATATAGCATATCTAAAGCTACATAATCCTTTGAATCTTTCTGTTTGGTGTTTTTTGAGCTAAATGTAACTACTACTATAGCAGGTCAAGCAAACATGTAGAGGCTCCTTTATTGCTTCATATGAGAGGAGTGTAATTGATTTGCATAAAAATATTTTAAGATCTCAGACTAATATAAAATCCATGCTTGTCCAATAAAAACTTTTACACTTACATTTTGTAATATTGTGGTGTTGCTTGTTTGGTAATTCTGTTACTTAAACAACAAACAGTACTCAGGTTATTGCCATTTGTACCTGTATCTTGTGTACGAACTTAAGCTATTGCTATCATTACTAGCAAGAAAAGATTTCGTGAATACAAAGCTTTTTCTTCATTTTACCAATCAGATTTCATACTCAGGATATATTATAGTGGTCAAAGACTTTTGAAAGGTACTGTATTTTAGTCTGTTTGCTAAATAATCTTGGATCTTTTGTTACCAAATTTCTAATGATATGCATTGCTTTTGTTTCAATTAATGAAAATAATGAAGAATTTACTAAAATGACTTTGTCATTAAACTAGTGTTTGGAACATAAAATAGCATGAAGTTCTGAGGAAAGGTTTTAATTTAAATCACTTTCAGACAGGAAGTCTATATCATAAAACCAATGGTGGTCTCTGGCAGGTTGATAACAGAAGGGTTAATGTTCTGTATTTTTTAAGGTGACTGTAACACATTACTCTAATTCCATTTGCATATTCTACCTGTTAAAATCAATGTCAGTTTTTTCTCTCTCATTAATATGCTATTTGGTTTAAACACTAGCACTTAGCTAGCCCTTTCATTCTAAAAGGGTGTTTGCTATGTTGCAAGCATTCAGACTGAATTGAGGATAATCTCTCAATGCTTTGCTTTCAACTACACTTTTCCCAAGGAGTCTCTCTCATTATTCAGGTCTACCAATTAAAAGATTCTTTAGCAATTTTTAATTTTTTTTTTTAGTTCTTATTTTCCTCAGTTTTATTAATACAAAAGATGTATTAACATTTTATACAAAATCTGTTCATTCCTTGAACTGAAACACAGCTTACATTTGATTAATTTATATTTAATTAGCTACACAATGTATATTCTATTAGTTTCTAAAGTGTGTTGTGATTATAATTTTTGATTATAAATTTGGCCTGGGTTGTCATTATAATATCCATTATCCTTTTGGTGTGTTTCTAAGGCATAAACATCTTGAAAGAATTGTTCTCTTTTTTCATTGCTTATTATTCTTTTACTTGTTTCAGTCACTTAACTGTGGCCATGCTGGAACAAATTGACCCCAGGACTTATTCTTTGTAAGCCTAGTACTTATTCTATTGGTCTCTTTTTGCCGAACTGCTAAGTTATGGAGACATAAACACACCAGCATCGGTTGTCAAGCAATGGTGGGGGACAAACACACACACGACGGGCTTCTTTCAGTTTCTGTCTACCAAATGCACTTGCAAGGCTTTGGTCGGCCCGAAGCTATAGTAGAAGATACTTGCCCAAGGTGCCATGCAGTGGGACTGAACTCAGAACCATGTGGTTGGCAAGCAAGCTACACACAGCCACTCACCACATTGTTCAAATGTTTTCTCTTTCAAGGGTACAATTTAAGAGAAATTTGGTTGCTATTTTCAGCGTAACAAGTGACAAGAGATCATTGGCTCAAATTTCCCTCTTTGCATATTAAGCATGGTAGAAATAATGATAATGTAGGTTGTAGCAAAGCAAAAGTGTGTATAATATTGGTGTATTGTATTTCAGTAAAGTAGAAAATAGATGACTAAAAAACACTATGGTTAGATACAGTATTGTAAAGCAGTGCAAATATTTAATTTACTATATGAAGATGTTATTCTTTTCCTTTATATATGATAGGTGTGCAGGAATGCTTTTTGCAAAAGTAGGAAAAGTTGCTGCAGCAACTGTAGGAACAAGTCTTTTACTCTTACAGGTAATATCAAATTTCCTTTTTTACTTCTTTTTATGCTCAAGTTCACCTTTGCTGTACATCCACCTGTGGGTCAATAAATATACTACCACTCAAGTACTGGTGTCGATTTAATCAAATAACCCTTCCTTAAATTAGGGAGAATCGTTAGTGTTGAACATTGAGGTAAATGTTTTGGTTCTTTAGGATCAACTCTCACTTAAGCAACTTTACCTTTCATCTTTCCAAAGTCAGTAAAATGAGGTACTAGTTATGTACTTAGGACTATATAATTTCCTATTCATTCCCACCAAACTTCGAGGCCTGTTGCCTATAAAAGAAATCATTATTTTTGTCTGCTCTTGTGCTTGCTTGGGGTGGGCAACAGGTATAATGGAACCAAAGGCAGGCTGACAGTGAATAGACTTGCATTGCTCTGAAGAAGTAGTCAATAGCTTTTTCTCCGTAGCAGTGGAGGAGGGTATTCTGAAAGCATAGTCATATTAGGGTGGAAAAGTTTAGGAGAATATTACCCCTGTTGAAAAAGGAGATTCTGTCTTTATTGAGTCCACAATATCTCAACATTTGCTGCATTTCTTTGTCATCTCATTTGTGATGTTCAGCATCCTGAAATCAACTTCCACCACTTCTGTCTTTTAAACTTTCTCTTCTAAGATTTCCTTCATCTTGGATCTCTTGATACCTTTTTATATCTCCATATTGCCAGCCAAGGTAATAGTCCCCTAAACTTTTCCACCCTATTCTTATTACTATGCTTTAGAACTCCTGAGTAGCTGCCTAGGTAACAGATACTGCCAGCTCTTCAGAGCATTGCAAAGAATTACCAGTACTCTGATTGCTTACTCCCTTAAATCTGCCACAAAGTCTTCATTCACTGTCAGTACACTCATAGACCAGTCTGAGTTCATTGTATAGAATTTCCACTTCCTCTGCATGTTGAACAATGTCATTTCCTTGATGGCAGCAGAATTGTCTTTTTTTTTTTTCCTACTTAAAAGCAGAGCAACAGGTACTTAATATGCTGGCTTAACTGAAACATTTCTCTATAAATTACTACTGTGAAAACATGTATGTAGTACCCTGACATGACACAAATCTGAAGTGTTTTCCTAACCAGTTAGCTAAAAACTATGATTGTCTTTCTGTTCAAAGCCTCTGTAGTTGTTATGTTCTAAAGCATTTCCTTTGCAGCAATTGTGAGATTAGCTTAAAAGCCCTACTTCACCAGATATTTTCAGTATGTCTGTCATGTACTGTATAGCCCACCATTACTGCAGTTGATTGTATATAGATGCAAGTGAGAAGGATTACTTCCTCAAACCTGTACCCCCTCTGCTTTGACTCACCAATTTACATCTTTGTGATAGTGTTAGGAAGGTAAGACAACTCCAGCAATGCTTCATTTCTGATCTGTAAAACTGCTCACCCACACCATCTCCATGAGTGTAATTAAAGTAGGAAGATATATTGATAGTGAACTTGGGGCCACAAAGACATATGATGTGGAAAATAAGAGTAAATTTATAAGTATCAGATCTAGAAATAAGTTCAACATCACTTGGGCAGTTTTTGGCAAAAGGGTTAATGCACACTCCTACCAATTACGTGAATTTACTGCATTAATAGGCTGATGGCCTAGAAATTAACAATCATCGATGTTTTTGCAAAAACATCTAGTTCCATGCTCAAATCTTCCTATGAGTTTTTATGGGAAACAACCTAATACATATTTCTATATATCAATCTGAGGCAGTTTGTCAGGCCCAAACAACCCAATAACTGAATTGAGACCATAACGTTCTAATAAATTGACTTTGTTATTTTACAGATAGCCCAGCATCAAGGTTATGTTACAGTTAACTGGACCAAAATTGAAAAGAGCATGCAATCAGCCAAGGATTCTATTGAAAGAGACACCAAGAAAGCCTATCCCCATGTTGCAGCTTCAGTAAGAATAATTTATATCTTTAACACTTTATCATTCAAATTACTCTATCAAATGTAATGCTTATATATTTACATTACTACTTATTGCCTGCTCTTCCTGCTAGCATGGATTCAGTTTGACACATGTCTAGATTCCAACTAGTTGCTATGGCGTGGTTTCTGACTGGATGCCCTTCTTAATGCTAGCCACTTAAGTGTGCTGAATGCCTCTTATGTGCCACTGGCATTGGCACTAGAAAGGACAAGCTTTATGTATGAAACAGCAATTTTACTTAACTGGTCATCAAGTACAGCAAATCATGTCTGTTGTCATTTCCTCACCACTTCATTCCACATCTACCTGGATCTGTCCCTTTCACAGAATTACACATGCATTGTCTTGTAGCTTTGAAGTCTCAGTGATCTGACTTGACTTTAGGAATGATATTGTACACTAGGTATGGCTAGTTTGAACATAAAAGAAGTATATTTGGACCAGATATACCCTGCAGTCCTTCAACTTGTGCAGTGCATTTGCTCTATGCAATTCCAATTTTCCATGGGTTGGACTATGTTTATTGAGGCAGTTTTTCTGTAATTTGAACATCTTACCAACCCTCACTTGTTATGACAGTAACATCTACAACTCTAACATACCAAAGCAAAAGAGTGGAAAAACCTGGTACATTTTCATTACAAGATAGGAATTACAAATGTAGAAAGCAGGAAAAAGAAAATCTCCCAATCAATTTTTGAAGAATTCCTAAGAGATTCCATTTTTTTTCTTATACATGTTATACCTTTGTAACACCTATCCTGTAATGAAACAACGTGAAATTAAAAATCTTTTTTCCAGTCTTTTGTAAACCTGGCAGATGTGCAGGACACAGCTTGGATTATAGCTATACATGGGTGTTTGTTTTCAGTTTGTCTTACAGTTCAAGGCTTTGGTCAACTCTGGAACACTTGCCCCATGTGCCATGTAGTGACACTGAAACCATATGGTTGGGGCCTATGCCTAAAATTCTTTTTAATAAAACCACTCCATACAGGAGAATAACATTTTAACAAATAGTAAACAGGTTTAGTCCTTTCCACAACAGATCCATTTCACTTGGCAGTTAAATTTCTTTTGAAATCACACTGAAGGATGACATTCCTATTGCTTTGTTATTTGAATTTCATTGATTCTGTGACTTCTTTCTTCAGAATTTAAATGCTATAAGTTTTAAGGGTTTTTCATTCTCCATATATTTTCAGGTTAAAACATTTTTTGCACAGAATGTTTTCCTGGCATCAGGTTTTGCTGGTGGCTTTCTGCTTGGATTATCATCATGATGTCTTTACAATTCCTTTTCTTCTCTAATAAACCATGCAACTTATATAATTCAATATGAGAACTTTTTACTTTTTTTTTTAAAAAAATAAACTGTAAATATGACCTGCATTTCTAATGAAAATGTTTCTTTTCAAAATTATTAAAAAAGTGACCACTCCATTAAAATGCTTTGTTTTCTTTATAAATGGTTGTAATGCTAACAACTGAGAAAATTTTTAAAAAAATAAAGTTTGATTTCATTTTATTACCAATATCAATCACTGTAGAGGATATGCATGTCTGTCTCTTCAGAAGATTCTTTTAAAAGAATACTAATGACACAGCTATGATTAACATACAAGTTGGTTCAATTTTTCTTTTCACATTGCCATGTGGCCAATCAATACCTCACTGGAAAAAGACAGCAATAAAAATATGTATAGAATATGCCATAAAACGAAATATATATTACACACAAAAAAAGGTAAAAGCTACATCACCATAGAATATAAAAATACATCTTATAATATCTTGGTAATAAGACCTTACTATTATTGATAATTAAGTTTATTAATGCCTACTATTCACCTCTGGTTTTATTTAGTACACATGCTTGTTCTTGCAAATGAAAACACTAAAATGACCAAAAGTTGCAGTACTTGACTTTCACTGTATCTTGGAAGTTAAGATTGTCATGCCCCACATCCTCTCTGAAAAGATGTGTGTGTGTATATCTCAAATTTCCAAGTCAAGAGGCCAACAGAAACCAGGGAGGGGAAAAAAAAACCATTCTTTGCTGCTAGCCTTACTTCGATTTACACTGAATCTTATATTGTCTCTTCCATGCTTGCATGAGATTAATTGGGGCAGATGCTCTTGTAAAATACTAAAAAGTATTAAGGCAAATCTTTAATTCACTTAAATCCACAACTGATATCATTGCCAGATATAAAAACCACAGAGGATTTGCTTAGGAATGAAAGGCACTTTAAACATAAAAAAGGGCAAATTACTATTATTTATACAGGTGTCCCATATATTTTAAGACTACACTTATTATCAAAATTCAGTTAGATGATGAATAAATAAGAAGTAGATTTGTTAGGTTGTGATTTGAAATGGAGATATGATTCAACAGAGTTATGTGTTGTACTAATGTTTGAAGTTTCAGCTATACTTACACATTTCATCGCTTCAAGACCATCTTTAAAAACTATGAAGAAAGGAGTTTCATCATCTCGATGATCAAGCATCATAATTGCACCGATCTCATCAGACTCACCCCCTGAGTATAAAAAAAAAACAATTTTTATTAGTTATTTAGAGCAACTAATTTTCATGATTTACCATTGTCATAGGAAATGTAGGCATGATTTGTGTTAGAAATAAGATGCTTTAGTTAATTTAATATTAACAGTGTAGCTTGACACAAAATTTGCAATTTTATGAACTATAAAATCAATACCTTGGACATTTTCATAACACTACAAGGATACCCCAGTTGGAAAAGAAAGACTAAGATAAAAGAGAGCAATTGGGAGATGATAGCAAAAATGTGTTAGGACATGTCCTTAAGGGACATTAGGCTTGGTGATATGAAGCTTGGGTTGGGCAAGTGGGCCACACGAAGTGACAGAAATATAGGAGAGGGGCAGGGGTTGTAATAGATATGTGAGAGCACTAAGGCTGGAGGCTAATAGGAATGGTGTTACTAGAGAACAGCACAGGGAATGGAGAGAAGGTGCAGTAAAGAGGTGATTGGTAGAGACAATGGGAAATGGAACTGGTTTGATGTGGGAATGTAATATGTGCTTTATTCTACTGAGGTGATAAGAGGAAAGGACGTGTTAGGGAACAACATGTGGGGGTGGGGCAGAGCCCCTCACATACAAGCAGTACCAAGGCAGTTTTAAGATAACAATCCTGATTCTCAATATTTTTGAGGTAGTACAATAGCTGACATATGTTCTAAGGGCTAGAATAAATACCACAAGATCTAATGTTAGCAGTTCTACCAACCCACCACACCTGATAAGTTTTTAATGATCCCAAAAGAAGCAAGTTGACTTCAGCAGCAACAAAACACAGCTAGGATTAAATATTGCAGGGCATTCATTTCAAAGCTCCAAAAGTTTGCTAACTTGCTGCCTGTTGACATGTAGTTGATAATATTCTATAACATACAAGGATTCTAAAAAGTAAAATAGCAACTTTCATTTAAAAAAAGAAAAATTACTTACCTACAAAGAAGCGTAGTTCTTTAAATCGACCCAAAATGCGTTTGACAACAGCTGGTGCATTTGATTTAAAATGATCGGCTTTTTCAGTATCTTTTGCTTTAAGTAACTCTAAAATCCTGTAATTGGAAATTAAATTTTGTTGCCAAGCAGATAATTAATATTTACTTAAAACAAAAACCCCAACATTAACAAAACAATGTATGGTCAAACTCGAAGATCTCAAACCACATCCTACTGTCTTAGATTCAGACTATTACAATTTGCCCAGCTCATGTCAGCATGGAAAGTGGACATAAAATGATGACTATTTAACCCCCTAGCATTCAGTTACACTGACAAATTCAGTTTTGGTTTAATCCTGCACTATCTTGTAGCATCAATAATATTTTGATGTGATTTTTTTTTTCTTTTAGAATGACAGTGTAGGAAGTATGAGAAGCCATATTTGACTGGTTTGAACATAAAACAGGTTGAATATTTGGACTGGATATGGCTGGTTTAAATGCTTAAGTGTTCTATTGTTACCGGTTTCAATCATTTGACTGCAGCCATGCTGGAGCACCACCTAAAGGGTTTTTAGTCAAACCAACCAACCCCAGGACTTATTCTATCTCTTTTGCTGAATCACTAAGTCACAGGGATATAAATATACCAGCATTAGTTGTCAAGTGATGGCGGTGGAGATACAAACACGAGAGGCTTTTTCCAGCTTCCGTCTACCAGATCTACTCACAAAGGTTTGGTCAGCCCAATGTGTCTACCAAAACCCAAAACCAAGCGGTTGGGAAGTGAACTTCATTGCACAACCATGCCTCCACCTTTGATTATAGTTCTGCTCTATCTAGGTCATCCTAGAACTAATTAACATCAACTGAAACAAACTACTTTTGAAACCCAGGATGAAAAGTTGAGCATAAAATTTCAATTTTTACAGTTTCCAAAATGTGAGAGAGACCATTAAAATGAATGCAACAATTCATAATACTCACACACACACACATATATATACCCATACATACCAATACACTAAGAAAACATTTAAGATCCTACAAATATATAGATCTACTTACAATGTCAACTGTATTAAAAATTAAGATTTTAAAGTCCATTACTTTAAAATGTATTATATCTTTGGACCACTACACCCCCATCAGAACTTAACCCTTTCGTTACTAACCCGGCCAAAAAAGTTTTTGGTTCATAACACCAACCCGGCCGAGAGAACCTATTGTTATTTAAATGTAAATTTGAACCCAAATCTCGTTGGTACATTCGTTAAAACATGTGAGTTCACTTTGTAAATAGTTGGGTTATAGTATCCGACATTGCTTGAAGTGATATCTCAAGTCAGTGAATTTTGGGAGATTTTTTTCGGCATCAATTTTTCTTCAACTTTGAAAATGGATATGAGCTTCGTGTTATCAAGCATTGATTCCGAATTTAAAGCTTTTTCAACAGAAAATAGGGAGATATCGAGAAAAAGAACGAATGAGGTACAAAAGCACGTGGTGTACAATGAATAGGATATTTTTTTATCCATTAACCAAAAGCAGTGATTCCGAAGAAACAAAGCGGCGACAGTGACAGCAAAGATGATTTTACATCGGAATGAAGTAAAAAAAACTTTAAAAAATGTTTTTATTAGCAATTTTTCCGAGGAAGCGAAACCATTAGACTTTATTTTTTTCAGTATGCTTGTTTAGAGTGATCACTGTGGAAGCAAACTGTTTCGCAGATTGTAAACAAACACAAAATGGGGGATCAAAGTTTGGAAAATTTGTGAAGCAAAGTACTGGGCACTGCTGTGGATTTAGTTTTTATACAGGGAAACTAATGTTAGTCAGTATGGCTTAGGGTACGATGTGGTCTGGAAGTTATTGTTTGAAGCGATCAATGCGGAAACAAATTTACGCAGATTGTCAACAAACACAAAATGGGGGATCAAAGTTCGGAAAATTTCTGCAGTGGATTTAGTTTTTATACAGGGAAAATAATGTTAGTCAGCATGGCCTAGGGAATGATGTGGTATGGAATTTATCACTTCCATACCATAACCAGGGCCATATATTATTTTTTGACCGATTTCTTTAGTTCGGTCAAACTTGCAGTGGATTCCAGTATTTCAGTTTATTCCACCTTTATGGTACACCTGTTGTGCATTAAATTCAACTGATGATTTAGTGATGTGCACAATTCTTCTTTATCGAAATTTTGTTGCTTATCCCTTTGAATATTAGCTGATTCATTTTCTATGGTGATGTTTAAACAAAATTTTAATATTTTTATCATTTGCTCAATTTAAAATTTTTATATTTTTATCATTTGCTCAATTTACCTGTAATTAAAGTCACTTTGAGACAAAAGTTATGCAATAAAATTGATTAAGAACCCTTTCTTTAATTATGTTTCAAATATCACAATATGTTGGTAAGTAAAAAAGTTATTTAATGAAACAAGCCTAAATTCATGATTATTTTAGAATTTAATTGAAACTCATGAGGGGTGTATTTTGGTCAGAAATATAGTAACGAAAGGGTTAAGGACTTATAACCTTCCATATAGATTTATAACATTCTACTCTGATTTTATACTCCACCCATTCTATTTATATTTTTAACATCACTTTTATTGTAAGTAGGACAATATATTTGTATAATCTTAATGTATTTGCATTGATACATTTATGTATTTATATATCTATATATTTTTTATTGTAAAATGATTTCGAGTACATAATATTTTATTATATGCATATTAGTAACCCATCTTTTGTTTCTCTAAAAAATAAATTGTCTAAACCAACATTCCTAAAGTAGTGAAAGGTTCAGCCTAAAACAATGACGGAGATTGAAAAACACCCGCAACAATCCTATGTGAGGGAGAGGGCAGACAAAGAAGCCTGGGTTATAAAAAACACTAGTCAGACCCAAAGGCCTTTCATTTATGTGAAAGAAAGAAAGCCTCAGTAAGCTCCAAGATGGCTCCCTCACATATAGTCCAACTAGGATAGGTGAAGTACTGAATGACCAGTTCAGAAGTGTCTTTACAACCCTGCTTGAACACAGACAAGTGAACAAACCAGTGGATTTCTTTGCCACCTCACCTATAACCAGTGAGTCAGTTATGATGGAATACATCAACATTAACAAAGAAGATAAACTACTAGCCATAGATGAGGTGGACACAAACTCAACAGCTGGTCCTGATGGCTTTGCAGCAATCCTCCTCAAACTGTTTAAGTACGCCAAGGCAAAACCTCTACAGATTATCTTCCAGAGCTTTCCTTGCAAATGGCAGGCTGCTAAGCAAGCTGAAAGAGGGAATAATATGCCCAATCCATAAAGGAGGGAGCAGATGCCAGAAACTATAGGCCTATTTCTTTGACTTCACACATCAACAAAGTCATAGAACAGATAGTCAGAGGGAAACCAATCGCATTCCTTGAAGAAAATAACTTGTTGAGTGATACCCAGCATGGCTTTCAACTAGGTCAGATCTGTTTGACCCAGCTCTTACACCATTATGACTGGGTGCTGAGGCAGTTACTCCACAACTCAAATGTGGATGTAATATACCTTCAATTTGCAAAAGCTTTTGATAAAGTGGATCATGATATGATATGCCACAAACTGCATGGCCTCGGCATAGCTGGAAAATTGGAGAGTGGTTACATGACTTTCTGAAAGATAGAAAGTAGGCAGTAGTGGCCACGTCAACGAAAACAAAAATAGTGAGCAGTGTCTTAGGACCACTGCTTTTCATAGTGGCCCTCTCAGATATGCCCTCAACTGCCCATATAGCCACTCTTGCTAGCTACGCAGACAATAATAATGTCTCGCAGAAAATACAGAAGCCCAGCGATTTTGCACATCTGCAGTAGGAGTTGGACTTAATTTACAAATGGGTTGAGGATAATAATATGCAGTTTAGTGCTGAAAAATTCCAAGCCCTGCACTACTAATGTCCAAAACTGAATATGAAACTTACAGGGTACACTGGTCCACAGGGAATTTCAATCCCAGAGCCTAAATCAGTGAGGGACCTAGGTATCGATCAGGATGGCAACAAAGTGCAGATGACTGGAACGTCCAGAACCAGAGAAAAGGAAACCATGAGAGTCATCTGGTGGACATTCGTTATCAGCTGCCTGGATTACTGCTCGCAGCTATGGTCACCCAACAGTGTAAAATGAACAGCAGACCTTGAAGTAATCCAGCAAAGCTTCACAAAGAAGATTGTCTCATTGCAACAGCTCAGTTACTGGGAAAGGCTAAGTTAAGACTACTCCCTGGAGCAAAGGTAGGAAAAGTATGTAATCATAAACATCTGGAAGATCCTGGGATTGTGCCAGAATGGGTCGACACTGTACAGTGCCAAAGATCTCAGGACTGCCATCGCACTTGAGAACAGCCTGGGTTTCAGAGGCCCACAGCTTTTTAACCCTTTCGTTACCAAACCGCCCGAAAAAATTTTTGGTTAATGTGACCAAGCCGCCCGAATTTACCTATTCATATTTAAATGAGAATATCAGAGTAAATCTCTTTAGTACATTCGTGAAAACATGTATTATACTTCGTAAACAGTTCAACTACAGTTTTGTACAAAAATCGAAATGTAATTTTAATTCCGTGAATTATGGGAGATTTTTTCCCGAAATTTGTTCCTATTGTGTTTTCAAAATTTGTAATTCTGACAAAAAATGGATACGAATTTCATTATATCAAGCAGCGAGTCAGAATTCGAAGGATTTTCTACTGAAGACCTTCATAAATCTAACTCTATGACTGAAAAAAAAAAAGCATGTGGTATTTGATAATGAATCTGATGTTTCATTTTCCGAAAGTGAAAACAGTGAATCTGAGAGCTCCGACAGCGATAAAGAAAATGAATTGGCACCTGAATGGAGTGAAAATTTAAAAACTGTTTCTTTCGGTGAATTTTCTGAAGAAACTGGACCAAGCCAGACTTTCCCAGAAGAGTAAAGCCTTAGACTATTTCTTTTTACTTTTTCGAATGAGCCTATTTGAAATCATTACGGCGGAAACGAACTGTTACGCTAAACGTAAGCAAAGCAAAAGAAAGGATAGTTTGTTATTTCCCACAACCTTAAATGAAATTAAGGCCTATTTTGCCATAAATATTATTATGGGTATCAGAAAGTTACCCAGAATAACAAATTCTATCGTAAAATTTTGTTGTATACCCAATTGAATATTAGCTAATAACCCATTTTCTATAGCGATGTTTGAACAAAATTTTAATAATTTTATATATTGTTGAATTTACCTGTATCTACCTGCAATTAGAGTCACTTTGTGACAAAAATTATAGTATAGAATTGGTTGAGAACATTTCATTAAATTATCTTCCAAAATTCATGTTAATATATTGATAAATAAAAAAGTTATAGTTGTTTAAAGAAACCAGACTAAATTTATGATTACGTTAGAAATTAATTGAAACACATAAGGGGTGTATTTTGGTCAGAAATATAGTAACAAAAGGGTTAATATTCTTCCAAAGAGCCTGAGGAACCCACACAAAGTGGATGTAAGTATCAAAACCTGACCGCTTCCTGTTGAGAGACCCAGATGAACCTACCTAATGGCAAGAGGTGCAAATGAGGATAGCGACATCAAACTCCATTCTACATATTAGAAGAGGCTCTCTGTAATAACAGTGTAGCAAAATGGCAGTGCCCCAGCTACAAGCTGAAACTACAGAAAGAAAAAAAAAAAAAAGAGCTAGATACCCTTCTCTCACTAACACCAAACCCCCACCTGTTTTGAATCAATGCAATATTTCCTCACGGTTAGACACATTCCTTATGGAAGGCTGGAAACAATATCACTTGAATGACAGTGACACCCATCAAATGTCAAAGATGTCAACTAAATCCACTCACAATGCTTTGGTTAACCTGGGGTTTACAGTAGAAGATACATGCTCAAGGTGCCACAGAGTGGTACTGAACCTGTGATAACAGTTAGGAAACAAGCTTAGTCATACAGCCATAACTTTTCAGATAAAATTGCAATACCACTTGTATAAAGTGATGTTTTGGTTACTTAATAGTAAGCATACTGTGTGCTAATGTATACAATGTGAAAGGAGAACTGGAGTAGTCTTATACCTGGCCAGCTCCTGTCAGTTGTCCCACCCACCCATGCATGGAAGGCAGATGTTAAACGATAGTGATTCAGTTACTAACATTAACGTTGCATGCAGAATAATCCAAAAGTATTACTAGACATCATCATCATTTAATGTTTGCTTTCCATGCTAACATGGGTAGGATGATTAGACTGAGAACTGGCAAACCAGATGGCTGCCCTTCCTAACATCAACCACTCTTGAGAGTGTAGTGGGTGCTTTTATGTGTCAGTCAGGTGGTACTGGCAATGGTCATGCTCGAATGTCTTTGCACGTGTCAGTAAGGAAACGCTGGTAACGATCACGCTTGAATGGTGCTTTTTACGTGCCGACACAGAAGCCAGATAGCTGCTCTGGTAATGATCACACTCGGATGGTGCTCTTAGTGCTCCAATAGCACAGATGCCAGTCATCGAATTGGATTTCAATTTCACTTGCATCAATAGGTCTTCGTTTAGTGTCCAATGAAGGAAAGTACGCTGGAGGTTATGGTCTCGCTTGGCTTGCTGGGTCTTCTCCAGCACAGCATATTTCCAAAAGGTCTCGGTGAGGCCTCTTGTTCAAAGGTCGTGCTTCGCCACTTCATCCCAGGTCTTCCTCTTCCACAGGTTCCCTCAACCGCTAGGGTGTAGCACTTTTTCACACAGCTATCCTCATCCATTCTCGCCACATCTGATGCTTTAGGTCCAACTTTTCTCTCAAGGTACTTATACTCTGTCGAGTATGCACACTGACATTACACATCCATCGGAGCATACTGGCTTCATTCCTTGTGAGCTTACGCATGTCCTCAGCAGTCACAGCCCATGTTTCACTGCCATGTAGCATGGCTATTCGTACACGTCATACAATCTACCTTTTACTCTGAGCAAGAGACCCTTTGTCACCTTGCAGAGGTAAGAGCTCTCTTAACTTTGCCTAAGCTATTCGTATTCTAGCAGCTACACTTATGCGCACCCTCCCACACTACTGACTTGGGCACCTAGGTAACAGAAGCAAATGACTACTACTAGTTTTTCTCTGCACATTTTCAGTGTTTATTGCTCCTGAGCATCTGCCACACACAATAACTATCTTCCGAGTTAGCCTTCCTTTGATATTGCTGCACCTTTTATGTGTCCATAGCTTACACTGAGTACATCTTATAGAGTTTCTACCTACGCCTTTTCTACAGATCAAACAGGGCCATCCACCTGAAGGGACTTGTGGTTTGCCTGCCTTCTTGCTTATTAGGACTAGGATTTCAGCTAGGTTGATTAAGGACTTTCGATTCTAATCCTTCCCTCCACACCTGAAATGTCTAGTTCTGATAGTGATTCAGCAATTAGAGGATCTCCCAAGGGAATCCTGTCTTGAATTCCTGTTATTGACTGGCGGATTATGATAAATAGGAGGGGGCTGACGACTGAACCTTGGTGGACCCCTACCTGGAATTCTTCACTGTACTCGTTGCCAACCCTCACCTTACTGACAGCGTCCCTGCACGGCTCTCACTAACCATCTATCCCTAGTTTCCTCATTGACCACCAGATAAGGGATTGAGGGACCCTGTCAAAGGTTTTCTCCATGTCAATGTAAGCCAGGTACAGAGGTTTATCTTTGGCTAAGTATTTCTCCTGCAGCTGTCTTACCAGAAATATAGCATCAGTGGTGCTTTTCCCTGACACGAACCAAAACTGCATCTCATCTAAACTGACTCTCTCCCTAATTAGTTGGGCTATGACCCTCTCCGTGACCTTCATTACCTGATCCAACAGCTTGATACCTCTGTAATTATTTGTATGTAAAGCGTTACCTTTACCTTTGTAGCAGTGTGTAGACCTCTATGTATAAAACTTTAAATGAATTAAAATTACATAAAGAGTAAAACTCACTTTTTGGAGTAGTCTTTCAAATAATCCTTAAGGTAGGCTTTGTCTATATAAATCTCCTTCAGTCTGTGGCTTAGGACAATGTCAAGTCCACCAGCAGACGTATCATCATAGGATTCTGCAGCCTCTTCAGCTGAAGGATTGGCACCAATGTCATAGGATTGAGATTGTCCGGTAACATACTGCAATAAAGAAATTTATATAACCTTGAAGCAACTTGATTAAATGGTGCCTCAAAGGCTTATCTTCACTAAACCACAGATTGTTATTTCAAGTTGTAACACAAGTCCCTATAACCTCTCAATCATTTTCACAATCAAAGTTTCAAAAAGATCAAATACAATCACACTTGGGTTCTATTTCTCTGTCACATATGGCATGATGAAAAAGTTTGCCAGAAGAGCTTTGTGTTAACCAAACAATGCAAACATCTTAATTACATAGCATAATAAATGAAACCCGAATGTATACTGAAAAACCAAGAATACAAAAAGTTACAAGATAAATAAAAATTTTACATTTTTTTAATAATAAGGCAGTGTATACCATTTTTAGTTATACCTAAAACATGAGATTCTGTAAAAAAATTTTTTTAAGAATGGGCGAAGGGTTCCGGGCAAGACTTCCTTTTGTACCCCTCCCAAAACACCCTTTTACTTTTATGATTCTGAAAAAAGTTGCCAAAAATTTTTTTTTCAAAATATGCAGAAAAATGCAGAGATTATGATTCTAAAAAAAGTTTCCAAAAATTTTCGTACTTACGGTTATGGAAAAAAGTAAAAATGAAGAAATTTCAAAACGATTTTTTTGCAATTTTCCGTAATCTCCCCATATCTGAAAACGGGGGTGATAGGATGAAATCTTTATGGGTTCCGTTTACACCTCCGCCATGTGAGCCGTATTAAGAAAAAATTCAACGCACTGCTCGAGATTTAATTTAGTCCATACATTCGTTTTCTGACTGAATGCACAACCAAGATATTTAGAATTCACACGATTCCGGTATTGCCAAGTAGTTTCTATTCTAGGTTGATACGTCATTTCCGTTTTGCATTGTCGGTCAAGGTCCTAAGAACACATCCATATCCGGCAAGTTTCTCTACTCTATGCGTCGCAGGCGCATCATGACCGAATCATCAGACAGTTTGCTTCGAAACTGGAGGTCCCAGGTTAGATTTCAATGCGTAGCATTTACAGCAAATGTCTTCTTTTATAGCTTCGAGCTGAAGAAAACTGCGAAGCAGTATGCAAAATGGATTGAACATGTAATTCAAATAGTACGGCCATGTCACTGATTTCGTAACCATCCAATGTTTTAAGAATCTTTTTACCTAAATAATATTACATTATTCAGTGTGTTTCTTTTTTAAGTTAGAAAGCAAGATGTAATTTGCAGAGTTGGCTGCTAGATAATTCCTGTTTTATATCGAAGAGCATGAATATACAAAAATAAAAATTCAGCTACATTGTAATTAAACCGTAAACTGTATAGACTTAAAACCTCCAACGATCTTAGGTATAATACACACGATAACTAAAATAGACTTGTGTGCCCCAAGTCAGAAACTTCTGACTTGGGGCACATTAAATAATATATTTAATATATTAAAAGATTTAATAGAAACTCTTAAAGCCTACAAACAATTAACAATCATACTGCCATACTTCTATAAACAAACAAATTGGGTGTGTTGGGAACAATAGGGCGGAGGGAAGATTCATTGGATTCTTGTTTTCGACATAGATTACGAGGAAGTGACGAAATTCTGGAATTTTGACTTTGATTGATAAAGTGAGTATTGTCGACCAGATATAGTCATATTGAACAAAAAAAAAATTGCTGTCAGATCACTGACATAGCCACACCCAATGACAATGAGAGGTGCGAAACTGCATTAGCCCCGACATGTAATTACGTGGACGATATTTTCGATATAGACATTACAGCTGTATCAGACAGTTCACATTTCAATAGTGTTTATGTTCACATAATTACTCTATTGCCAACATTTATCAATGGCTTCTGTCATTGTTTTGATGCGACTATCATTAATAACACTCTTGGTTTTTTTTCACAGGAACCCACTGTATCAAGAGCGGAGATTCCGAATCTGCATTTCGAAATGTAAATCCTCCTTCCTCCCCACTAAATTTTCATTAAAAAAAAGATTTTTTTTGGCAAAATACGTAGATTATGAAAAACGAATTCTGTAAACTATCAATTTAAAAAAAAAAAAAAAAAAAAAAATAGATACCCCTCTCCCCTACTAATGTTTCATTACGAACATAACCCAACATGTTGTGGTCAGGGTCTTTTGGAATGAAGGGATGTAAATATTAGATTTTTTGCTCTCACACGCAACAAAATGACATTTAAAAATTTTTCTCTTTTGTAATTCGTATTTAGGAAGTTGATCCACGGTTTGGCTGTTGTTTCCAGCTTATCAGATTTCCTGATGGGGCGGGTTTAAATTACGAAATTTTTTTCTTTGGAAATTCGTATTAAAATTTTGAAAACGCGTTTCTAGCATGTCAAGTTCTGTTTAGATACTTTTTGCATCTATTTTATAATTCTATGCGTGCGTGAAACAGATAACACTAATTTCACTTCTTGTCATAGGGGAGGGGGGGGTTGAAAATTGAATTTTACAAAATTTCTTTTTCAGAATCCTGATCTCCGTATTTCGCCAAAAAAAAAAAAAAAAAAAAAAAAAAATTCTTTTAAGTGAAAATTTAAGAAATTTGGGGGAGGAGAGGGATTAAAATTTTGAAATGCACATTCGGAATTTCCGCACTCGATGTAGTGGGTTGCAGTAAAAAAAAAAATCCCAAAAGGGGGTACGGTCCATTGTCTTTACCTCCGCTCGACATCTGTGACCAGCAAGACTATTCTAGTATATATAATTACACTATAGCTTTTCCGTGGATGATCACTATGATGATACATGATTCATAGCTTCTAAATACCGGAGTGGCTGGCAAGTACTATTTTAGCTAACACTCATGACGTAAATTGTAATGAAAAGCTTGAAATCAAAAACAATATTGAATTGCAAGTCAATATTGCTAAATCTTTTCTTTTGAGTAACTGAAACGTAAAGGAATATGTAAGGTAAAGCTTGTATTCTGATCTCAGACAAAATTCTAAAAATAGTCAAACGTGAAAGTACAAAATTCCAACACGCAAGTTCTACACATTCACACACATCGATGTGACTGAGAGATTTATTTAGACAACACTAGTCATATATAAGCTGTAACACAAGTGCTATGAAAGAAAATGTTAATGGAATTTCCTTCGTTTACTGTATCAACTTATATTTAATGACTTGAAGAGAAGCGTACGGTTGCTTTACATGCATTAAGAAAATGGTAATTACGCAAAAGAGAATGGGTAGGACACATGCTTTTCAATCATCTCCCTCACGATAGAGCACTGACTTTACATCAAATTTCTGCGAGGCACC
>NC_042997.1:91984192-91986692 GCF_006345805.1 Octopus sinensis | reverse complement strand
CGTGCTTCACTACCTCGTCCCAGGTTTTCCTGGGTGTACCTCTTCCACAGGTTCCCTCAACTGCTAGAGTGTGGCACTTTTGCACACAACTATCTTCACCCATTCTCGTCAGATGCCCATACCAGCGCAGACGTCTCTCTTGCACACCACAACTGATGCTTCTTAGGTTCAACTTTTCTCTCAAGGTACTTACACTCTGTCGATTATGAACACTGACATTACACATCCATCGGAGCATACTAGCTTCATTTCTTGCGATCTTACGCATATCCTCAGCAGTCACAGCCCATGTTTCACTACCATGTAGCATGGCTGTACGTACACATGCATCATACAGTCTGCCTTTTACTCTGAGCGAGAGGCCTTTTGTCACCAGCAGGGGTAAGAGCTCTCTAAACTTTGCCCAGGCTATTCTTACTCTAGCAGTTACACTTTCAGCACACCCACCCCAGCTACTGACTTGGTCACCTAGGTAGCGGAAGCTATCAACTACTTCTAGTTTTTCTCCCTGGAACATGGTAGACGTTGGTCTCTGCACATTTTCAGTGTTTATTGCTCCTGAGCATCTGCCACAGACAAAAACTATTTTCCTAGTTAGCCTTCCTTTGACATTGCTACACCTCTTATGTGTCCATAGCTTGCACTTGGTGCACCTTATAGAGTTTCTACCTACACCTTTTTTACAGATCGAGCAGGGCCATCTACCTGAAGGCGTTTGTGACTTGTCTACTTTCCTACTTATTAGGACTTTGGTTTTGGCTAGATTGATTCTGAGGCCCTTCGATTCTAGACCTTGCTTCCACACCTGAAACTTCTCCTCCAGTTCTGATAGCGACTCAGCAATTAGAGCAAGGTCATCAGCATAGAGGAGCTCCCAGGGGCATCCTGTCTTGAATTCCTCCGTTATTGCCTGGAGGTCTATGATAAATAGGAGGGGACTGAGGACTGAACCTTGGTGGACCCCAACCTCTACCCGGAATTCTTCACTGTACTCGTTGCCAACCCTCACCTTACTAGCAGCGTCTCTGTACATGGCTCGCACAGCTCTAAATAACCATTCATCTATCCCTAGTTTCCTCATTGACCACCAGATAAGGGATCGGGGAACCCTGTCGAAGGCTTTCTCCATGTCAACAAAAGCCAGGTACAGGGGCTTATCTTTGACTAGGTATTTCTCCTGCAGCTGTCTTACCAGGAATATAGCATCAGTAGTACTTCTCCCTGGCACGAACCCAAACTGCATCTCATCTAAGCTAATTCTCTCTCTAATTAGTTGGGCTATAACCCTCTCCGTAACCTTCATTACCTGATCCAGCAGCTTGATACCCCTGTAGTTATTTGTATCTAGGGCGTCACCTTTACCTTTGTAGCAGCTGACTATTATGCTGCTACACCAGTCATTGGGTATGACTTCTTCGTGTATCACCTGGTTAACTATATGTGTGACTAGGCTATAGCCGACACTACCAGACATTTTGAGCATCTCTGCAGTGATTCCTGATGGGCCTGGGGCTTTCCCTGTCTTCATGCTTCTAATTGCCTTAGCTACCACGGAACTATCAACTCGGATAGCTGGTCCCTCTGTTGGGTCAACATTCGGCAGACTCTCTTTATCCCATTCATTTTCTTTATTCAGCAACCTTTCATAATGGCGTCTCCAAACCTCTCTCTTTGTATCCTCATTTAGCGCAAGTGAACTGTCATCCTCGCGAACACATTTCTCTCCTACTACGTCACAATTCTCTCTCATACACTGTCTTGCAACACGAAATACCTCAATTCTTTCATCCTCCCAGCGCAGGACATTGGCAAATTTTGGTATTTAGGTATATATATATATATATGTATGTATATATGTATATGTATGTATATGTATATATATATATGTATATGTATGTATATGTATATATATATTTGTATATGTATGTATATGTATATATATATATGTATATGTATGTATATGTATATATATATATGTATATGTTTGTATATGTATATATATATATATGTATATGTTTGTATATGTATATATATATATGTATATGTTTGTATATGTGTATATGTATGTATATGTATATATATATATGTATATGTATGTATATGTATATGTATGTATATGTATATATATATGTATATATATGTATATATATATATATGTATGTATATGTATATATATATATATATGTATGTATATGTATATATATATATATATAGGTATGTATATATATATGTATATGTATTTATATATTTATATATATGTATATGTATTTATATATATATATGTGTTTATATATGTATATATGTATGTATATATGTATATGTATGTATATATGTATATGTATGTATATATATGTATATGTGTGTATATATATATATGTATGTATATGTATGTATATATATATATATGTATATTTTTTTTTCCTTGTTTCAGCTCAGAGCTACGGCCATGCTGATGCACCGCCATTTTGTGCTACACTGTTATTACGAAGAGCCTCCTCTA
>NC_042997.1:91974192-91976692 GCF_006345805.1 Octopus sinensis | reverse complement strand
TTTGAGTTCCCAAATATATGCACTTAACCCCGTAGAGTACATCCTGTTTTTATTTCTAAAAGTATATCTATGATAATTAAGTCTTTGTTTCATGCTTTATTATGTGCTCCGATGTATACCCTACTGCTATATTGTGTATCTACAGTGCATTGATAAACTACCTCTTTCTTGAGGCATTGATTACCAAACACACATTGATTCCTGTTTCTGAAATTACAGTTATCAACAGGTTGAGGTAATCCAACATTGGCCAAAATTTCTGTAACTTTATTCTCATTAATAGTGTTATAATTATTTTTACTATCTAATCCCAAATTTAACGAGTGATTGCGTTTAATATTATTGGCGATATTCCTATCAATAGTAATAGTATTGGTGGTAGTGGTATCATCCATTACATTAATATTTTTTCTTACAGGTACGGTACTATCATAATTCGCAAGAGGGTTGTTCACGTTAGCTCCAAAAGATATATTGTCCTTACGATTATAGAGAGGCAAATTACTATTATCTAAATTCAACTTTCTATCATTATAGAAGCAATCCAGTTTCCTGTTATTAAATGAGATGATAGTGGCTAAATTATGTGTAATGCTATATCCTATTCTAACAGTTCCATTGTTAATTAATTGACCAAATTTATTCCTACCCTTAACAAAGTGCCTAAATATTAAATTATGCAAAGCTCCAACTATATCCGTTTTTATCTGCATTGCATATGGGATTATTAGCCATATTGTATCTATATCACTATTTGGGTTACCTATCAAATTGTTATTTTTAGTAAAAACCTTATTCCTCTTCCATCCCATATGTTTACTACCTTTAACATTGTCATTGTTATGCCTATTATTATTAATATTACCATAATTATTATTGCGTAAATAACCTTTACTATTATCATACATACTAATAGTTTTGATATGCATATTATTAATATTACTACCATCACTTATGTGCACTAATTTATTTAAACTAACGTCAATAGCTCCGAAATTACCAACACCTCCATAATTACCATATGTGTTTTTATATATCCTATTTTTCCTTATCCTACAGTTATTATTGTTTGTCCTAAATTTGTTAGTGTTGTTCGTAATAGTTTCACCTGTATCTGAAGGATTATTCTTGGGTATATACCAAATTTTACTTTTGTAGCCTGCTTTAAGCAATGCTGTATTATATCTATCACAATGCTTATTAAATATGTCTCCGTTTGAGGATAGATAAGAGATTCTCTGTCTAATGCTACGCACTAGTGACCTTTTAATTTGAGGGGGGTGATTGCTAGAACGGTTTATATATACTAAGTTAGAATTAGGTTTAATATAAGGTTCATGTATCCCATTAGTAAGGTTGCAATTGACATCCAAATAATTGGCAGAATAATTTTCATTTTCAATAATTATGGATAGGCCAAAACTTTTTTTAAAATTTATGCAGTCTTTTTTTCAGTAAATCTAGTCTCCTATTTGATGTATTATTTACCAAAAATAAAGCATCATCCCTATATAGTCCTCCTTTTAATTCAGGGAATTCCCTACTAAGGTTATTGAGTAAATACATCCCAACCAAATCAGTCACTTCCGCTGAATCCGGCGATCCCATGGTGATGTCGAATAAATTGGGTGTGTCTTTTCTAGCCCAAAGTTTGTTATCAAACTCTATTAATGTTTTTCTAGCTGTTAAGATAACCCTTATCTCCTCCATACTTAATTTGGTGTGTCTCCTAGCAAAAATTAAAGCCTTATTTAATATAATAGGGTTTATGGAGGAGTAGTAATTTTGTATATCCAATTGGATGAATTTACTTCTATTATTATCACTAACCTTAATGGCAGAAAACCAATCTAATGCACCTTGAGTATTTTTCCAAAGGCTTAGTTTAATTTTGTTACGTATAGTCGGTAAATATTTGTCAAGAATAAGTTTACTCAATTTATCTAAGTCAGATTTGGTAGGGCAAATCAATCTGACCTGCGTGTTACCAAGAAAGTTTTCCTTATGGTCCTTGAGTGTGATTCTTGGTCTAATGGGGATATAAGGTTCAGTTTTATCTTACATTATTTCCCTAACCTCCAGGTTTAGTTTCCTAAGTGTGTTAAAAGGTACAATTTTATATTTTTTTGTAATTTCTTTATGTAGTAATTCATGGTATGTAAGGATGTCAATATTGTAAATGTTACTGGTTTTATCAGAATGGGTTAGAATGCCATTCTTACCCTTAAGAGTTCTTATTAGTTCCTTTAACTTTCTTTGGTACGGATTATACCTCAAAGGGTGATTTTTAAATTTGATGTTTTTGATAGTCTCCCATAATTCCTGTTCGAAGTTATCGAGATGTTTATTTGGTGGAGGAGATTTCCTAGATTTAAATGTGGTGCCGGTTAGTTTGATTATTTCCTCATAAGTACTTCCTGTTCCATTGCGGTTAGTTTCGCCAGTACGTTGTTGATTCGTTTTGTTATTACTGTTTTCATGGTGGAAAATCTTCCATCTT
>NC_042997.1:91964192-91971692 GCF_006345805.1 Octopus sinensis | reverse complement strand
CATACTGGATCTCTGCTTCACAAATAATATGGATCTTATCCATAATGTGAAAGTGACACCGACACTACTCTCGGATCACAACATGGTAGAGCTGACCATGTACGGGCCAAAGGAAAGCATGGACATGCAGCCTACAAGAAACTCTCTGAATCTTTCCAGCTTGAACTTCCATAAGGCAAACTGGAAACAAATTGAGAAAGAGATCCTCAAACAAAACTGGCCTGAATGTCTATCCTCACCAGACATCGACATGAAACTTCAACAATTCATGTCTGTAATGCAAGCCATATGCTACAAATGTGTCCCAGAGAGAAAGGCCACTGTACACAAGAGCAAAATCCCCAGAGAGGAAAAGTCTAATGAGACGGCGTACAAAAATTTCAAATCACCTAAACAAACAAATTGAAAGCAGTGAAAAGTCCCGCCTGAAAATAAAACTGTTGGTGGAAATTGAAAAATGTCTGCAACTCTCCCATGAAAAAGAAGAGCGAAAGAGTCGGGCATAGGGCTATAGACAAATAAAATCTACCCCAGAGCTTTCTACAGGTATGCCAAAGAAACAGCTACGGTGCACTGTAGGATAGGGCCACTCCTTGAAAAGGATGGCACACTCACAGGAAATCCAATGAGGGTAAGTAAAATACTAAATGAGCAATTCAAGAGTATTTTCACGCAACCTCTTGGGCATTTTCAAGTCAGCAATCCAACTGACTTCTTTACCACTGCAGATATAAAATCGGAGGCAGCAATGATTGATTACATCAATATAAAGGAAGACGATGTAATAAAGGCTATTGATGAAATGAAAACAAACTCAGCTACTGGCCCAGATGGATACCCAGCAATCCTTCTAAAAGTATGTAAGAGAGTCCTAGCAAGACCACTGCAGTTCCTTTTTCAGAGCTTCCTTGCAACTGGCAAACTTCCAAGAAAACTGAAGGAAGGTAAAATATGCCCTATTCATAAAGGAGGTAGCAGAGCGGAGGCCAAGAACTACAGACCTATCTCTCTGACCTCACACATCAGCAAGGTCATGGAACGAATAGTCAGAAGGAAACTAATCACCTTCCTTGAAGAAAATTACTTGCTGCCTGACACTCAACATGGTTTCCGACCAGGAAGAAGCTGCTTAACTCAGCTCCTACAACACTATGACTGGGTGCTGAAACGACTGCTCAACCACTCAAATGTGGAAGTGATATATCTCGACTTTGCAAAGGCCTTTGATAAAGTCGATCATGGAATGCTATGTCACAAACTGCGTGATCTTGGCATAGTTGGAAAATTGGGAGAATGGCTTCATGACTTTCTGAAGGATAGAAGTCAGGTGGTAGTAGCCAATGGGGCTACTTCCACTAACACGCAAATAGTGAGCAGTGTTCCGCAGGGCAGTTTTGGGACCACCACTGTTCATAATGGCTCTCTCAGACATGCCCTCAGCCACGCAGAGAGCCACAATCACAAGTTATGCAGATGATACAAAAGTTTCACAGGCAATACAGAACCCTGAAGACACTAAGCACCTGCAATGTGAGCTGGACAAAATATACAAGTGGGCTGAAAAGAATAGCATGCAGTTCAATGCTGAAAAGTTTCAAGCTCTATGCTATCGGCACGCAAAACTAAATGTAATACCCAATAAATACACTGGACCTGGAGGGACTGCAATCCCAGAGGCACAATCAGTGCGAGACCTGGGTATTTACATGAGTGATGATGCAACCTTTCATGTGCATGTTGCTAAATTGGCAATGAAATGTAGGCGGCTGACCGGATGGATTCTTAGAACCTTCAGAACAAGAGACCAGGAAACCATGATGGTCCTCTGGAGGACACTTGTCCTAAGCCACTTTGACTATTGCTCTCAGCTATGGTCACCCTCCAATGTCAAGTTAATCACAAAACTAGAGGCGATCCAACGAAGCTACACGAAGAAGATAGCCTCTGTGCAGCATATAAGCTATTGGGAAAGACTCAAGAGATTGAGACTCTATTCCTTAGAGCGTAGGTGAGAAAGATATGCCATGATATACATCTGGAAGTTCCTTGAAGGACTTGTCCCAAACTTTGGCATCGAGAGTTACACAAATGCCAGAACTGGGCGGCACTGCATAGTGCCAAGGACTCCAAATTTGCCATCAAGATGTAGGACAAGATACTGTGATAGCCTGGGCTTCCGAGGCCCACAGCTCTTCAATATCCTCCTGAAGAACCTAAGAGACCTGCATGGGGTGGATGCAGATGTCTTTAAAATGAAACTGGATCTCTTCTTGTCAGGTATCCCAGATGAACCAACTTCACGGCAGGAGGTGCAGATGAGGGCAGCTACATCGAACTCTCTCATGCACCAAATGGCAATTGCTATAAAGCATTCGTGAAGTAAAATCATGTAGCAACACCAAATGGCGGTGCCCCAGCATGGCCACAGCTAGTGAGCTGAAACTAGATAAATAAAAAAAAAAATATATATATATATGTATATATATATATATGTATATATATGTATGTATATATATGTATATATATGTATGTATGTATATATATGTATATATATGTATGTATATATATATGTATGTATATAGATGTATGTATATATATGTATATATATGTATGTATATATATGTATATATATATGTATGTATATATATGTATGTATATATATGTATGTATATATATGTGTATGTATATATATGTATGTATATATATGTATATATATATATATATGTATATATATATATATGTATATATATATATATGTATATATATATATGTATATATATATGTATGTATATATATGTATGTATGTATATATATGTATGTATATGTATGTATATGTATATATATATATATGTATATATATATATATGTATCATCATCATCATCATCATCATCGTTTACGTCCGTTCTCCATGCTAGCATGGTTGGACGGTTCGACCGGGGATCTGGGAAGTCAGAAGGCTGCACCAGGCTCCAGTCTTATGGCAGTGTTTCTACAGCTGGATGCCCTTCCTAACGCCAAACCTCCGTGAGTGTAGTGGGTGCTTTTTACGTGCCACCTGCACAGGTGCCAGGCGAGGCTGGCAACGGCCATGGTCGGATTGGTGTATTTTATGTGCCACCGGCACGGAAGCCAGACGAGGCGGTGCTGGCATCGGCCACGAGTCGGATGGTGCTTTTTACGTACCACCAGACCAGGGATCCTGGCTGGTTCGATTCGATTTCGATTTCGATTTCGCTTGCCCCAACATGTCTTCGCAAGCAAGGGGGTTGGCATGGGTGCCTGTCGTACGGTCAGATTGGTGTATTTTACGTGCCACCGGCACAGAAGCCAGTGGAGGCGGCGCTGGCATCGGCCACGAGTCGGATAGTGCTTTTTACGTACCACCAGACCAGGGATCCTGGCTGGTTCAATTCGATTTTGACTTCGATTTCGATTTCCCCAACATGTCTTCGCAAGCATGGGTGCCTGTCGTCGGATGAGGTTCTATATCGACTTCGCTTGCCCCAACGAGTCTTTGTGTCCAAGGGAGGAAAGGCATTCATAAGTGGGCTGGGCTCACTTGTCCTGACTGGTCTTCTCACGTACAGAATATTTCCAAAGGTCTCGGTCGCTGGTCATTTCCTCAGTGAGGCCTAAAGTTCGAAGGTCGTGCTTCACCACCTCGTCCCAGGTTTTCCTGGGTCTACCTCTTCCACGGGTTCCCTCAACTGCTAAGGATTGGCACTTTCTCACACACCTATCTTCATCCATTCTCGCCACATGACCATACCAGCGCAATCGTCTCTCTTGCACACCACAACTGATGCCTCTTAGGTAACAACATTTCTCTCAAGGTGCTAACGCTCTGTCGAGTATGTACACTGACATTACACATCCATCGGAGCATACTGGCTTCATTCCTCACGAGCTTACGCATGTCCTCGGCAGTCATGGCCATGTTTCACTGCCATGTAGCATGGCTGTTCGTACACACGCATCATACAGTCTGCCTTTTACTCTGAGCGAGAGGCCTTTAGTCACCAGCAGAGGTAAGAGCTCCCTAAACTTTGCCCAGGCTATTCTTATTCTAGCAGTTACACTTCAGCGCACCCACCCCCACTACTGACTTGGTCACCTAGATAACGGAAGCTATCAACTACTTCTAGTTTTTCCCCTTGGAAAGTGACTGAAGTTATTTTCTGCAGATTTTCGGAGGTTAATGCTCCTGAGCATCTGCCACATACAAAAACTATCTTCCCAGTTAGCCTACCTTTGACATGCTACACCTCTTATGTGTCCATAGCTTACACTGGGTACATCTTATAGAGTTTCTACCTACACCTTTTCTACAGATCGAGCAGGGCCATCTTCCTGAAGACATTTGTGGATTGTCTACCTTCTACTTATTAGTACTTTGGTTTTAGCTAGGTTGACTCTAAGGCCCCTCGATTCTAAACCCTCCTTCCACACCTGGAACTTCTCCTCCAGCTCTGAAAGTGACTCAGCAATAAGAGCAAGGTCGTCAGTATAGAGGAGCTCCCAGGGACAACCTGTCTTGAATTCCTCCGTAATTGCCTGTAGGACTATGATAAATAGGAGGGGGCTGAGTACTGAACCCTGGTGGACCCCAACCTCTACTTTGAATCTTCTGTGTACATGTTGCTAACCCTAACCTTACTTACGGCATCTCTGTACATGGCTTGCACAGTCCTCACCAGCCATTCATCTATCCCTAGTTTCCTCATTGACCACCAGATAAGGGATCGGGGGACCCTATCAAAGCTTTCTCCATGTCAACAAAAGCCAGGTACAAGGGCTTATCTTTGGCTAGGTATTTCTCTGCAGCTGCCTTACCAGGAATATAGCATCCGTGGTACTTTTCCCTTGCACGAACCCAAACTGCATCTCATCTAAACTAACTCTCTCTCTAATTAGTTGGGCTATGACCCTCTCCGTAACCTTCATTACTTGATCCAACAGCTTGATACCTCTGTAATTATTTGTATCTAGGGCATCACCTTTACCTTTGTAGCAGTTGACTAGTATGCTGCTACACCAGTCATTGGGTATGACTCCTTCGTGTATCACCTGGTGTGACTATACGGGTGACTAGGTTTAGCCGACACTGCCAGATATTTTGAGCATCTCTGCAGTAATTCCTGATGGGCCTGGGGCTTTCCTGTCTTCATGCTTCTAATTGCCTTAGCTACCACGGAACTATCAACTCGGATAGCTGGTCCCTCTGTTGGGTCAACATTCGGCAGACTCTCTTTATCCCATTCATTTTCTTTATTCAGCAACCTTTCATAGTGGCATCTCCAAACCTCTCTCTTTGCATCCTCATTTAGCGCAAGTGAACCATCATCCATGTGACACACTTCTCTCCTACCACATCACGATTCTCTCTCACACACTGTCTTGCAACACGAAATACTCAAGTCTTTCATCCTCACGGCTCAGAACATTGGCAAATTTTTTCTTATCCGCTTCCCCTCTGGCTAAATAAACCTGTCTCCTAGCTTCCCTTCTGGCTGTCTGATACAATTCCCTGCTACCACCGTTCCTCCAGTCCTTCCAAGCCTGTCTCTTTTGTCTAATGGCCCTGTCAACCACAGAGTTCCACCACCATGTTACTCTGGGTCGAGATGGTACTTTGCTCCATCCACAGATCTGGTCAGTGGCTGTCAGCAGATTGTCCCGTAGAAATCTCCAGTTGCCTTCCACATTAAGTGAAGCTATATCCCCTTCTATTTTGTCAAAGGCTTCGAGTAGTATGTCTCTAAATCTCTGTCCCATTTGCAGGATCTTTAAGCTTCCAGACCCTTCTCCTCCAAGCAGGTCTTCTTCTGGGCAACCATTTAGCTCTGATCCTTAAGTCGCTAACTACTAATCTATGTTGAGGAGTACATTCTTCGCCTGGAAAGGTTTTGGCATTTATAAGCAGCCCTCTTTCCCTTTTTCTGGCAAGGATGTAGTCAATCTGGCTGGTGTGTCTGCCAGAACGGTAGGTGACTAGGTGAGAGGTGGGTTTCCTGAAGTTGGTATTGCAGACCATAAGGTCATTTGCATCACAGAACTCCAGCAGCCTGGTTCCCTCCTCATTTCGAGAGCCAAAACCGTAGCCTCCATGGACGCCATGGAAGCCCCCGACATGCCGTCCGACATGTCCATTGAAATCACCTGCCATGAAGAGAAGGTCACTGTCATTTGTCAACGAGGTAGTCCGCAATAGGGTGTCATAGAATTGGTCTTTTTGTCCTTCTGGTAGTCCTGGTTGAGGGGCATACGCCGAGATGATGGTAGCTGTCCTGTGGTGAAGGACTAATCTAATTTTAATTACTCTGTCACTTACTCTGACTACCTCGATTACCTTACCCACCCATTTCTCTGCAAGAAGTATACACACGCCCCCGACCCCGTCAGTGTTCCCTGCCCAGAAAATCTTGTACCTGTGTTCCTTGCCTGTGAGGAGCCTAGCGGAACCTCCTCTCCACCTTACTTCCTGGATATAACATACATCCACACGTCTCCGTTCAAGCAGCTCTACAATCTCTCCAGACCTACCTTTCAATGTGCCAACATTGAGTGTGCCAACTCTGAGAGTGTGGGAGGTGTAGGCCTCTGAGACCCTGGGATGAGGGACAGTCGTGTCATGTACCTGAAAAGAAAGCTTGCAGTTGGCAGATTTCATATATATATATATATATGTGTATATATATACATATATATATATATATAGTCCCGCCTGAAAATAAAACTGTTGGAAATTGAAAATTGTCTGCAACTCTCCCATGAGAAGGAAAGAGCAGACAAAGAAGCCTGGGCTATAGACAACATAAAAACTAACCCCAGAGCTTTCTACAGGTATGCCAAAGAAACAGCTACGGTGCACTGTAGGATAGGGCCACTCCTTGAAAGGATGGCACACTTACAGGAAAACAATAAGGGTAAGTGAAATACTGAATGACAACATTCAAGAGTGTTTTCACTCCACCCCTTGGGCATTTCCAAATCAGCAATCCAACTGACTTTTTTACCATTGCAGATATAGAATCAGAGGCGGCGACGTTAAATTACATCGATATAAAGGAGATGATGTAATAAAGGCTATAGATGAATGAAAATAGACTCAGCTATTGGCCCCGATGGATTCCCGGGAATCCTCCTAAAAGTATGTAAGAGAGTCTTAGCAAGACCACTGCAGTTCCTCTTTCAGAGCTTCCTTGCAGCTGGCAAACTTCCAAGAAAACTGAAGGAAGGTAAAATATGCCCTATTCATAAAGGAGGTAGCAGAGCGGAGGCCAAGAACTACAGACCTATCTCTCTGACCTCACACATCAGCAAGGTCATGGAACGAATAGTCAGTTCCTCTTTCAGAGCTTCCTTGCAGCTGGCAAACTTCCAAGAAAACTGAAGGAAGGTAAAATATGCCCTATTCATAAAGGAGGTAGCAGAGCGGAGGCCAAGAACTACAGACCTATCTCTCTGAACTCACACCATCAGCAAGGTCATGGAACGAA
>NC_042997.1:91877038-91959538 GCF_006345805.1 Octopus sinensis | reverse complement strand
TTATGTGCATATATGTATGTATGTATATATATTATATATATATGTATGTATGTATATGTATGTATATATGTGTATGTATATATGTGTATGTATATATGTGTATGCATATATGTGTATGTATGTATATATGTGTATGTATGTATATATATATGTGTATGTATGTATATATATATGTGTATGTATGTATATATATATGTATATGTATGTATATATATGTCTATGTATATATATGTATATGTATGTGTATATATATATATATATATATATATATGTATATGTATATATATATATGCATATGTATCTATATGTATTAATGTAATATGGTTTTCTGGAGGTACTTATACAGCTGTCTTTTCGGAGTTGTACTCAGTGACCTGAAACTGGTTTTTAAACATGTCATGATTTCATAGTGGAAATCATGTTTGCCATGAAAAAAATCATTAACATGTTACTAAACGGTGTAGAAAGCGAGCAGGTTATACATATATGACAAAATCTGTAATAATAACATAACGAAGAATAATCCTTCCTTTATAAGCACAAGATCCTGAAAGTTTTGGTACTTATTTATGGACACCGAAAGGGTGAAAGACAAAGCTGACCTCGGGACAATTTGAACTAAGAACGTAAAGACAAACGAATGTAACATAAAATTATAATTGTTTCTCGTTTAGCAACAAGGCCAGCAATATTATTCGCCCCCGAATAATATGAAAGGCAAAATTAACTTGCTTTACAGACAATTTATTTAATCGTACAGGAATGATATGAAAGCAAAAATGCTTCAACACATGAACTCACATAAAGAATGTTGCAATCTAAAAACGAAATAACAACAAATATAAGTTTGTAAAGAACCGCAAAAATATCAAAAAGCAGATTCTCCGGTGCACTAGCCCCCCCCCCGCCACAAACCACGCACACGCATTTTTTGTAATCTTTAATTTGTTTCTGTCATTGGACTGCGGCCGTGCTGAGGCACCACCTTAAAGGGTATTAGTTGTATGAATCATATTTTTTTAAGCGTGTTCTCTTTTGCTGAATTGCTAAGTTAAAGCAGGAACATAAACAAGCCAACACTGGTTGTCAAGCACTGGGGAATGAAAAACGCAAAGATATGTGAATGAGTGAACAAACGAGAAAGGAGCGCTTAACTGATTTAGTAGGAGTTACATGTATTCAGTTTCGGTACTACTTCAAGTTTTGCAAGCTACTAGCGGAACCCGTCTCGGATCTATTCCATCTCATGCACAGATTTTTTTAATTGGCATAACTACAGATTTCTGCACCACCCCCGACTTTGGATGATCATAACTTTCAGAAAAATAGATAATTTTTAATGAAATTGTCTACGAATATGTGTGGATCTTTTCCTTTTGAGCGGCACTTTGTAACATAATTTCTAGGTAGCTAAAAAGTTTTAAACTTCGTATACTGGTAGAATGTGTTTATAAAACATCATTTTTTCTTGGCTTTATTGAGAAAATTCTATATGTTGTAACATATTTCATCTTTAATTTCGAGCATTTCAGCAATTTTAACCAATCGCTGACATCCATTTAGGTAAATAACATTCTGTGCATAATGAATATGTCCCTCCTTTAAGAAACAGATTGGGTTTATTTACATTTGTGAAGAAAAACGATACACTTCCCCCACCCCTAACCCTAAATCTAAAATAGATTGAAATGCAATAGATCGATACTAGGGTTATAATTATGGGTGACAATTTCATACGACATCGCTACGGAAAATGGGATTTTTTTCTAGCGGTGTCAAATGAAAATGTCACCTATAATTATGGCCCTAGTATCGATCTATTGCATTTCAATCTATTTTAGATTTAGGGTCAGGGGTTGGGGAAGGGTATCTTTTTTTCTTCACAAATGTAAATAAACCCAATCTGTTTCTTAAAGGAGGGACATATTCATTATGCACAGAATGTTATTTACCTAAATGGACGTCAGCGATTGGTTAAAATTGCCGAAATGCAAGAAATTTCAGACGAAATATCTTACAACCTATTGAATTTTCTCAATAAAGCCAAGAGAAAATGATGTTTTATAAACACATTCTACCAGTATACGAAGTTTAAAACTTTTTAGTTACCTAGAAATTGTTACAAAGTGCCGTTCAAAAGGAAAAGATCCTATGTGCTATATCGTAGATTTCGAATATACAAAATTTGTGGGGAAAGTGTTTTAGGAGGGGTTGGGTGGGGAATTTCGGAAAATTCACCGGCGTCCACTTCAGTTCGTCTTAACTTTCACAAAATTCTCTACAAATATACCTTGGTCTATGTAGATTCCGAGAACATAGGAATTTGGTGGGGAAAACAACTAAGGGTTATTTTTGAGAACCGTTCCCCACTCAAGGGTGTTTCGGAACAAGTCGTCCATATTTATTTAATTTTCTCCGTTTTGTGCATCCGTAGATTTTTACCACTCGCACACACATATGTAATTAAAAAAGTTCAAACGGGGAATTAATTCCATTCAGTATCATGTTTGCTATAGAGATTATGTAACAAATTATACTTTTCACTTCTATATTTAACTGTACGTGTATATTATTAATTTTTGCTTCTGGTGTCTTCTGCCTTTCTATTAGAAACGTTTACCTGAGAATTTACTTAAAGTGAAAAACAAGATCGTATGCAACGAATAAGTCGTCTTAATAACATATTTCTGTGTACCAGACCTGTAGCTGTTATTTTTAGCATAACGAGTTTTCTAGGTTCAATAATAGATCTTTATATTCACTAGGAACAAAAAATAAACAAGCCTGGTGGGTGTTAACAAGGGCGCTTCTTTAGAAGCGCACCTCTCCAAGAAAATGATGCCTTATTTCTTTTAAAAATTATGGAAATGGGAAATGTATCCAAAATAAATGAAGTATGTAAAAATTAGGAAGATTCATCTATTCTTAAATATTTTATACCAAAATAAAACACGGAAAACGGGGACTCGCGAATATAAACAAACGATACAAGGGACGGTAACTTGTATCAGATATTATTGATACGAGGGGCCCGACAATAACGTTAGCAAATTCTTGATTGTTTTTTAATCAGATTTTTTACTGGGTTAGGGTTAATTTTAGGTTTATGTATAGGATTAGAGTTAGGTGGTGTGCACTCGCTTTACCTTCGCCCATTTTATGAGATACAACAGAAATGATTATAAACCAATCTATAAATATGTTTAAGATGTATGCAAGTTAAGGCACTCCACAACAAATTTCTTGTCTTGATAGTAATCCAAATTTTCTACACCAGTCAATGGCATTTTCCGTTGCTCCCAAATCTCTTCCGAGACGAAATAAGGTCATAGCATTAAAAATTTCCAGTTCAGGCACAACATTTGACATGATAGTTGTAAACTAACTTTCAAGAATAAGGTCTTCTGACAATTCGCAGATGATATTGTCGGATCCCTTGTATCATTAATAATATCTGACTGGTAAAAGTAAGTTACCGCCCCTTGTATCGTCCGTCATGTTTGTTTTATATTCGCGAGTGTTATATTTTTATTTTCCGTTTGTTTTATTTTTTAGTATAAAATATTTTAAAATAGATGAATCTTCCTAATTTTTTTTGCATAGTTCATTTATTCTGGATATATTTTTCCTTTTTTTTTTACAAGTAAGCGTCATTTCCTTGGAGAGGTGCGCTTCCAAAAAAGCGCCTTCACAAGTATGTAGAAAACTAATATAAAAAAATGCGCGCTGACGACCCTGGAGTGGGTAGGGAGGGGACTTTCGGAAAATCCACAAGATCCGATTTTTCCGTCATAACTTCCGGTAAAATGGATATGTATTGATTTTTTTTTTACGGAATCCCACGTTTTTGGTTATGGAGAATCCGATTCTGAAAAAGTTTTTTTTCAAAATTTCAATAGCATATTCGTCGAAAATTTCATTAAAAAATGTCCATTTTTCTGAAAGTTATGATCCAAAGTCGGGGTGGGGGTGCAGAAATCTGTAGTTATGCCAATTAAAAAATCTGTGCATGAGTTGAAATAGATACCGAAGTTAGCGGATGTTGAGTCATGAAAATACGCGAAAAAGGTACACGAATTCCAACGAATAAAACTGATAATGCTTAAAATGCGAACACTGGCATTTTTACGATAATGACAATTCTTATATGAGTGGCTGTTAAACACCGCTAAGCGAATCGAAATACTTAGATATTGAGTCGTGAAAATACGCTAAACAGGTACACGAATTCCAACGGACTGATAAAGTTCCCCAAAATATTTTTGATTACGACTCGTGAATTTTTGTCTGTTATTCCGATTCGAATTGTTGCATTTCCTCCACCCAAATCGTGCATTTCAGTCCCTTATAATAGTTTCGGACGGTCTGTTGGAAGGATGAATTTCCTATTAAAATATCGATACAATGTATGGAAAGCAGAGAGTGGATAAAATTAACTTGGTATGCTCAATAAAAATTAAAATATATTCTTTCATATCTACTGATGCACTAGATAGAAGCTCACGGTCAATTCTTTGAACTTCTATCTAGCACCTTAATTGATATGACATAACATATCTTTATTTTTTTTTTACCATACCAAGCTAATTTTATCTAACCTCGGTCTTTTAGACACTGTATATATACTAGAATTGAAAATGCGCACGCTCTAAAGGGTTAAAGACTGTCATAAGAAACCATAAAAAGTATGGGACCAACATTATTGCTAAAAAATATTGGGGATCTTTTCGCTTTGACCGGCAGATTTTAAAAATAATTTCTTTGTAACTAAACACTTTTAAACTTCGTATACTGGTAGAATGTGTTACATAAAACATCTTTTTCTCTTGGCTTTCTTGAGAAAATTCTGTAGTTTGTAAGCTATTTGTTGTTTAATTTCTTGCATTTCGGCAATTTCAACCAATCAATGACGTCTATTGAGGTGAATACAATTTCTCCGGATCTTTGTCAACAACAATTATTTGCAATTTTGAAAACCTTTTTATTTGCAGAATTGTAATATCTGGTATTTATAATATAGAAAGTAGAGAAGTACACAAACGCGCGCGCGCACACACACACACACACACACACACACTGATTCTGAAGTGGTACCCAAAAGAAGAAGTTTTATAAGTTCTGGAGGCTCAGTTATTGGTAAATGGACTTTACCTTTAGAACAACACATACCTAATGATTCCTTGTCCCACTTCCTAACACCACTCTTTTTACATGTTTTGCACACAAAGCCCAGGGAGACAATTTTTTCAGTTGCATAATTACGATTAAGATCATAATTAAATGCTATACCTTGCCATTGAAATCGGCTATACTTTTTCTGCTGATTTTCTCTGGAAAGCTTTCTCCATTTTAGTCGTATTTCTCGGTCGCGTTCACTCTCCTGTTTTCTATTTATTCTACCTTTTTCTCACCTTTTTTGTAATCGTATTTCTTAGTCTTCTTATTTTCTTATACTTTTTTATTTCTATAATTTTCCTTCTTTCCCTGCATTCTTCTTTCCCTATCTTTATCTCCTTGTTCTCTCGTCCTCCTCTCATATTCCCTCATTTTACTCAAAGTAGCCACAATCAGCTTCTTCTACAGCCTCATGACGGCTCCGGAACCTGGCACATGCATTTCTCACTGAGTTCCTTAGAAGACCTTCGGATAGTTCCTTGATCTTGGCCACCAGCTTGGACTTGGTGTTGCAGGCAGAGCAGTTGGTGTCTTTCTCAAACGTTTCCCACTAATAGTAATCCATCGGATTACAATCAGAGGAATTAGTAGACCAGAAATTGGGGTTGGTGAAGTCGTAGAAATTCTCTAACAACCACTTCTGACTCTTTGGAGAGGTATGGCAAGGAACCTTCCAGCAGCAACCTTCTTCCGCCAGAGACTGACACCAATTTCCTGCAGTTTCACATAACCTCCTGAATTGAGCTTAAGGCCCTGTTCAAAGATGTGAGGATGAATTCTTGCTTACAAACACAGTCAGGGTGTCTTCTGCATCTCTTCCTAGTGGCCACGGTTTCGTAGTCTCCGGTGCAGCTGTCCATGTCAAGTTATATAGCTTTTATAGTGTTCACAGAGCATTGAGAAGCAGTCATGGTGTCAGCATTTTGACCCCCGGCGCGAATCATCATGATACAGGTTAACTTTTTTCAACATTTAGATGGTTTCCAGTCCTCCATGTCATCTAACTTTTTCTCAACTACAACTTTAATATTTATGCTCTCCAACGCCGCTGAAGTTCACCAATAGAAAGCTGTTCCAAAGGAAAAGGAGACACAAAGATCGTCAAATTTAGTCCGAACACTAAAGTGTATATGAATGTATATACATATGCAAACGCGAATGCGCGCGCACACACATACACACATACATATTTGTGCATGCACACACACACACATACACGTTGCATTCACATCGATCGTGGTTATTAAGTCAGTAGCTTCCTGCACGTGATTGACTAGTAGAATACCCTGAGGGAACATTAATAGATTAATCAGTTAATTATGCAATTAATAATGAAATTGGGAGAATTTTGAAAAGATAACAGGTACTTCACAACTCCAATCCCAGAAGTAACATGAATTACGTCTACTTTGCGGTAAAATGCAATAAAGATCAAGGAATGGACAATGGTATTGGCTATTCTTTTTTTAATTTATTGTATTATATGGACACATATACAAACAATGAGAATGTGATCAACAGTATAAGAGCTATGTGATGTTATAATGCAGGAGCCAGTCCTGATTTGATAAGACTTGAAGCTCCAAAATATTAGCAAGGCACAATATGTGTACAAACGGCCCTAATACCATGAAACGTGATTCTTAAGTATGCTTAGGTATTGATTAACTAATTATGAGATAATCAACTTGCATAAATAATTAATTTAATTAGAATTTAAGCTCCAGTAATGAATCATATTGACTATTACTCCTTAGACACAAGTGATACTTAAATGAAAACTTAAGAACAATAACGGGTATGGAAAAACAAATTAAGAAGTTTTAATTAGACACTTAATTAGGAATTAATTAGAATTTCTGCTCCAGCATCAATTACTTCGCAGAAATGTTCACTAAATCCAACTGAATCTATTCATGTCACTTAAGAACCATTTTAGGTATGGATTTCTAATTTAAGAAGCATTCTCTACTAATCACTATACACTAATTAAGAGGAAGCATACAGAAGCACTGTTTTCAAGCTACGTGATGAATGCAACATAGAAACATGTCTTAGACCCAGTTAACATGGAAGGAAGAAATTAAGAAACATCCCAGGTATTGGAAGACAATAAGGAATCTTTAATTAGATCGTTAATTAGGTCTTAATTAGACTTTCTGCTCCGGTGTAAATTCTTTCACAAAAATATTCGGCTCGTCAAACTGAATATAATCATAGTATGTAAGAATGATAGGTATGGATTCCTAATTTAAGAAGCATTTTGACTAATTAACATATCCTCCTCTATTGAATATGGAAAAACATATTTAACTGAAAAAATGTTGATTTTCCATTGCATGGCATCCGAATCTTTCCTCCATTACTGATGCTGACTTCTGTCAACACATAATGCATGTCGCTTTCGTTCATTCGAATAAAATTAATTTTTAAAGCAGTAATTTTTCTCTTAAAGGTGACTTGTCCCTCACAAACTTCACAAAAATAGAAACTGTTACTAACAAAAAATGGATTAAAACTACAACAAAGGGCAACTTGCCTCTTGGATAAAAATGTCACATAAATGCAAACTGGGTATTAGAAACCAACGACGAATTGAAGCGTTTACATACCATGTGGCAGCTTTAGTTTGCTGGCAAAACCGCGGCTTACAAAGCAAGATTGGATTGAAAGTATAAGAGTGAGCATCAAAACCCCTTACTCGCATTGTTGGAATTAACAAAGTTTTATTTGATGATCAGATATGTAAATACTTAACGCTAGATATTCAAATTTTTGTACTACCTCTAAACAATACATACGCCATGACATTTTTAATCTATCAATACGTCTACACCAAAGAGTAGAGGTGTTGCTACATGACGCCCCATTATCTAGACGACTGTAGTGTGTATTCTATTCTGTACCGGTGTCTCACTGCTCGTCAACAGAGGATATGTTCAACATGGTATCATCCTCGTCATCACTGAACTCATCAATGGGCAGTGATGCTGGTCTTTCCTCTATCAGACTGGCAGGCAGTTGCTCGCCTTGGAACCAGATGATCGTGTATTCGTTATCGATCAGTTCCCATCCGTACTCTGGTTGTTGTTCAAGCAACAATTGTCCGGTATCTCTCCACAAGTTCGCAACGAATCTTGCACGTTGGTATTGTTGCAAAAGTTCATTGCGGCACCTGATAGAGTGTAGGCATTCCCCATTACTCAGTTTGGTTGTACACCCTCGGGGATGATGGTTTGCTTCACATTGTGGGCAAAGGCCAACTCAGTCTCTAGTTCGTCTGCGCAATGATAATTGATGCTGTAGCCATAACAGTCCAAGAGGGTGACCACCTTTCTGCTGCCTGTCATAGATTTCATACCCATACCCACTGCGATGTGTTTGCGGAGTTTGATTGCTCCATGCGTAACGACAAACAAGGCATCCTGACTAGCAAGCATCAGCACGACGAATTGTACTGGGGGTTTGCTTGCCAAAACTACCATAAAAATTCCGGTAGAAATTCTTCACCAAGTCAGCAGGGTCCCCTTCTCCGTGCAGTAAAGCCTCTATGGTCAGTGGATGGTTCAGGTTTCGCTTTTTCACACTCTTCAATTCCTTCCGGAGCAACAGCACTGTCTGGTTGAGGATATGCTCAGAGGAGGAAGTGAAATCAAACGCTGTTCTTACTGCGTCTTCTTAGACTGCAGCAGAATAGACTACCACACCTAATTTCTTACGCTTGGGCGATTATACTTTGATATTGTTTTCGAATTTTCGCACGGTCCATTTACTCAAATACTGAGCTGTTGAAAACGAATCAACCCCGGCATCCTGGCAATAATCGACATGTCGTGTGTAAAGGGATGTCAGCAATTCCGGTCGTTTCTGATTCCGTACGTATTCCCTTATGTAGTCAGAAAGTAATTCCATCGCTTGTCCTTTTGGTTCACTCGTTTTGTCATCCTTTTCCTTCAATGCCCGCGCGTGCTTGGAGAAAATATTCTTACAGCTTTGATGGTACTTCTTTAGCGATCATATCTATTCCAGCGATTTTTCGGAGCACAGTGTCATCATTGTTTTTTGCTGCTATTGTTGTGGCTGCCCATTTAATTGACTCTTGTGCATCGAAAGTTTGACAAGTAGTCAGACTCTCTTCTCCACTCCTGCCTTTTGACTTGCGCTTCAAATCGCAGAATACGCAGACCTGAGAGTAAATGCCGGCAGAAGATGTGGACACCACTGTTGGTATTTTGCGTTTTCTTGGTAATAGACTAGGAGTCGTTTCTAGAGGCTGAACATCATCTGTGATAGATGTGAAATCTTTATAACAACCACTGTGGTATCCGTGCAAATCAGAAAATGTTTCTGGTAGCTTTTGGATGATGTAATAAATGGATGTACGGATTTTTTTTACTTGAGCGTTTTGATGAGCCATTTTAGATGGATCGCCATTTCTGCTCTGAGAGTGGAAGTAGCAGTCCACTTTTAGCGCTCTCTTTAGACTTTCTGCTGTGGATAACACAGTGTAATGAGCGATCACTTACAACCGGAGGCTGACAGGCCGAGGGTACATCCACAGTTTCCGACTGGGACCCGCAAATATTCAATGCTGAATCAGGTGGGATTACGTGGGGATCAGTTTGAGAGGTGATGAGATCGGGGGAATAGGAAGGTTGCCCAGGATCGCCAGGTGAGAAATGGTCCTCCATGATAATTTATTTTTGATGTCCCCTTACTGAATGTGTTGACTAGCAGAAGACGAATATCAGGCGTTTTCGTACTCTGATGTTCTGAATGCGAATGAATATGAGTAAAGAATTGGATAAAGCATTACAAAAACGTGACAAACTCTGTCAAAACACGTTTTGGATCTAAGACACGTTTGTATGTTGAAGGCGAAATGCTTAGCGGTATTTCGTCTGTCGTTACGTTCTGAGTTCTAATTCCGCCGAGGTCGACTTTGCCTTTCATCTTCTCGGGGTCGATAAATAAAGTACCAGTTTCGCACTGGGTCGATGTAATCGACTTAATCCCTTTGTCTGTCCTTGTTTGTCCCCTCTATGTTTAACCCCTTGTGGGTAGTAAAGACATGCATACATACATACGTACATACATACATACATACATACATACATACATACATCGCAGAAAAATGTTACTGATGTTTAAAGTTTAATCATTTTCGTCTGATCAGAAAACGGAATTTAGAAGCTGGAATTTTCTGCATGATAGTTTTCTATCACAAAATAAAAGCAAAATCATCATACGAGGAGGAATTTTTATTAAACAAACGAAAGCAAAGCATTACGACCAAAGTTGTTAGGACTCCTGAAGTTTTAATAAGTTTTTTGTTTGTTTTAAACTTTTATTCAATATTAAGAGTAGCAGAATTTAGATTATTATTTCTTAGCGTAAATTTACAAGATTTTTGCTTTCATATAGTATGATTAGATTTTCGGAGTAGCAGGATTCGGATTTTTTTTTTTTGATTTTCAGGCAAGTTGACAAGAACAGTAGCTGAATTGCAAGTTTTATTTTTTATTTTGCATGAATTTCGACTGACAGACTTTGTCCCGACAAGGGCAGATGGCTCCTCTTGCCTTACAGTGAATGCATTGGCAAATTTTGCATTTTTAAAAACTTTATATTAGCCAGAGCTTTACTATTCATATGATAATATTCTCTTCTTACTATATAGTTGATATATTCTCATACCTCTTCTTACTATATATAGATATTGATAATTTATTTCTTGATTTTATAATAAAATTAGTATTACATTAATATTCCCTATTGTGTAGAAAACTATTTTTCATAATGAATTTTCGCGCTTTCTTTTTTGGTTCGTTCGTATTACGCACTTTGTTTCAATATAAAAATTTCATATACAGTGAACATATAGGATCTAATATTTTTCACAATTATAAATATATTTCTCTTAATCCTAAAAAATTATTAATTTTAAAAAGAAATAAATATACAAGCAAGTTTCATTTAATTCAAATATTTTTTAACAAAAGAATATTTATTAGTTTTATTGCATTGCCTAGAAAAAAGTGGATTACGATGGAAAATGTGGGCGCATGCATGTTAATATTCTTCAGTTATTTCACCTGGAAAAGTACAGAACAAGATTTCTACAATAGAATAGTTGATCTAAATGCTTTTCATGTTCGGCTTCGGATTCTAGCTTTTGGTGAAGTAGAAGAGGTTATAAGGGTTAAGTGGAGAAGACATTATTTAGGCCTAGCTAAAGGCATTTGGCATATGTAAAACTGCTGTCACTGAAAAAAACAAAAAAAAACCCATTGTTCCACCATAAGAAAAGTTCTGTTGAACTGTTAATTTAAATTTGGCTATGGTGGATCGAATCCACTTCATGCCTGCACAATTCACCACATCACTCCCCTCGCCAGTGAGGTTCTGGAAAAGGAAACGAACGATCGAAGCTGAGAAAGAAATGTATGGTAAATGCCTTGGAATGTTTTTCAGCAGCGAAATGTGCCTGGTGCTGTTGTCGTGGTTACTTGCTGAGGTTAGCAAGGACGATAGTATAGCATGCTAGAGTGATACGCGAGACTCATAATTTTCTCTGTTAATTATGTGACCAAACAAGGGTCTAACAGGGGAAAATTATGTCTAAACATGAGCGCAGAGCATGTGAACATTCGACGTGAATCGAGTCGGGAGAAGAACTGAGCTGACGTGTTGCAAAACAAGGCAGCAGAGGTGCATGTGCATATGTGCAATAGGGCTTGCAAGGCTGAGGCAGTAATGCTAGTGCATTGATTCAGATGCAGTGTACAGTGTTGAATATGCCAGTGATTAAGGCAGTGTTGAATATGGCAGCCGGTGCATGAGGTATTATATGCATCGAACGTGCAGGAGCAAAAGTGTGACATGCTGGCGCGTTGTAAGAGACAAACAACTTTCTCTATGTATGCGTGATCGACCTAGGGTCCTACAGAGATGAGTTGAGTCCACAAAGGCGCAGGGGAGCATGAAAAACAAGCGAGAAAGGCATGTGTGGTGCATGAATGTAGCAGAGTTAGCATGCGTGTGTGTAACAATGTGTGCAGATGCGTGCGCAAGGCCAGGCGCTGAGGAAAGGTGCATGCTTGTGTATATGCAACAATACATTTTCAAAGTGAACGAGAAAAATAAAATATGTACATGCAAGATGAACCTGCGACAATGCGACTGAAAGAAAGTGGATGTGTAAAATATGAATATATTTCAGAAGGCATGCAAACAAAAATTCGGGTTATGAATAAATGTTCAGTTCATTTGAGTCTGATAGAATGCAAACAAAATCACTTTTAATCTAATATGACAAACAAGAATTTGAATTAATGCAATGTAAGTGTTACAGGTATGGTCCTTGTGAAGTTCAGTGGAAAGAATAATATAAATAAATTAGTTTTGTAGCTGTTCGTGTAGAAATTAAGGTATTGGTGCCTGTAAATCACTCACCTGGAATTTTTTTGAAATAGAAAACTTGCATGTATTTCGCCGGCCAGCGGACTCTTCGCCCGCGTCTTGTTCGAGTTTGCTGTGAAGACGTTGAGGTACTTGAGGGAGGTGTTGACGAGACTGTGTTGGTTTGGTGCGGAATCGACGATAGCTTTCTTAAGGTCCAGAATACGGTGGAGGGATTTGTGATGGTATTTCATCGTTCCGGATAAAAACGTGCGTCCATTTCATAAATTTCAGTTTTCTACGAACGGGGTGCGTTAGTTGAGAGATGGAACATATGTACGCAGAGATGATGTACATAAAATGTGGGATCAGGAATATCCCTTGGAGGAACTGGAGCGATCATTTCCCCAGACAGGGCCAGCGTGGTGCCGTAAACTAACTCAGCTGGTGAGTGACCAATGTCATCCTTAATAGATACACGGATACCGAGCAGAATAAGAGGAAGGAATTCCATCCAGTTGGTTATGTCTGGACATGCACGTATGGCTGATTTCAGTTGCCTGTGGAATCTCCCTATCATGCCGTTTGCCGCTGGATGATACACTGTTGTGCGGCAGTGTTTGGAACCGATCTGGCGCGTGAGTTCGCTGAAAAGGCGCGAATCGAATTGCCGTCCTCTGTCTGTCGTGATGGTTGCGGGGACACCAAAACGCGATACCCAGTGTGATATCAGCGCTTTTGCGACGGTTTCCGCTGAAGTATCGAACAGAGGGAAAGCTTCGGGCCATCGAGAAAAGCGGCTGATGCAGGTCAACAGATGCTTATAGTTGTGAGACGGTAGTAGAGGTCCGACTATATCTATGTGGATGTGTTGAAAACGTGCATCCGCTGTTGTGAAAGTGCCGAGAGGCGATTTTATATGTTGTATTTTCGCCTTTTGACAGGCAGCGCAACTCTTAACCCAAGCGCGGATGTCCTTGTTAATGTTCGTTCACACAAAACGAATTGTTATTATCTTCTGTGTGGAACGAATGCCGGAGTGTGATAGACAGTGAAGGGCAGTGAAAATACGTCGTCGGTTTGGTTCGGGGACGTAAGGGCGTTCGTGGCCAGTGGAGGTATCGCACCATATGTGACAGATAGAAGAAGATAATGGAAACAGCTGGAACTTGAGGGACGACGAATTCCGTAGCCTATTAAGTTCTTCGTCGTTTTCCTGATCTGCCGCAATCAGCTGAAGATCGATAGTCTCTGGAGCGTACAGGGCGTTAAGATGGACGCGTGAAACTGCGTCTGCTGCTGTGTTGTCGGAGCCTTTGATATGCCAAATATCTGTAGAATATTGGGCGATGAAGTCGAGGTGACGGACTTCTCTGGGAGAATAGCAGTCAGGTTTCTTCCTGAATGCATATACTAGCGGTTTATGGTCTATGTTGATGCTGAAAACGGACCCTTCTAACATATGGCGGAAGTGTTTTACGGGCAGATACGCAGCCAGTAGCTCACGACCAAAAATACTATATTTCATCTCCGCAGATTGAAGTCGCTTGGAGAAAAATGACAATGGTTGCCAAACGCCATCAAAAACTGCTGAAGGACACCGCCGACTCCGGACATGGACGTGTCAACTAGGAAACTGAGTGGAGCACCAGGCTTGGGGTAGACTAGCATCATGGCCCTAGCTAGCATATCCTTTAGTTTATTGAAAGAGGCCAGTTCTTCGTTGCCTAGCTTTATAGCCTGTCTCTCCATTGTTTTGTTGCGCAGGACATCTATAAGTGGTTGAGCTACTTCGGTGCAATGTGGTAAGAAACGCTGATAAAAGTTAATTAATCCCAAATATTCTCGGAGTTTCCGAAGGGACGTAGGAATAGGGAAATCGACTATCGCCCCCATCTTTTTGGGTAGGTGCCGGATTCCGTCCTTGTCAACAATATGGCCGAGGAAAGGCAGAGACGAGACACCAAAAATACATTTACTGGTGTTGATTACGATACCGTAGTCAGCTAACCTCTGGAATAGCTGATTTTAATGCTTTTCATGTTCGGTTTCGGATTTGCTTGCTACCAGCATGTCGTCGATGTACGCGCACACGAACGGTAAGCCTCTTGTAACGGTATCTTTAAAAGGCTGGAATGTCTGCGCTGCGTTGCGGAGAACAAAGGGCGTGGCAATTGCCGTTTTTGGAACATCGACAGGTTCGACGGGTATCTGGTTGTAGGCCCGTATTAGGTTGATTTTAGAAAAAATCTGTGCTCCGTTCAGCGAACCAGAAAAATCCTGCAAGTATGGAATGGGATAGGTATCAGCCACTGTAGTTTTGTTGAGGGCTCTGAAGTCTCCGCATGGACGCCAGCCGTTCGTCTCCTTCTTAGGTACCAAATGTAGTGGACTGGACCAACTGCTGCTGGATGGTCGAATGATCCCCAGATCTAACATATGCTGAAATTTTTGTTTAGCGACCCGCAAGTGGTCTGGAGGCAATCTTCGCGGTCGCGAGGCAACAGTTGGGCCGGTGGTTTCGATATGGTGCGTAATCCCGTGCTTGACGTCCTTGTTTTTAAATAGTGATCGGGTGATGTCCGGATATTTACGGAAGATCGCTTCGTATCGGCTGGTCTCTGTACGTAACATGACTGGACCTACTGTGGACACACCGCGTACAGTGAGGTCAGTCGTTGTATCGACGAGTCTACGTTTCTTGACGTCGACCAGAAGGCTGAACTGATGTAAAAAAAAAACAGCACCTATAATTGGAGCCAGTAATTTTGCCACGACGAAAATCCACTGGAAAGCGCGACGAAGGCCTAAATTTAACGTGAGGGACTGCTCGCTAAAAGACTGGATGGGTGATTAATTACCAGCCTGAAGAAAGGTCGGCGTTTGTTTTCTGTCCCGCAGTTAGTGAGACGGTGATAATGCTAACTTCAGCTCCAGTGTCCGCGAGGAAACAGGTACCTGTAATACGATCCATTACGAAGAAAAGGCGACTTTTTTTACCTGCGCCAGGCGCGTCCGTCGCTCCTAAAACCTGCTCGGTTCGAGAATCGAAATTATGCTCTAGCGCACGTGAGTATAACACCCTAACCACTAGGTCACACATACATGAATCTATGTTTCTGTGTGCGTTTGTGTCTATGTATGTAGGTAGACATTCATGCATGTACTTCTACATGCACGCACACAGGTGTACATATATACATATGTATGTGGACAGTTATATTTGGATGTAAGTAGTCGTCATTGCGTATGTGAATTTTATTACATGCTAAACATCTCGAATGTTTTGTATATTTAATAGTGCCTTTAGTGGCTTATATCTGTGCCTCGGAGGAGAACTTTCTAGGTGCAATCCCATGCTTATTCATGACCACAGGACTCTTAAATAATGCCAAAAGGATATCATAACTGAGGCCAAGTTGGAAAAGAAGCTTACTGCTAATGACAACCGGGGGAAGTTTAAGGCGTAAATGTATTAAGAAGTTTGCTTCACAATTTCGCAGATCTGGATTCGAAGCTGTCGCGCGGAATCTTAAACAGGGGTATTTTACCACAGCCTCGGATAGGCATTTGCTTCATGCTCTTCCTGGTTTTGTGAAACCCAGCTTCTCATAGCAGGCACTAAGGCAGTTAGCCACGAAACCAGGTGCTTCTGTAATTGTTGGAAGAAATGTAAAGCAATAGTCTACATGGAGTTACTGCAGATTTCTAAATAGTTCAGCAGAGATGTTTTCTTTCTCATTTATCTTTAACATTATTTTGACATCTACTGAACAACTGATTTCAACCATTCTAATTTCAAATTAGTTTTCTTTGTCCTACATCATTTTGTCTGGTCTCTTGTGCATGCATTTTATAGAAGTTATAACAAAGACATTCCATCAGAATTCTTTCATATTTTGTAATTATGCCACTCACATCTCTGTAGCTTCTTATATTTGTATTCTCAAAATTATCTTTTCTGCGGATTTCACTACATAATATTCTAACCACAACATTGACTCGTAGAATGCCTCATAAGTAGATGATATTTCCAGACGGTTGTTTACGATGTAGGTGACATCCACAGTGTTAATTCCTCGGAGTCCGCAACAGTATTCGCATCTAATTTGATTTACTTTACCTGTGCCACTATCCATTTTGTGTTCAATTTATTTTGTTATTTCCTGCTCCTATAAGTAAACGCTTATACTTCATATTCTATGTTGTTAGTCCAGGATAGACTACTTTACTGTCACTTTGAAAACTTACATGGCCTTTCGCTGATATGCATATAGCTTCTCTTCTGCTGACCTGTATCAGAAGAGTTGTGCAACTTCTCTTGGTGTATATCCTTGGTCAACATTCAGGGAATACTTTCATAGAAGCTCCTTTCCAACTCCTATGTTATCGGTTTCGTGATCTGATACATGGAAATTAAGCAGAAGCCCGTTCTCCCCGCCCCCGCCAATCTCTCATACATACACATATGTATACAGTGGATTCTGCTGTCATAAACGACAGATGAGGGTTCTGCAACTTGTTGATGTCGAATGAGTGTAATGTGACTTTCAAAGGCTGATCTAGCCGATGTTAAGCATCTGCTACTTTACTTTCATTTTACGTAAAGGTGATCTACATCACTGCCGACGAGGAAACTCTTGGTATGGGTTTGTAGTGGTATAAACCGATTCATGATTGAAAGAAATTTATTTACAGGGTTTGATTTGTTATAGGTACACTACATACAAAATGTAGGCAACTGCTACGAGTTGCTAGAAATACAGAGTACGTATTAGGAATGAATACATTTGTGTGTGTGCGTGTTTCATTCAAAACAGTAGTCTATCGGCACTTCGAACATTTCTCTCTGACTCTGCGGTCTGCCAGAAACTTGGGTCGTAGATAGATCTATCTCGTCTGTCTGCCTCCTTTCTTGATTCACTATCGTATTTATAACAAAATGTGGCAGCTAGAAAAACAGACATACTGCAGTAGAGTTTGTACCTAAATAGGTTAGCCCCTGTCCAGTTGAACTTCGCCTGACATGCTGAGGTCGCAGGTCAAAGGGAGATAATCAATCAATTTTTGACAGGCAAAGAAAACCTTTTTTCGCGCCTATTGATCGTCGTGGTTTGGACGACCTAGAATTCTTGGATTCGGTTTCGAATCTAGGCTTAGAGAAGGAAGTGTTAATTTGTTAACCTGTAAAGGTTAACAAATATCGAGTTTTAACAACAACGACCTGGATCTCATTTGGTATCTACTCGTGTAGCCCAAAATTGTGGTACGAGATTCGTACAAGAGTATTTGGAGAAGACACATATTCCCAAAACACATAATAATGAGTAAACTTTATGGCACTGACCATTCTTAACATATAATATCTAATTTTCGAATTAACTGCAGCATAGAAAGGCAATATAGGGTGGATACATAAAAGAAAATGGCCCGTGCATGAGGGACTTAGAGAGTCGTGTGTGACACGAGAATAGCAATGAACAGCATTGTTGTGGGTTTGTAACAAGATCCACAACATCCTATTTGCCTGAAAGAATAAACGAAACCAGAGAAGGCTTGATCATAGATATAGTAGTGGCATGCAAAAGGAACTTGAAAGAGAATATGAAATCCTCAGCAAGCAGTAAATCTCTATTTATTCATAACATTTAAATACGAAGAAACAGGTGGGGGGGGTGAGAGATATAAGAAAGGGAAAGAAAGAAAAAAAGGCGGGTGTAAAGCAGCAGAAGATGGAAGGGAATGGGTCATGGGCCACATCCCACAGAACAAGTGGTGTACTCAGTCGTGATCCACAGTAACGACCGCGATGGCATTGCTGCTGAGACTGGCCAGCGACACTCGCTGCTGCAGCTACTTTACCTCACGGGGCTCATTTCTCAGACGGGTCGCCGTTATCTCTATTTTACGGAGGAAATCAACAGCGCGGAATCGTAAACCACCATACATCTTGACGGCGACCGGCAACAAACTGACAGAGGCCGGTCAGAGTTTTACTTTTCTCCGCGTTACGAGTGGCGACACCTGGATTTGCAGTCGATGCTGCAAGATTGGAGCTGTTGAACGTGTCGCTGCATGTCACGTCCCGGTAAATTATAGTGTGTGATTTGGTGAAGATGCTGCATAGATGACAGAAGAAAGGTAAGTGTGGTGAAATGTGCACAAAAAGAACCTGGATATTACCTGATGACATCAATGCTGCTAACCACCCTAAAACTAATCCTAACCCTAACCCTAAAGCTAACTATTACGGGGGGATGGAGGGAAATAAAAATTTTTAAATGCCGTTTTTTTTTTTTTTTGCAGAATCAGAATCTCCGTGCTGGAAAATGGGGTATTCTGTAAAAAAAAAAGGGGGGGGGCGGTCTACATTCTTTACGTCCGCCCATATGCTTCCCCAAATGTAATTTTTTGTGTTATGTTAGAAATCAATATTAAACTGAAAAATAAATGTAACTAAAGGTGACGAGCCTGACAATAAAGGAATCACAGATGGTAAGATATGACGAAAAATATTCGGAAACTGAAACTAAAAGCAACTCGTTAGAATACATTCAAGTTCAATAAAATATGTTAACTATGCATTAAATATTTTACATGGTTTATTAAAGAACGCATCGATTTTCTCTTCTTTTTACTTTTATCACGACATCGAAGAAGCATGTCAAGCAATATTATCATTGATTGTTGTTTCTATGTGTTGTTGCTAAGAAACGTCACTTGTTGGAAAATGGCGCTCAAAACTTCGGCGGACACGAGTTATAGCTTAAAAGTAGTACTACATGGTTTGATATCGTTTCATTATCAATTAGTGGGAAACAAAGTAAGTGTATTTGTATTTATCGGAGTGTGGCAAAAATAAGGTAATTTTCAAAGGAGAATATTAAAATGTTGATAAGTGTTTATTTTTATTGCAACGGTGGAAGTAAAACAAGAAAATCAGACACGTAATTTACTTCTACTTTCATTACTACTAAAAGTGAGAGTGGTAAGCAGAATTGGTGGAGTGTTAGTTTGAAGACTGTGCAGTATTTTAGTTACACTTGTTTACGTTTTGAGTTCAAATACTACCTGGGTGTACATTGCCTTTAATTCATAAACACCAACCTAGTTTTGGCAATCGATTGTACGCAATTGTTTTATCAATATATAGTCTTGTACCAAAATAAGAAATTATTGATACTTAAAATGTGTTTTTGTATTGGTGTGGTGAAAGTTCGTGGAAATGTTCATCTTTCTTGGATATACTCCCAAGCGTTTTTGCAACTTTTCCAGTATGATAAAAGTAACTACAGTTAACCCTTTGTAATTAACTTCATTGTTGTAACAGGATTATTTTTGAAAGCAATATGAGTGTTGTGTGTGTGTGTGTCTGTCTGTCTGTTTATTTATCTATCTATCTATCTATCTATCTATCTATCTATCTATCTATCTATCTATCTATCTATCTATCTATCTATATTCTGTCCTGCTTATTGTTTACATAATTTTTATTAATTTCTTTGTATGTGTGTGTGTGTCTGTGTGTACGTACATATATGAGAGTTGTATTGAGACTAATGTAAATGTGCACATAAATAAAATTGGTTGTTCAAATCACACATGATGGTTGAGTAACTCTTCCTCTCTAGAAGTCTTCTTCCTGGTTTGTATTTTCAGCAAATAATGGCTTCCAAGCAGAAGCAACATGCTATCATTGAGTTTTTGATTGAGGAGGGATGCAGGCTGTCTAACATCCATAGAAGGCTATAGATTGTTTAGAGAATCGATATTATTGACAAGAGCATTGTGCACAGATGGCTGAAGAAGTATAGAGAAGAGCAAACCAGCATTAAAGATAAACCATACTGTGGGAGACCATTAACTGCAACCACTGACACAAATCACCAGTGATGATTCATACTGGCAGATGAGACACAATCCATGAATTTACTGAACAACTGAACTGTAATCACAATGCATTACAAGAGACAGAAGACTTCGGGCATTGGAAAGTGTGTGCAAGTGGGGTACTGTGCCAGTTGGTATTCAGTTTGAAGAGAAAAAAGGTTTGAAGTCTACTGTGATCTGCTGGAAGCAATTGATGCTAAGGACAACATATTTTTTCACTATCTGGTGATAAGAGATGACATAGACCCACATTTTTATGGAATGATATCACACCTTTTCTTATACAAAGCTATAATGAATGGACAAAATGCTTTGTAAATAAATTATTGCTGTGAGTTTGAGCCATGATAAAAGCCCTAACTTGATGTATTTTCTTTTTCGTTTAATACTATTGTGTATTTTTTTAGGTCATCATTAACTAAATCCAAAACAAACTAAAAACAAGAAACAGTTTTTTGAATAAAATGGCTGATTTGCTGGGTTCTGCTGCCTGCTTGGACTCACTTAGGGAGGATATATTTGATTTGCAAGCAATTATTAGTGAATACATTTCTCGTCTTGGTCCTCTCAGTTACCCATCATGGAAGTTCCCAAGTCAACAAGCTGGAGATATAGACATTGAAAAGCTGTTGATTCATTATTTAAATTTTACAAGCTTATCTGATGAAAACCAGTTGGAAGCTAAACAAATTGCTCATATTGCTTTTTATGATTTGCTAATTGACAGGTGAGGAAAGTTTACTGTTGGTTCTTTGAATTTATTTGTGTTTTTTATTTTCTCTATTTGTCTGATTTCATCTTGAGTTCATAATGGTATGATGGTAATAAAATTAGAAATAATGGTTTTGATGTTAAGGTTTCCATCACAGTTGAACTCCACAGGAAGAACAAGCTTATCACCATGAGCTAACAACACACTTGCTAAGTTTATAATGTTACAAATTTAATCTATTCCATCCTTCACCAGCATCTCTATTGTTATTGTCAATCAACACCAAGTTGTTTTGATTGTAATTCTTTAGCCACAGGATCTGCTATGAATGAACAGATTAATTCTCAAAGGTGTTTCAGCCATGATCATATCAACTTTTATTCAGACATAATAAGATTACATTATCCAAATACATCCTTCCTTTTTCAAGATGGTCGAATGTTATCTAAAGAAGATTTGGCTGCTTTTTCTTGCAAATCAACTAATTCAGTTGTTCAATTAAAAAGAGTAGTATAAATTCACAAAAATTTGTATTTACAACTAGGTGAACTGAGCTAATAAGAATTATGTGTCTTAGCCAAAAATGCAGTAGAGCTGAAGTGAAAAGTAAATGACTAGTCTTCTGATGATTATTGTTTGTTACTCCACTGACTCAATCATTCACAGCACTCATTAAACTGTTGAGGAAAGTAAAAATAACCTCTTTATTACTGGTTCTCTCTAAACTTATATTAATCTGGTTATTGCATGTAATATATTATTGAAATTCTACAATGGAACACAATCACTAGAATTTATTGGTAGTCTGTGTTGGCAAGAATTGATTTGATAAAAATCATATATGGTGGGTCACCAGCATGGCTTTATCTGTAATGCTATAAACAAACTAAGAAATGAAAAGACTATGTTCATGTCCTATGAAGAGAATGAAAATCTTATATTTGGAGCAATGCTCTTTGATAAAGGATAATCTAAAACTTGAAATATTCCTTCTCACAAAATTCTAAAATGCCATACCTTATGTACTGTATAATGGAATTAATATGATCAGGTGAGCTGGCAGAGTTGTTAGCATGCTGGGTTAAATGCTTAGCAGCATTTTTGTTTGTCTTTGTTTTAAGTTCAAATTTCACCAAGGTTAGCTTTGCCTTTCATCTTTGTGGGTTAGTAAAATTTACTGGCCTTGTATTAAAATTTGAAAGCAATATGTTTGAAAAAGAATAATTTAAAATGCTTGAACCAGTTGTTAATAATGATAGAAAATACTTTAAATTTTTTCTTTATTTCCAGAATGGTCTATCTTCTTCATGTTTCAAATGAATTTAGTAAAAGTCTTTTGAAAATGTTAACAAAAGGAAAAAACATATTACTCTTAAATAGCTCAAATTTAGAAGCTGGCAACAATTCTGTAGGACTTGTTGCTCGTCAGAGCTGGGTTTTGCATGAATTCCTGCAGAAAACTTTACTTCGTATTTTAGATGAGGTAAGCTTTTCCTTTTTTTACAGCTATTTTTCTATATTTCAAATAGACACTTACAATAAAATAGAAGTGTGAAAGAATCTTAAAATAAAAAAGAAACTTTTAAGTTTTTTGATTGGTTGGAACTCCTCGAGTTCCTACCTTATTTGTTGTAGTATCATTTTATTTATTATATCTTATTTGGTTTTGTGTTTACATTTTATTTCTAATGTTTTAATGTTATATTTGAATTCTCCATGTGCATTCCAGGCTCAGATTATACACACTATATATATATATATGCATACTCAGTTCCTCCTCGTCTTCTACTACTCATATCTCGTTACTCCTTCCAAATTATAATGCATGATGATGATAATGATAATATCTATATCTCTACACACCTACACACACACACACACAATATCTGTATCTGTATCTCTCTCTCTCTCTCTCTCTCCTCTCTCTCTCTCTCTCTATATATATATATATATATATATATATATATATATATATATCTATCTATCTATATCTATCTATCTATCTATCTATCTATCTATATATCTATATATATATATATATATATATATAGTGTTGTGATTAGATCTACAATGCCCCTTGCAAGAGATAGATTGGTCTGAGTAAATTATAAATAGTAATGATCTGAGTGAGTTCAAGGTTCAGAGTTCAGAGTCAAGTAAAGTTTGTGATAGTTTCTAGTGAAGTCAGAAGGTGTTGGTTGGTTAGTTCACAAGGAATATTGATTGTTAGTTCGTAAAGAGATTTGTTAGTTTGTTACATTGTTTTTACTGTTGTCTGGTTATTTTATTTATCGTACGTAACAAATTACATTACAACTTCTGGCGACGAGCTTTTCGAAGCTCACATAGGTTATTTAACAATTTGTTCGTGATACAACTTGTTAAATAACAAAATACCTATTAACTTCCATAGTACAGTTATAAAAGCAACAAGAGCAGCAGCAGGAGTTGCAGAAGCAACTATTACAGCTACAACTACAACAAGAACAATTATTGGAGCTATATTCAAAGAAGTCCAAAAGTGAAGTAAGTTTGTTTTCACCAATGGCATTTCGAACTCGATTAATGAATTCAGTTATACCCCAGACGAGGGTATAACTTTTGCATTTTACTAGAGAAGGTATAAGGAGATTTTTCAGCAAGAAAGCAAATCATGGTCGGACAAACAAAAAGAGAGATTGTTACTGCGAAAATTAGCTCTGTTAGAGCATGAATGTTACTGTAATTTCATGTTGCCTAAAAAACTCAATGAAATTTGTTTCAAAGAAACAATAGAATTACTGTCTAATATATTTGGTGATAAAACGTCTCTATTTAGCACTCAAATGGAGTGTTGTAATATAACAAAAAAAGAGAATGATGATTTTACTAAGCTCAAAGAACTTACACCTGAGATGTTCAAGTGCCTTACAGCAAACAAGGATGCAGAAATTTGGGCAAAAATTTTTTCTAAATTGGAACAAGTGAACCAAGATCTAACCTTATAGTCAATGGCAGAAGAATGCCAAAGGATGGTAAATCTGAAACACAATGTTGAAAAAATTCAAGAAAATACAGATACACTGACTGGAAAAGTACAATCAAAAAGTGCACCACATCCTAATCCATGTTATGGATGTGGGGGCATACATTTCAGAAAAGACTCCATTTAAAAATCAAAAATGTTTACAGTTGCAAAAGAATTGGTCATAAGAGTTCATACTGCAGAACAAAATTACGAAGTTCAAACATTAAAAATCTTGGAGTGCTCCCAGCAGAAACAAAAATTGACTCCCAGATTCATACACGTAAAAATAAATGGAATACATATTAAATTTCAATTGGAAGTGATATTTCAATAATAAATATGGACATATGGAAGAAAATGGGGAAACCTGTTTTGAGAAAAACAGTGAAATCTGCTATTAGCGTGAAAGGTGACAAATTACATTTCATAGGTGAAACATGGACTAATGTCACATTTCGAGGGGAAAACATGCAAAGCGAAAGTCTCTGTTTTTAAAAATGCAACTGATCTACTTGATACTGATTGGTTAGAATTATTCAATTTATGTGTGTGTGTGTGTGTGTATGATGGGTTTCCATTTACCAAATTTTACTCACAAGATAAGCTGAAGCTATAATACAGGATACTAGCCCAAGGCTGTGAAATGAACTTCTTAATCAAATAGCTTTGTCTGTTCATTCATTTTAGTGATAGTTGCTAATTCCAGTTGTTGGATACTTCTTCTTTGATGAGTTTCACTTCTGATATGAAATTTAGAATTTATTCACAATATGTAATTGTTATTCTGGACATTAAAATATATCCAGTAATTGTTTACTTTCATTTTTTAGAAACGATATCCGTCTGTCTCTTCCATTTATCTCTTCTTTTACCCGGACTTCTCTGCACCTTTCAATTACTTTATTCCTCAATTTTTGTGTGCTCACCTTTCATTTTAACCATCTGACTATCCATACATCCATCAGTTATTCCATTATTTGATATATTCATTTATTCCTCTGTATCTTTTTCACTGTCCATCATCTTTACAACACCTTTGGAAAATCATCTTTACAATCATCTTTTGTCACATCATCTTTACAAAACCTTTGGAAAACTGTTTTAATCTTTCTTTATTTTTGGTAAAATAGTATCATTATAAAGTTATTAATCTTATTATTTTAATTCTGTTTATTTTCTTTAGTTAAAAGATAAAAAAAAGCAGCATGTTACTGATCACCATGAAACCAGCACTTGTAAATCAGCACCAAATATTTCACATTCTTCTTCATCTCGCAAGCCTATGTCACCTGATGGAAGTCTCTACAGTTTCATGTCAAAAGATATGTGTTTCAAGTCAACTCAAACAGTTGAGACTGCTTTTTTGCCATGTGAGTCATGTTCCGTCATTCAGAGAAGTTTCAAAAGATCTGCATTCGCCATTTTCAAGACATGCCAAAAATTGAATTTGCCATCTAATGTCAACAAGCTAATAATAAAGCCAGAAATAGATGATTCCTGGATGTCATTCAACGAAACAACAAAGTATAGTTATGAACAGGACAAAGACCTCGGTGTTATTTGCCGACAGATTGAAACATTAGTGACTGAAACTGAGCACCTGAAAACGGAAATGGCATTGATGGAAAAGAAAAACAAGTATAACAATATTACACTCTTTGGTTCAAGAAATCATTCCTTCTCTTTCTTTTCTATAATACTATAAGCCTCTAGTCTCATTACATTGTTTACCTAAATATGCTTAGCTACTAATAACTGCCGTTACTTCATGGTTGAATATATCCTCAAATGGATTCCTGTTAGCTTTTTGAGAATTTGCATTCTCTTTAGCACTGCAAACTAATACATACATGATAGTGATGCCATGTTTATATTGGTTCAATTATAGTTAGCCCATAGTACCCATTTATATCTAGATTAACTGGGCTTCAGAAAGTTAAATTCTTGGCCATGGGTCACCAAATACGAGTCATCAATCCTTCATTGAACCCTGCTTCAATTGCTCCAACAATATACAAATATCCAAAAATCAAAAAATTGAGCCACTCAGGGTAATATGGTTTAATTCAAGCAATGAAGTAAGATCTCTTAAGTCTAAGGTTATAATTATAAAACAAATCTAATATTATGGTTCCAAATTCACTCAATATATTTGTTAATTACCTCAAATTTCTTTTGGATTTTCCATACAAAGATAGATTGCTAGTTCTGAAAATCAGGCATTGTCCAAGAGATTTAAAGTTTGATCCTTTTTGGTTTTACTTCTGCCAGAAAATCGAAGTGTAGTCTACTTTCCACTATGATGTCATTGCTAGAGTTTGAATCCATGATATTTATCTCTTTTTATCTTTTACTTATTTTAATCATTGAACTGCAGCCATGCTGGGGCACCATTTGAAGGGCTTTAGTTGAATAAATCAACCCCAGTACTTATTTTTTAAATGTTACTTATTCTATCTGTGTCTTTTGCAGAACCACTAAATTATGGGGACATAAATAAACCAATACCAGTTGTCAAGTGGGAGTGGCAGGAGAGCAAACACAAAGACACACACACACACACACATATATGATGGGCTTCAAAACAGTTTTCATCTATCAAAGTTGCTCATAAGGCATTGGTTGGCATGGCGCTATAGTAGAAGATGTTTGCCCAAGGTACCATGCACTGGGACTTAATCAAATTAATGTCAGCTGGAATGATTCAACCCAAGAAACAATTTGAGAGGAAAATTTTTTAGAAATATTGCAATACTGGAGTGTGTTAAAACTTTTGAGATGTCTCCTGATGTACATTTTAAGCACAAATCACCAAAACCACATTATATTACAATGCACATCATCATCGTTTAACGTCCGCTTTCCATGCTAGCAAGGGTTGGACGAATGACTGAGGGCTGGCGAACCAGATGGCTGCACCAGTCTTCAATCTTGATCTGGCAGAGTTTCTACAGCTGGATGCCCTTCCTAACGCCAACCACTCCGAGAGTGTAGTAGGTGCTTTTACGTGCCAGTCAGGCGGTACTGGCAACGACCTTGCTCGAATCTTTTGCACATGCTACCAGCACAGGTGCCAGTAAGGCGATGCTGGTAACGATCACACTCGAATGGTGTCTTTTACATGCCACTGGCATGGAGGTTAGATAGCCGCTCCGGCAACGATCACGCTCAGATGGTGCTCTTTAAGTGCCACTGGCATGGAAGCTGGTTAGCCACTCTGTCAATGGTAACACTCATATGGTGCTCTTTGCACCCCGCTAGCACGGACGCCAGTCATCGAATTTGATTTTGATGTTATACCATTAACAACAATGACAATAGCAGTGACAGTAGCAGCAACATGCACACACACACACACACACACACACACACACACAATGTCAGCATCACTAATCTCATCAGTTCTTAAATTACTGAGGAAGAGCCACTGTTTTACTCTGGCTCAGTTCATCTTGCTTGCCTCCTCAGTTGCCACCACCAGATATTACAAGCATATAGAAACTGAGGAAAATGTTCCATTGAATCCCATACACACACAAAAAAAAAATACTGCATACAAGGATGTCATCATCATCATCATTGTTTAATGTCCGCTTTCCATGCTAGCATGGGTTGGACGATTTGACTGAGGACTGGCAAACCAGATGGCTGCACCAAACTCCAATCTTGATCTGGCAAAGTTTCTACAGCTGGATGCCCTTCCTAGTGACAACCACTCCGAGAGTGTAGTGGATGCTTTTACATGCCACCGGCATGAGGGCCAATCAGGCAGTACTGGCAACAGCCACACTCAAATGGTATTTTTTATGTACCACCGGCATAAGTGCCAGTAAGGCAACACTGGTAATATAATGTGGTTTTGGTGATTTGAGTGCTTTGTGCTTAAAATGTACAATGCTGGTAACGATCACATTTGAATGGTGCTTTTTACGTTCCACCGACACAGAAGCCAGTTAGCCACTCTGGCAACGATCACGCTCGGTTAGCGCTCCACTAGCACAGATGCCAGTCATCGAATTTGATTTTGATTTCACTTGCCTCAACAGGTCTTCACAAGCAGAGTTTAGTGTCCAATGAAGGAAAGGTACACATAAGTGGGCTGGTTACACTTCTTGTATAGGCCATGAGGTTATGGTCTCATTTGGCTTGCCGGGTCTTCTCAAGCACAGCATATTTCCAAAAGTCTCGGTCACTAGTCATTGCGTTGGTGAGGCCTAATGTTCGAAGGTTGTGCTTCACCACTTCATCCCAGGTCTTCCTGGGTCTACCTCTTCCACAGGTTCCCTCAACCACTAGGGTGTGGCACTTTTTCACACAGCTATCCTCATCCATTCTCGCCACATGACCATATCAGTGCAGTCGTCTCTCTTGCACACCACATCTGATGCTTCTTAGGTCCAACTTTTCTCTCAAGGTACTTAAATTCTGTCGAGTGTGCACACTGACATTACACATCCATCAGATCATACTGGCTTCATTCCTTGCGAGCTTACACATGTCCTCAGCAGCCACGGCCCATGTTTCACTGCCATGTAACATGGCTGTTTGTACATATGCGTCATACAATCTACCTTTTACTCTGAAAGAGAGGCCCTTTGTCACCAGCAGAGGTAAGAGCTCTCTGAACTTTGCCCAGACTATTCTTATTCTAGCAGCTACACTTTCAGTGCACCCTACCCCACTACTGACTTGGTCACCTAGGTAATGGAAGCTATATTAATTATTTTTATTGATATTTTTACCTATTGCTTTTTTTTTCAGTTTCAAAATTTTGTATTACCTTACATGTCCATTAAATATTTTGGTATTGTTTACTTAAAATATAGTAGCATAGTACATGTATATTATTTTTTTAATTGAAAGAATATTTTTCAGCCAATTAATACATTACTAATTGCTAAAAGACAAAAAGTGAAGTCAAGCTTAGATGATTTTGGAACAGAAGTTATAAACTAATGCTGTAAATTACGTGTTCCTGTTCTCTGTACTTCTTCAATATCATTTCATTCATTTGTTAAAAATCATTGCAAGTATTTTTAAAATCTCCGTCAACTGACTTATTTTATTTAAGATGAATTTATTTAAAAAACAATCAACTAGATCTTTCAGTTTAATTCATACATTTTCTTAACCATATAAATACTAAATAGACAAACATAAATTATCAAATAAATTATGCATACAAAAATAAAAAAGAAAACAACACAGACCTCTTCTCCAATTTTCAGTTTTTTACCTTTATTAGTCTCTGTGTAATCTGATGAATTTCCAACGGTCTACAAACAGGCAGCAGCATAGTATACTGCGAATTGCACTTAGTTATTTAAAACTAGCAAACTAGGCATCAGAACTACATAGCAATCACAATTATTACACCACACTATATTACAGCATTAGCAAGTGTCTGTATAGTCACTTAACCTTGTAGAAATATCTGTCAAATCATACTCTATAGTCTTAAAAAAAGAGAAAAATACATTAGATAATGTTGTCCTAGGTAAACTCCAAAAGGCAAGATATTCACAGTTGGAATGCTTTTGATGATAGCTCTGCCTCTATCGAAATTGGCCTAGAAGTTAAACAATAGCTACGCTACATTGCTTTACTACATACCACTCTAAATTTCTATATTACATTACATTGTTCTTTCATTTTGTTGAGCTGGTTGTTGCTTCTTACTTGTAATATCTGTATATTCTGATTTTACCCTACAAAGTGTAACATCTGTTTAAAAAGGCCTATAGAGCAATTGACCAATGTTATTATTAGGATTATGTCACATGCTGTAGTATGTATGCTACAAATACATGGCAGCCATATCACAAGTTTGTAACGTCTCAATACTTTGTCTTTTTTATTACATTGTGTGTGTGAGAGAAAAGAGAGAGAGAGAGCTTTTGTATGGTTGCTCAACCTGCTGGAAATAATAGCCAAATTTCCCTAAAATAACACCAAACTGTCCTTTAAAAAAAAGGACACAATTGGCTATGTAGTTTAGAAAAAGATGGAATGGTAAGTTTGTAAAGATTTTGATGAGTACTAACTTGGGGATAAAGAACAACAAAATTGTTGGCTCCATATCCATTTTCTCATTATTCTAGATCTTTGGAGAACCATCAGAAAGCGACTGAGAAAAAACTGGCCTCAGAGAAGGAGACAAATGTTGTCCTTCAAAAGCAACACCAGACCAAACTCAAAGAAATCTATGATGAGAAGGGGAAACTGCAATTCCAGATCAAATCAATAGGAAATCAGCTTGAAACATGCCGTGAGAATCTGAGAAAAGAACAAAAGAACGCACAAGATTTCAGTGAGTTTCAAGGATCATCTCTGGAGTTGAGTTGACAGTTTTGTGATGTTTTATACTGGTATGAATCAGAAAATATAAACAAATGGAGTATAAGTTTGTTTGCAATTAGGGAGAACAATAACTATACCATTTTGAATGGGCTCTTTCATTAGATTAGGTTCTTGTCTTTATCAATCCCATGAAATGGTTGTGAGAAGACAATATACACTTCTTTTGTTTATATTTCCTATTATAGTCAGAAATTGGGTCATCCATAATGTGAAGTCAATATTAATTATATATAATCTGTCTATTTTTTGTAATAGTGCAAGGTATCATCATCATTTAATGCCTGTTTTCCATGCTGCCATGGGTTGGACGGTTTGATAGGAGCTGCACCAGGTTCCATTGTCTGTTTTGGCATGATTTCTGTAAATTGATGCTCTTCCCAATACCAACCACTTTAGTTAGTGTACTGGGGACTTTTTATGTGGCACCAGCACCAGTGCTTTTTAAATAGCACTATCACCAGTGCTTTTTATGTGGCACCATCACTGACAAGGTCACCAAGTACCTTGCGTAACAAAAGCCCGTTAACTGAGAGTGGTGGGGTAGTATAGAAGGAGAGTGGCTTTGTGCCAGTTGAGAGATTTATACTATAGAAAGGACAGATACAGGTGGTTTTAGGATATCAATTCCATTGCATTGGGCAGCTCTTCTTGAGTACAGCAAGGTGTCAAGTATCTTGGTCATCTCCTTTGTAAAGCTCAGCATTTTGAGATCGACCTTCTATATTTCATCCCATATCTTTCTGGGTCTCCATCTTCAACAAGTTCTATCCGCTTAAAGTTATTGGCACTTCTTTATGTAACTGTTCTTATCCACATGCATCACATGACCAAACCAGCATATAGTCTTCTCTCTTGTACATCGCATGTCCTGTGCATTCAGGGCCCAAATCTCACTATCATATAGCATTGCTGTTCATATACATGCATCATATAATTTTCCTTCTCATGCTTCCTCTTCCAGTCAGTCCTTTGACCATTTTCTTGGCCCTCTTCTGGCTCATCCCCACATATCTCCAGACTTTTTGGCTTTTGTACATCTTCCACATACAAACACTATTTTCTCTGTCAACCTTCCTACTATTCCACTGAACCTCTAGTGTATCCGTAGCTTGCACTGGGTACACTGAATTGAATTCCTGCCTACACCTTTTCTACATATTGAGGAGGCTCGTTTACTTGAAGTGGGTAACATCCTGTCTGATTTCTTGCTTACTAGGACTTAAGTTAACTTTAAGGCTCTTTGATTTCAGGTTTTGTTTCCATTTCTAGAATTTCTTTTCTAGTTCTGCTACAGATTCTATTAAGATTCCAGTCTTAAATTTATGTTATGGCCCAGAGGACAATGATAAATAGGAGGGAGCTGTGGACCGAGTCTTCATGAACACCTACCAGTACACTAAATTTATCACTGTGCTCATGGCTAACTTTTATCTAATTAACTAATCCTCTGTACATAGCCAGTAATGTTTTCACAAGCCATCTGTCTACCCCTAGTTACTTCAGAAACCACCAGTCAAAGGCTTTCTCCAGATCAACAAATGCCAAGTACAATGGCTCCTTCTTAACCGAATACTTCTCTTGTAGTTGCTTGACTATGAAAATAGCATCCGTACTGCTTCTTCTTGGCACAAAGCCAAACTGCATTTCATCTAGTCTAATTCTGTTCCTAATTAATTGGGCTATAATTCTCTCCATAACCTTTATCACCTGGTCCAGCAATTTTATGCCTCTATAATTACTTCTATCTAAGGCATCTCCCTTCCCTTGTGGCAACTAAGTATGATGTTGCTTCACCAGTCACTGAGGATTGCACCTTCCTGAATAACCTGATTAACTATACAGGTGACTAGACCATAACCTACTCTACCAGATATTTTCAGCATCTCAGCAGTGATTCCTGATGGATCAGGGGCTTCTCCTGTTTTCATACCTTTAATTGCTTTATACTGAAGTGTGAAAGAATCTTAAAGAAAAGAAACCTGTAAATTCTTTGGTTGGTTTAGTGTAATGATATTCTTATTTAAAGCTGGTACACACTTAGTGGTTTTTCATCTGTATCACGTGCCTTGTTTTATATCTATCCTTTTCATGTTCATGCTGGTAAGACCAGTCTACAAATCCAAATATTTGTTTGGAGTATCTATGTTCATTCACCATTTTGCTATTAGTATTAATACCACTTCTAAGATGGCAAGCTGGCAGAATTAGTGGCATTTCATCCATTTTTACATTGTGTGTTCAAGTTCCACCAAGGTTGTCTTTGCTTTTCATCCTCTTGACGGTTGATAAAATTAGTACCAGTTGAGCATTGGTCAATGTAATTGACTTACTCCTTCTTCCCCAAAATTATGCCAAAATTGGAAACCAATATTAATACCACTTCTACCACCATGGCAAATACTAGCATCACCATCACTGCTTCTTCAACCCTTACCACCTCAATATTATGGCAATGATCATGTACACATAATTATGTAGGTTTGTATTTCTTTTCCTAAGTTTAGAAAGTTTATGAATTTCTTCAATATCTTATAATTTTAGAGTTGGTGAAAGCTCAGTTGACTGAAGAATTGAAGAAAATGACTGAAGCTACTCAAGATAGAGAGGAATTTCAGGAAAAAATGAATCAACTGAGATTACAAAACACTGAATGTAGTGAAAAACTTGCTGAATCAGCTAAAGAACTAGCATTAACACAAGCAAAGTGTAAGAGTATATTGAAACATAGTGAGGTTTGTTGAATACTTACTCATGTTCAATCTATGCTGATATAGAAAAAATGAATTTGATGGTAGATGTGTTGATGATAATGATGTTACTCCTTAATTTCCATGATGTCTGTTGAAGTGAAGTTTGTTAGCCAAAGTATAAGTTATCACTTATGGTCTGTCATGACTGTCTATTGAAGTTCAGAATGTCATTTAATTAACTACAACCAAAGAGGAGGTTCTATGTGCTTTTGTTTAGCAGCTTTTGTCATTTAACATATGGAATTGGTATTTAGCCAAGTAGACTAAGAGAAGTGGGGTGATATGTTCTATTATAACATCATGGCTGTTGGATTGTTTAAACTCAAGATTTTCTGCTTTGCAATCCAGCATTTAAGTAGTTCAGTTTCAAAATGTTCTTTAAATCATGTCATTGTATTGTGTTAAAGATGAAATAACAATGTACTGAGCTAGCTGCCAGCTCATAAGTTATTTTCTAATCTGTTGTAGTCTTTTCTTTAAAAGGGAGAGTGATGTAAATGGCAAAAAAAAAAATGGTATTTATGATCTGTTAGATGTATAATGTTAATCTGTATTAAATACTGCACAAGAGCAGCTAATCATTAAATACATCAGTTGAAGTGTGCATGAGACATGACCATGTACAGATATAATGTGAATGGCCAATAAGCATTGTGCGAAAAAGGTGTAATTTGTTCTCAGTAGATGTGGAAATTAATGAGGACAAATCTCCACTAATAGATCTCACAAAATAAATGACAAAAGAGTAAGATGTGTAATGATGTTATGTGCATGAGATACATCTGCCCTGTGCCATCTTGGAAAATTGAATGTTATGTTGAGGCTTGTTGTCATTGTCACTGCCATTGTGAGTGTCATCAGGGTAGGGCTCTTCTTAATTCAATATTCCGCAGTTTCCTTAACTATAAGAAATAGACATCATTCTTCAAATCTTATATCAGCCTTCAAGTTTCTTTCAAGTCCTTGGAATATTTACATGTTTTATAGTTATATAACCAGTTAGTTTGATATTATTGGAAATATATTTTCTACGATCAGTTATTTGATAAGTCTCAAAGGCTGAATTGATATTTTGGTTAAAGACTTGTGAACTGCTCTTAATACTGGATAAGGTACTAAACAACTTATCTCACATTTATCTAACATAAGAGCTGTGAAGTGATGGCTGTAATAGTTGAAGAAGCAGAATGTTGGCTGTATATGTAGAGTGACAACTACAATGAAGGAAAACTCTCTACCCTTGGGCCAATGTTTGAGCTTTTATTTGTTAATCAAGGTGCTTGAAATAGTAGCCAAATTGTCATAAAAATCACACCATACCATCTTAAATAAAGAAAAGACACACTGGATAATAATGCTATCATCTTTTATCATCCATCTTCCACAGGTTGGACAGTTTGCAAGGATCCAACAAATTGGAAGACAGCATCATTCTACAATGTCTGCTTTGGCAGGGTTTCTATAGCTGCATGGCTTTTCTAATGCCAACCACATTATAGAATGTATTAAGTGCTTTTTTTGTGGTATCAGCACTAGTGAGGTTGTCATGTAGCTCACAAAATTAAAGATTCCCCATTGACTGAATGGTGGCTGAAATGTTTTTGGTCTTATGTTTGCTTGATCAGACTAATGTGGTGCTAAACAAAAACAACAGCTTTTGACCTAACTTACTTGTCAATATAATGGTTAACAAAAAAGATTCATATTTTCTTAGCAGAGCATTAAATTAACAGGAAATTGTCTAATAGTTTAAAGATTTAAAGTAATTATTAGTTCTTCATAAGAATTGATTTGGGAATAACTCATCTAATTTTCATGTTAGAAATAAGATATTCTTTGGTAATGTACCATTTTAGAAATAATATTCTGTATTGATACAGTCGATGCAAAAGAAACAAGATTCACTGTTGGAACGAGTTGAACAATTAAGTGAAGAAAATTTAACTCTTCATGACCAGTTAGCAGATCTGCAGGATGACATTGATGAAAACCTAGAGAAATATGATGAATTACTTAAAGAGAAAATACATTTACAGCAACAGTTGAAGTATGAAGAGGTAACACTTGTCTTTATTAATTTTAGCCTGAGCAATAGTTCCCCCGCATAGCTGGGGGTGAAGGGCATAAATTTGTAGTGAAATTTAAATAGAGTTGACTGTCAGAAAAGAGGGCTGTCAAAGGTTAATAGTGTCAATTTTCTTATTGTATTAAAAGCTTTTATGGTTATTATCACAGTACAGTTTATCAGGTTAAGTTACAAAGGGAAGTGTTCATTCAAATCAGTGAGGGTAGATCTTCTTAACCACAATGCAGATGTTATTCATTAGTTCATGCTAGTGCCCTTGGATACTTATGTAAAGTAGATTGTAGTACTCATGCAACAACTGTGTAGTATATTTCTTTTTTTCCATTTTTGGATGATTTTTATTATTAAAGAGGTCATGTAAACCAAATAGGTATCTGCATATGGCTTTCTGCATCCATCCCTTCTTAATGAATTTCAAAACAAAGGAGGTTCTGCATAGATCAACTTATTTTTTTGATTTCGTTTATTTGCATAAATTGTAATAAGAATAATGAGATATTTTGGTTAATGTAGAGCAAACAACAGCATGCAATGGATGAAAAAAATGAAAATGAGAAATTGCTCACAGCAGTCAGATCAAGAGTTGAAGAAATTACTAAAGAACTGAAAAAGACTCAGGAGCGAGAAGTCCTTTTGGTGCAATATCCTGACTTAAATGGCCCTGTTTTGGATGATAATTTATGTAAGAATATCAGATATTTTTTTATTTTACTTTCATTTTTGGCTTGTCTTGAACAAGTAGCTAGTGTTGCTTGTGTTTAATCCTTTTGTACTTTGTCAAATTTTGTATGCATCTCTACATTTCCTTTGCCTTCATAACACTTAATCTATTTTCCAAATTAATGTTACATATATCAAGAATTATTTGCAGTTCTTTTGTCTTCTTTACTGTGTCAACAAGTATCTCTTGACTTGAATAACCATATAATATTACATATCTTATAACTCCAGCCAGCTCTGTTTTTTCCTTTGCAGTTCATATTCTGCTAACTGTCATTATAATTTTGACTCATATTTAATTTGTTCCTCCCCAATCATTTTAGATCTATTGCCTTCAGTATCTGCTCACTAATATACAGACATACAAATGTGTGTGTGTGTGTATATATATATATACATGTAAGCAGAGTCAGCGGTTATAATAACTGACTAAGGGATAAAATATCTGTATACACTATCGGTATCTATTACCTGTGTTATCTCAAGGCATGGGTATGCTGGCACACTATGCTTGTAGAGTACAGGTAACAATAGAATAAACAAAAGTTTATCAGGAAGTGGTTGGCGTTAGGAAGGGCATCCAGCTGTAGAAACACCACCAGATCTGACTGGCCTGGTGCAGCCTTCGGGCTTCCCAGACCCCAGTTGAACTGTCCAACCCATGCTAGCATGGAAATTGGACGTTAAACGATGATGATGATGATGATGATGATGAGAAAATGGAGAAAACCTCAGATCAACAAGCACATCAACTGGACCACATTTATAGCTTATTATTTAATACAGAACATGGCATAACATTTATGTGACATAACAAACCTTATGGCTGTTTCTGCATCTGGTGCCAATCAATGTCTACGAATAATTGCGAAAATAAAATTCCTCATCTTCATAGGACATTTGAATCAGGGCACGGTGCTTCATCAGAGTAAAACAAAAGCATCCAAAATAAACAAAAGGAAGAAGAAATAGGAAAGAAAACATGACCTAGAAAAGAAGTCTGGAAGCCCAAAATATTAAAAGCATATAATCTAACATCCTGGGGCTACAAAAGTCTGTAGGTAAGAGGGTGAACTAGTACTGTTCTAGGGAATAAAGAAATTTTGGGAGTAATTCCAATATAAGGAGGAACCAAGATGTTTTTAAAAGTTATAAAAAGAAATTAGCAAAAAATAATAATACAAGGAAACCTACTAACATGACTGTCACAGGGCATTACTTATGCTAAAGATAAAACTCAAGTTAGAATGTATCCAAAACATTACCGTAGGGTGCTTAAGATAGTGTACTCACAGGAATATTCCAGAGAACCCCATCTGTTGTCCGCATTAGGACTGGTTAAGTCCAGCGATCTCTACATTTGGTCGGATTATATTTGAACTGAAGGCATAGGTTAAAACCATTACAATGGATATGTAAATAAAGATAAATGATTACGGAAATAAGTAAAGGGTACAGGGGAGCAGACAATGATATAAGTGGTATGGGGCTGCTTAAGCCCTTCTGCAGCTTATCGATATTGCATACATGAGAAAACATTCAGACTCAACACAGGCCTACATCAAGTGCCTGGAGGAGGTAGTGTTGCCCTGGGTCAAGAGGGTGGCAACTGGGAAGCCCTATGTCTAGCAACAGGACTCTGCACCATGCCACACCAGCGGGAGAATCCAGTCATGGCTGTCAGACAATCTCTGCGACCACATCACCCCTAACATCCGGCCACTTAACTACCCTGGTTGCAACTCCCTTGATTATTATGTGTGGGGTGCAGTTGAATGAGAGACTAACAAAATTCCTTGTAACAACCAAAGATGAACTGGAGACAAAAATTATGGCAGCATTCACCCACTTAAGGAGACCATCCAGAAGAGTTTCAGGAGATTCCAAAGTCAATGGTGATTTTATTAAATAAATTTACTCTTTAGTAGTTCAAGATATTTTTATGTAATTTTGGTAAATATACCTGTTAAGATGAGATGTCAGGTTTATTTTCATTTTTGCCTAATTTAGACAACAGTTTTTTCATCACACACACACACTCTCTCTCTCTCTCTCTCTCTCTCTCTCTCTATATATATATATATATATATATATATATATATATATATATATAAGCAGCGTAGTTCCATATTTAGAGAAAATCCTTTTATCACTAGTAAGTTTCTATTCGTTTTAGCACAAGATATTTTACTGACACCTTAAAGTACTTTCACTACTTTCTATCCAACAGACAGTGGTCATCTTGAAAAGGACATGGCCCTCCAGTTGAAGTCCAATATAGTTCGTATCGAACTTTTAGAGAAGCAAAACCTGGTTTTAAGGAATACCTTAGAGAAGATTTGCGTTGATCCCCTTATCTTACAAACTGTTGCTAAGTTGGTAAGGACATATTCTTTCTTGTTTTGTTGTCAGCATCACTGTTACCATAATTGCTGTAACCCCTGTCATCTTCACTATAATTATCATTATGTTACTCCAGTAGCTTAACACCAGTCAACCAGCATCGCATTACTTTATCAAGCTATGCCGCAACACACTACACCATCATCAACATTTTAACATCCGTTTTCCATGCTGGCATGGGATGGATGGCTTGACAGGAACTGGCAAGGCCAGGGGCCACATCAAGTTCCATAGTCTGTTTTGGTTTGGTTTCTACAGCTGGATACCCTTCCTAATGCCAGCCACTCCACAGATTGTACTGGGTGCTTTTTATGTGGTACTGGCACACATGCTTTTTACATGGCAGCAGTATCCATATTAATGCTTTTTATGGGGCACCTGGTTTTTATGATCTCAATTCTGTTGCGGTGGGCAGAAAATTCTTTTTCCATATTTTCTATAAAGATATCTGCTTGCAGAAGTACTAATTGTGTAATATCAACTGCTTTGACTTCATTAGTTTGTTACAGTCCTGCAAAGGCTGTAAGCACTACCCAACACTTCTTCAAACTAAATTTTAAAAGAATTGAAGATGATGACGGGGTGGGGGTATGATGATAATGACATCTTGCTCAATTCATCACCATCAACTTTTTAATGTCCACTTTCTGATGCTTCCTTCCATTGGTCAGATAGAGTTTATTGAGGTAGTTTTTCTCTAGCTGGATGCCCCTTCTGTCACCAAGCAAAGTAATATTTTCCTATAGGCAAATTTGTTCTCACAGAACATTGGAAATAAATGACATTGCTTGTATGACTACCGTCATATATGCAGTGTAGGTAAGAGGGTGAACTAGTACTGTTCTAGGGAGTAAAGAATCATTTACAACTATTACACAATGTCAAGATGAGATACAAACACACACATTTATATAACGGGCTTCTGGGTTTCTTCAGTTTTCATCTACTAGAACTATTCACAAGGCTTTGGTTGGACAAGGGCATCATAGAAGACAGCCGCTCGTGGTGTCACACAGTGGGACTGAACTGAGATTGGGAAGTGAACTTCTTACCACAAAACCACGTCTGTGTCTAATCATATGTAAACTGATTTGTAGCAGTAAAAATCAATTACATTCAAATATTTCTCTCTTTCGTTTGCTTTTCTCTTCCTCTCCTTATGATGGTTTATTCTGTCACCTTAATATAAATACTGAAATATTAAATTTCTAAATATCTCATAGAGATATGTACGGTGGTGGGGCAATAGAATGGTTGTATACTGTCAATTTAACGTGACAGTAGGGGATTACACCACCGCTGTTTAGCCCTAGGAAGCATCGACGCCTCCTGATGGCTTCGACACATAAACTTCACTGAAAATTAGATATATATATTTACGAAGTCGGGACAGATATCTGCAGCTGGCGGGCTTCTGCTACACTAGACCGATGATGGACAAAGATCCTGAAACATGCATGTCTCTAGATGCAGGCCTGGCCGCTGGGGGTATTTGTCTCCCCTTCGTAAATATATAAGGACACAGGAAAAAATGTGTCGAAGCCATCAGGAGGTGTCGATGCTTCCTAGGGCTAAACAGCGGTGGTGTAATCCCATACTGTCACGTTAAATTGACAGTATACAACCAATATAAATACTACATTTCAATAGTCAAAAACTATTTAAATGCAGAAGATTTAAACGGTTTTAACATGTACTGTATCACTGGATGTCATTTATATAGTGACTGCTCCATCTTCACAGAGAATTGCTGTCTCTTTTTGTTTCCTTGTTACTGGCTTTCTACCCACAACCACTCAGATGACTGTTCTGCAGCAGATCTGCATAACCGTGCACTTGCTAGTTAAGTCTACACACATCACCGCTCTTCCATTGCATTTGGATTTTCAGTAGACAGAATGATGAATGAGATCAATATAAAGAGACATCTGTATATCAATGGATTATAGTGATAAACACTTGTACAACATGGTACCACTCGTTAAATCCCTGGAACTAGGACCGAGAATCAGGCTGAAGGGAGATAACCATTAATAATGTGAAACTGTTTTACATTAAAGTATCCCTGAATTCAGTTGCTCTTTAATGAGTCTTGGTTTTCATCCCACAACTCTTTTTCTTTCTTTTTCTCTCTGTCTCATTGTCTATATATATGTGTGTGTGTGTGTGTGTGTGTGTATGGATGGATGGATGCATGCATGCATGTGTATAAAAGACCCCCTTTGGTTATGAATGACCATGGGATTGCACCTAAAAAGTTCCCCTTCAAGGCAAAAGTCTGGTTAACGTTGTTTATGGAAGACCAGAGGTCACCTATGCATAACAGTTTCTCGTCTTCACACCACTGATGTTACCCAAGGGAAAGGCAAAGGCTGATACAGCTTGGCACCAGTAATGTCGCAACTCATTTCTGCAGATGAGTGAACTGGAACAACATGAAATAAAGTGTCTTGCTCAAGAACACAACACATATCTTGGTCTAGGAATCAAATTCACTACCTCATGATCGAGCCCTATGCTCTAACCACTGAGCTATGCACCTTCATACACACACACACACACACACACACACATATATATATACTAGCTTAAATGCTGCATTCTGTATGAACTTAGCTTCTGCGGAGGGCTAATTGGACCTGTGGCCCAAACCTAAAGAGAGCTAAATAGCATGACTATAATACATCTATAATGACTATAAGCCCCGGTGGTCTTTGATCAGAGATTAAGGATGGATGAGAATTAATTTTGTAATGTAATCATTCTATTGTTCTAGGCCCTTATCTGGTGGCCGATGCAGAAACTAGGGATAGATGAGTGGTTGGTGAGAGCTGTACAAGCCATACAGGGATGCTGTCAGTAAGGTGAGGGTTGGCATCCAGTACAGAGAAAAATTCAGGGTGCAAGTAGAGGTTCACCAAGTCCTCAGCCTCCTCTTGTTTCTCATAGTCTTCCAGGCAATAACAGAGGAATTTAAGACAAGCTATCCCTGGGAGCTCTTCTATGCTAATAGCCTTGTTCTTATAGCTGAATCACTACCAGAACTAGAGAAGAAGTTTCAGGTGTAGAAGCAAGGTCTGGAATCAAAGAATCTTACAGTTAACCTAGCAAAAACCAAAGTCTTAGTAAGTAGGAAGTCAGACAATTCACAAATCCCTTTAGGCAGATGGCCCTGCTCAATCTGTAGAAAAGGCATAGGCAGTGTAAGTTTTGGATGCATAAGAGGTGCAACAATATCAGAGGAAGGTTAACAGGGAAAATAGTTTTTGTGTGTGAAAGATGCACAGGTACCATTAACACTAAAAATGTACAGAAAATAGATCCCATCACATGCCAAGGGGGGAAAAGTAGAAGTAGTCTATAGCTTCTGTTACCTTTGGGGTGGATGCTCTGAATGTGTAGCTCCTAGAATAAGAATAGATTGGGCAAAGTTCAGAGAGCTCCTACCTCAGCTGGTAACAAAGATTGTCAGCTATGCTACACAGTAGTGAAACATAGGCTATAACTGCTGAGGATATGCATAGGCTTGTAAAAAATGAAGCTAGTATGCTTTGCTGGATGTTAATGTCAGTGTGCACGCACAACAGAATGTAAGCATCCCGAGAGAAAAGTTGAGCATAAGAGAAAAGGTGGGCATTTGTGGTGTGCAAGAGAAAAGACTGTGCTGGTATGGTCTTGTGATGTGTATGGACGAAGACAACCGTTTAAAGATGTGCTGCACTCTAAAGGTGGAGGTAACCCATGGAAGAGATAGACCCAGGAAGACATGGGACAAGGTGTTGAAGCATGATCTTTGAATGTTGGGCCTCACATAGGCAATGACAAGTGACCGGACCTTTGGCATTATGCTGTGCTTGAGAACACCTATCAAGCTAAGTGAAATTGTAGTCATGGCTGATGCCAGTGTTGTGTAACTAGCAACGTAAAAAGCACCTCATTGGGTGATATGCTGTACTGAGAAGATCTATCAAGTATGGAAAACTGATGTTAAATGATGAGGATAATAATGATGACTTGTTATGGTTATCTATCTCTACACGGTACGACACAGTAATGACTTATAAAAACACAATATACTTCATAGTATATTATGGTTGTATAACAAAATACCATGTCCCTACAAGTCATTAATATTAAAATAGATATTGTCAAGTTAATTAGTTATAAGAAGAGTTCAACCAGATAACTTAACTAAAATGTGCAGATAAACTAGTTAATTGAAATATATTAAATACGTGTTTTAAATGAACTGGTTAAATTAATCTTTAGAGGGCTTAAGTGAAATGTCATGATATTTTACAAGTAGAAAGATTTACTCCAAAGTGAAAAGATTGTTCGAGATGATAAACTAATAATAGTGACATCATCTAAAAAATTCAAATATATTTTAGCATTTTTTAAAGTTTTCTCATGGTTATTTACAGCAACCAATTCCTTTGTGGAATATTGAGAAATTCGCAAGCAATGGAGAAGGAAGCTATAATAAGCAACAATACATTCAGCAGAGCAGAGAGAAATATTCTCATATGATAAATAAAGAAGAGGATGAACGATCTATAGCAAAAGCTCTGTATGAGGTTGGAATGAGTGACCCAACGTCAAAATCAACTGGTAAAAATAAACATGCAGCAGCTAGATGCCAGTCTTCAGATCCCAACAAATCACAACAATCTCAGCAGTTACCACCAACAACAAGATCATCTGGCAGCATCCAAACATATAAAGTTTTGAAGCAGTTAGGTAAAATGCACCATGGAAATTCAAGACCAAAGACTGCAGGTAAAAAGAAGTGATCATTTAAAGAGTTATGTTTTAAATTTATGACCAACTAGTAGGAGACACTTGCTAAAGGTGTCACACAGTGGGACTGAACATGAAACCTATGGTTGCAAAGCAAGCTTCTTAACAACACAGCCATGCTTACACCTGTATGTTGTTAAGCATCTGTTTTTACTCTTTGAATCAAAAGAATGCTTGGAGGGAAATTATTGCAAGAAATGTAACAAAAGTGAATTTAAAAATTGTCTTTGGCCATGCCTAATTGCTAATAATAAAATATTCTAATATATCAGCTAGAAAACAAATATTACTCTTATGTTGTCAGTTGATTATTTTATTTTAGAGGGTATTTCCAAATGCTACCCAATATCACCTTCCATTTTAACCCCTGTTAACATGAAATTATATACCAAAATGATGCCATTGTGCTGTGATGGTTTCTTTAGTGGTATGGTGATGTCTTTAGTCGTGGTATGACTTCAGTAGTATGACTACTGAGTTAGTAGTTATGGGTATGGCGGTATTAACACAGTAGGAGTTATAATACAGAAATGGGAGTCAAACTAACTTGCTACAAGGAATGAGAATCACCTAGTGGCATTTAATTGGAAATTGGTGGGTTTATTGTACTTTTACTACATTCAGATAAAAAAAAATCCAACCCTTACCTGAATAAATGAATGGTTTACCTCCTTCATGCTTGCAAGAAAAAAAAAACATCTATATAGTCACTCAACTGGTTAAAACGTAGTCCTTTGATACACTTCCAAACAGCTTTAAATAAAGACCGCATATTTGAGTCCTAGGTCATAGAGCACTGGGGTCTGGACATAATCCCACCCTGGACTATGTGAGTGAGAGGAAGACCATGGAGGAATTTCTGAATGGCATAGGGCACAGCATCAGGTTGTAGTAAAATGAACTTTAAATGAACCACAACATTTAATGAGGTTTTTAATATTGTGTTTGTTTTAATTTTTCCAAGATATTCTATGATGTTCTTTTTATTATATCCATTTTTGTGATTGGGGTTATTATATATATATAACTATAAATAATTAGAAAAATTATGACTTAAAAATGCTTGCTTTTTTTTTTTTTTTCCTCCTCCTAGGTGTGTTTTGTCCAAAGGGTTTTTTTCGCCTGAGCTGGCAGAAACGTTAGCACGCCGGACGAAATGCTTAGCAGTATTTCGTCTGCCACTACGTTCTGAGTTCAAATTCCGCCGAGGTTCACTTTGCCTTTCATCCTTTCATGTTGATTAAATAAGTACCAGTTATGCACTGGGGTCGATATAATCAACTTAATCCGTTTGTCTGTCCTTGTTTGTCCTCTCTGTGTTTAGCCCCCTGTGGGTAGTAAAGAAATAGGTATTTCGTCTGCCGTTACATTTTGAGTTCAAATTCCGCCGAGGTCGACTTTGCCTTTCATTCTTTCGGGGTTGATAAATGAAGTACCAGTTATGCACTGGGGTCGATGTAAACGACTTAATCCCTTTGTCTGTCCTTGTTTGTCCCCCTCTATGTTTAACCCCTTGTGGGCAATAAAGAAATAAGAATTATTCACCAACAACATAATAAATTTCATTTATCGTTGGGTTTACAGATGGTATTGATGGCTGACTTAAAAATAAATATTTGATTTTTGTTTCTTCTAATTGAAAAAACCCTTTTTTTTATATAATTTCAGACACATCTAGCACAATAAAAACATTATTTACGAAACCGCCTCCACGTAATGCATATGTATGTAAAAACTGTGATAAATTATACTTACTGGAAAGAGAACTGTCAATTCATTATCTTTATTGTAAAGGTTGAGTAGCAAACAACTGGAGATACTGTTATCCTGACACAGATCATTTATGTCGATGTCTAATTATCTAAAACTCTCATGAACATTGGTTTCTATGTTTTTTCAGCATAGAAGTCTAAGGGAGATAATTCTTTAACTTGCAATATTTTCTTAACATGAACTTTCAATAAATTATAAATTTCTTTTATTCAATCTTTATATCTTCTTTATATATAAAAGTGAGGTTGTGTGCTGTCTGTCTCCTACGATTTAGATTCCTAACTACCACCACATTTTGCGGTGCAGTTTAACCAAAACCGGGTATCTTATAGTCGTGATTCATATCGAGCCATTCTGGGTATTAGCGCGCATCTTCGATGAGTCTACGATTTTAAAAATAATTTACCATCAATTTTTCCCATTTTTATATAAGGGAAGTAACTCTCTAAAAATTTATTATTAAATCTCAGAACGTAAAAAGTTACAGTACCCCCCCCCCTTTGTGGTTAGCCATATTGAGATGGCTATTATACTTTACATCTCTAAAAATGCTTATATAGTTATTTCCCTTACAAACCCGAGCAACGCCGGGTGATACTGCTAGTAAATAATAAAATAATAATTATATTGAATTTTCATTTTTTTACCGATGAAGTTTAATTTTTTTTTCCAGGGTGGGAAAGAAAGTGCGGATCTAGTTGGTTTGGTGCCAGCATTTCAAAACTTAAAGTTAATCGAAAATTTTAAAATTTGGCACAATAATATATATACTTTTCCATGCGGAATTGCTGGTGTAGATCTTTTCTGTTCGGTTGCCAGCGACGATTTTCTGTTTGAATTGATTTCATATTAAGTGTAATATATTCAGGTAAAGGAGATAGAAGAGGTAAAGGAATATGTCTACCTTGGACAGGAAGTGAATATGTGCCGAAACATCGAAAAGGAGATCTCGCGGAGAGTAAGGGCTGGAAGAAAGGCGTTTAATGGCATAAGGGATGTGCTCAAAGGAAGGTTGGACATGACCACCCGCGCCAACCTCATCAATAGCACAGTTCTACCTGCAATGTTATATGGTAGTGAAACATGGGCTACAACAAAGAGAGAAGAGCAGAGATTGGTAATGGCTCAAAGAGCCATGGTGAGGTCAATGCTTGGAATCTCCTTGAGAGAGCACATCAGTAGCGAGGTCATCAGACAGAAGTCCGGAGTGAGGGATATCATCGTAGAATATACACGCAGCAAGTTTAGATGGGCTGGACACGTCGCAGATCTTTTCCTTTTGATGGACAGAATTTCTAGTTAACTAAACAATTTGAAACTTCGTATACTGGTAGAATGTGTCAATAGAAAACATTATTTTCACTTGGCTTTTTTGAGAAAATTGTAATTTGTAAGTTTAACGTAGTTTAATTCTTCGAATTTTAACCAATGAAATGCCAGCATTTGAGCTCAAATCATTTGCTGCGTCTAAAAACTCAGACAACAGCCTGTTGCAACGTAAACAGCACACACACACACACACACGTGTTATTCATCCTTCTCTCTTCTGTCTGTCTCGCTCATCAATATTGATAAACAAAGGAGGAGGCATGTGCTAGAAATAACAGCCATATCTCTTAAATCGATGAATTTCGTCGCCCAATAAAAATATTAACGATATTTTTTTTTATATTTTCTTTATTTTTTTTTACTGAAAAGGTTTCTCCCATGGTTTTGAAGGGCCAAAAACAACAAAAACAAAACAATGATATGCCTAAATCGGTCTAGAGGGTGCGCGTGGAGTGTGGGTCGTATTGTAAATATTTGCGAAATATTTTTTTCATAAAAGGATGCCCCAGCTTGTCGGAGGCTGTGATATAAAGTGGGAAAAAAATCCTCGACACCAGTGCGTAATTGGTACTTAATTTATCGACCTCGAAACGATAAAACATTTACGCGTGTAAAAAAAAACGTTTTTTTTACACGTGTAACAATTGAATTAATTTAATAATTAAGGAAAGAAAATTTAGGGCTAGGGTGAGGTTTAGGGTTAGTGACAGGATGTTGTCTCAGTTTTAGACGCAGCAAATGATTTTAGCTCAATTAGAGGCGATTCATTGGTTGAAATTCGAAAAATTAAACTATGTTAAACAAACGAATTACAATTTTTTCAAGAAAGCCAAGAGAAAAAATGTTTTATTTTGACACATTCTACCAGTATACGAAGTTTTAAAGTGTTTAATTAACTAGAAATTGTGTTGACATGCGCCGTTCAAAAGGAAAAGATCCGAAAAGTCTTTTATCTGCAAGGAAGAACATGTTGACAAATTTGATGCTATGTTCTGTGTGATTATGGCAGTAAGCTTCACTAACTTCGCTTCTTTTATGGAAACATTGAAAACAGAAGAGGATATTTTAAAATTAAAACTGAAATTTAAATGTTTGTTTTTTAAGCATATTTAGATTGTAATTAAACATGTTTCATGTTTGTTTCTTTTTGTCATTGAGCCATTGAGGTGGTTGTGAGGTGTGCTAAAAATAACAGCTAAATAAGTGTTTTTGGATAAATCTTTTAAATTAAACTTTATTTGCCAAAATCTCGCTCAGAGATTTAAAACTAATTGTTTTTCTCTTTTAAATTAGCATAAACAGTTATTTAAATGAAAGAAAATTACTGGAGAACTTTCATCTAATTCTTTTAAATCTTTGTTAAAAATTGTTATGTGTCAATCACATGTAACATGTTGTTTATTATATTTACATTAAACACTGGTGGTTGAGAGGTGTGCTAAAAATAACAGCTAAATAAGATTTATTTATATGAAAGAAAATTATTGGAGACAACGTTGTTTATGAATATTGACAACATACTATTATTATTTATTGACGATGAAATGTGCAGTCACGCACAAAATGACAGCTTCCAAATCCTGTTTCCTGACTGGGTGAAAATGATCAAACTTTAAACCTCTATAACTTTTTTAAAATATTTTTCTAGAAAAAATGAAATAACTCCAGCAATTCAGTTTGTGCAAGTGTATTATTGTGCCGAATTTTAAAATCTTTGGTAAACTTCAATTTTTGGAGCTGCTGGCAACCAAACAGAAAAGATCCGCTGGGATATTTCAATTTGGATCTTTTCGTTTTGAACGGCAGTTTTTCTAGTGGTGTCATATGAAATTGTCACCCATAATTATGACCCTAGTATCGATCTATTGCATTTCAATCTGTTTTAGGATTAGGGTTAGGGGTGGGGGAAGGTTATCTTTTTTTCTTCACAAATGTAAATAAACCCAATCCGTTTCTTAAACGAGGGACATATTCATATGGCACAGAATGTTTTTTACCTCAATAGACGTCAGTGATTGGTTGAAATTGCAGAAAAAGAACAACAAATATCTTACAAACTATAGAATTTTCTCAATAAAGCCAAGAGATAAAGATGTTTTATAAACACATTCTACCAGTATACGAAGTTTAAAATGTTTTAGTTACCTAGAAATTATGTTAAAAACTGCCGTTCAAACCGAAAAGATCCTTCAATTTTCCCAGAAACGTTTTTAAAACGTTATAGAGGTTTAAAGTTTGATCATTTTAAGCCAGTCAGGAAACAGTATATGGAAACACATTTTGTGCGTGACAGCACCTGTTGGCAACTGTAAACAAATCAAATTCTGCTCTGGACAGTGTTGAAGAATATTGTGGAAGATGGCTCAGGATAGTGAAGGGAAGTTGTCATTGAATCTCTTATCCCCCATTAAGGGAGTTAGTGGGGTGTCGAAGGTTTGAGTGAACTAAATGTTGCAAGGTATTTCATTTCATATTCTCATGACACAGCCAATTTACCATCTTGTAATGAAATACAATGACTTCTGACAACCTCAAAGCTACAAGTTTTAGATAAAGGGAACTGTAAGATTAAAGGATTTTCTAACAGAAGCACAAGGTCAAAATATTTGGGATGAAAAAGTCATTATGTTGACGTCTGGCATCTTTTCACTTTGACCGGCAGATTTAAAAAATAGATTTTTGTAACTAAACATTTTTAAACTTCGTATACTGGTAGAATGTGTCACATAAAACATCTTTTTCTCTTGGCGTTCTTGATAAAATTCTGTAGTTTGTAAGCTATTTGTTGAGAAAGAGAGAGAGATTAAAGAAAGGAAAAAAAATATCTAAAACTGTCCAATGGCACTTTTAATTCTAAAGTGATTGTTCTAAACTTACCCTCAAAAATCACATTTAAGAGTATTTTGGGATGAATTGGCCTGCGACATATTGACCTGGAGATGAATTGATCAATGATGAATTGACTGGGGGCAAATTAACCGACAATGAAATAACTGGGGACAAATTGTCCTAGCACTGTTTCAGTTATTAAACAGTGACCTTCCACTATCTTGAAAGGATCAGATCAACCCTAGGGCCTAATTTTCAAGTACTTATTCTATCATTTTCTTTTTGTCAAGGTGCTAAGTTATGAGGGCATAAACAAACCGAGCAATTACCAAGCATTGAGATACACATATCTGCGTGTATATTCTACGATGATATCCCTCACACCGGACTTCTATCTGATGACCTCGCTACTGATGTGCTCTCTCAAGGAGATTCCAAGCATTAACCTCAAAGACAAACTAAAAGACAATCTGAAACAATGCAACATTCCCTTTTCTTCCTGGGAAAACAAAGCATCAGAACGCAGGACCTGGTGCCTGTCCTGCTTCTTCTCAGTTCAAAAATTTGAGCACCAGGACCATCTTTTTACTTTTTGCTATTTAACTTGTCTCTTAGAATAAAATATATTTGTGTTCTGGCATGCACACTTATCTGTGGAGGAATGTGCATGCACCTATCTATGTATGTATGTCATGTCATGTTATGTTATAAGTACAGAAGCCAAAAATTATGCGACATGGAATTCAACTATAAGTGGCCTATACTCCGCGTTGGAGGTTTAAAGGCATAAAGAAGTAAAGAAGAGGATGTATGTATATAGAGAAGGCATATGGCTCAGTGGTTAGAACATCAGGCTCACAATCATGAAGTACTGGGTTCAGTTCTTGGACCAGCCTGTGTGTTGTGTTCTTGGGTAAGAAACTTTATTTCCTTTTCTCCAGTTCACTCAACTTTAGAAATGAGTTGTAATATCACTGATGCTAAGCTGTATTGGCCTTTTCCTTTTCCTTGGATAACATCAGTGGCATGGAGAGGGGAGGCTGGTAAGCATGGGCAACTGCTGGTCTTCCATAAACAACCTTGCCTGGACTTGTGCCTTGAAAGGGAACTTTCTAGGTGAAATCCCATGGTTATTCATGACCAAAGGGGGTCTTTACCTTCTCTCTCTCTCTCTCTCTCTCTATATATATATATATATATATATAGGAGATATGAATGCATTGGTATGGTCATATGATGTGTATGGACGAGGACAGCTGCATAAAGAAGTGCCAATCTCTGTGGAAGGAACCTGTGGGACAAGGTGGTGAAATGTGATCTTTGGATGTTGAGTCTTACAGAAGTGATGACAAATGACTGGGATGTCAGGTAAATAGCTGTGCTTCAGAAGACACATCAAGCTAAGTGAAATTGTGGTCACAGCAAGTGCTAGTGACGCTTGAATGGCACCCATGCCAGTGACACATAAAAGGCACTTGGTACACACTTGCAGAATGGTTGGCATTAGGAACACATCCAACCATAGGAAAACTAAGCCAGACTGTAGCTTGGTGCAGCTCTCCAGCTTACCATCTTCAGTCAAACTGTCTAACCCATGCCAGCATGTAAAGCAGACATTAAATGATGGGGAAGATGAAGATTGTGATAATGATGATGATGATATATATGAAAGAAAAGAATGGATACAGTTAAACAATGTGCACATTTCCAAAGCAGAAAAAGTTTATATTATGAATGTAAAATTACTACGTAATTTACAATGTAATTTACTTTTCTTTCAGGTGTGAACTACAAGGTATCAAACCTTATTTCACAATTAATACTAGCAATTTGCACCAAAAGGAAAGGTGAATTACATCATAAATTATGAAGTAATTTTACACTCATAATATGGATTTTTTTCTGCTTTGGAAGTATGTGTAGTGCTTAACCACATTTGTCCAGTTCTTTTCTTCATGTATTCATTTATTTATTGCATACTCAGCAATGTAAGTTGTTACTGAATCTGGTGTTGCATAGTATTTGTCATCTTAAAAAGGTTACTTTATTAATTTTGATATGGAGGAAAGTGTGACTAATATATTATTCAATAAACTTTACTGATCAATGATCTTTTTTTGACCATGAACTACTGGATATATATAAATATATATATTGGGTCATCCCATAAATAATGTGGTTTTTTTCCAATTGCATGACCTAAAAGTCAGAGGGGGATGAGATAAACTACCTGCATCAACTTCCTATAAAAGTCGATAGAAATGTTCCCTTGTTCTTATCCTTAGTATAAGTTTTCAAGAGTGCAGTTCAATTTTAACAGTTATTTTTTCGAAGCTTTAATGGAAGTGACAAAAGAGCATATTCGGCATATTTTGCATTATGAGTTCAATTAAAGGTAACAATGCAATGGAAAGTGCAAGGAATATTAATGCAGTATATGAGGATCGGACAATAAGCATAAACCAGTGTTAGCGGTGGTTCCAGAAATTCTGAACCAGAAACTACAGCCTAGAAGACAAACCTCATCCTGAAAGATCTGTAGAGCTTGATGACAATGTCCTGTAAACTTTGGTGGAACAAAATCCCATCATAACTGTTGAGCAACTAGCAGTATCCGTGCTGGGGCACTGTATCAAAATTTAGTCAAAACTCAACCTCAGTACTTTTTTCGAAACCTGGTACTTATTTCATCAGTCTATTTTGCTGAGCCTCTAAGTTATGTGAACATAAACAAACCAGCACCAGTTACCAAGAGGTGGTGGGGTGTACATAGATATATGCATACATACATACATATCTATATATATATGTGTATAATGGGCTTTCAGATTCCATCTACCAAATCCACTCACAAGGCTTTGGTCAGCCTGAGGCTAATGCAAAAGACACAAGCTCAAGGTGCTACACATGTGGTTGAGAAGCTAACTTTATATACATAAACTGGACTTCTTCACAGTTTCCACCAATCAAATTCACTCACAAGGTAGTGTTCAGCTTAGTGCAATAGTAGATGATACTTGCTCAAGGTGCTGTGTAGTGGGACTGAACCCAAAACTACATGCCTATGACTATTCATTTATTTTTATTGCTTAAATCTACTGAGGACTTACCATGTCATGATCATCACTTTTTGAAATGAATGAACACACTTGAAAATTGACAATCTCATTTCAGATTAAACTGCAGATATTAGGGATAGTCAGCCAATAAATACTAGTTCATTCTAAAAATTCATACATATATATTTTCTTGAAAATGGGGGCAAAAAAACCCCCTAGAACATGCTACAAGCAAAATAATGAGTTTATAGTATTGATTTTGCATTTTGGGTGGAGTTATTCAGGAATCCAAAAGTTCTTATTTGGTTGTTGAACAATAACTGAAACATCTGGTTATGAGAAAAGTGAAGGAAAAAAATGAATTCTTATGATATGAGTGTGTTTAATTTTTAATAGGTCAACTCACAAAGCTGTGGAGGTATAACTTACAGGTGTAGGATGTATCAAGACTTCTGTACAATCAATTAGTGCTCCATTATTTTGCTGTGTTAGGAGCCACTCTGCCACAGGCAATAGATAAGCTCAATATATTCTGTACACTGTATTCTCCAATCAGCAAAATTGTCATCAATTCAAATACCCATGACAATGTTAATCATATAATATAATTGAAAAATAAAAACATGTTAGTTTTTATCTATGCTAGCAGAAAGACTGCCTTCCAGACCGTTTTCTGCTCTTCACCAAATGATATTTACACTTTTGATTCCCAATTTCTGAAATCTTTCTGATTTCTTATATCCAATTTTCTTTTGTATCCTTAATTTGCCTAATACTGCTCACTTGTTCACTAAATAACTACAGAAAGGTGCCCCCTCCCCCAACTCACACTACCGACTTTGTTTTCTCATAACTTTCTGAAAAATGGAAATTTTTTACAAATATATTTCAGATGATTACAATTTTATAGGAATTTAATGTCAAAAAAGAAAAAAAGGTGGGCGGGGGCTGATATTTTATACATTTCGACTCTGTTTCTTCATATGTTTCGATAATGTATATTACAATTATATTGAAAAAAATTAATTTTGAAGTCCACATGATCCCTGTTGTTTCTAGCATACTAAACAACCATGTAGAGGATTGGTTCCTTTGGAGCTTTTTTAAAGCACAGAGATTAAGACTACTATAAAATCTTTTCTACTCTAGGCACAAGGCTCAAAAATTTTGGGGAAAGGGGGCCAGTCAATTAGATCAACTTTAGTACACAACTGGTACTTAATTTATCAACTCTGAAAGGATGAAAGGCAAAGTCAACATCGGCAGAATTTGAACTCAGAACATGAAGACAGACAACTACAATTAAATAATGAAAGAAATATGTATTTAATAATTATTGTTAGCATTTTATCTATTTATTTTACAAGGATTTCATTCAGAAAATTTTCAGGAAATGATGGAATAGTTCACAAAAGTAATTTTTTCAATTTGCATTATTAAAATATTTGAGGAAACCAAGTCACGATGTGTAAAATATTGCAACCTGCCTCTAATTTCCCCCCATTAAATTTTGATACTATAATATACATCATCTGAAAAATATTTGTAGAAAATTTTACTTAAAAATATAAATTTTTGAGAAAGTGGAGTATACAAGTTTTTATACTAAAGTATGAACAAAAACACCAAAAAAAGTTGACTCACATTGTAAGATAACTATGCTGCAGTGAATAAAAACTAGGTTTGTAACTGAATGATGAAATTGAAATATTCAATGATAAGAAATTTTCAAAACCACATTTTGATAAAAGCATATTAAAATAGGAATTTATAAGAATTTTCTGCACAGAATAGACTTTAATAAGTTACATACACATACTAATTAATAAGCAGCTTTTTTTAAAAAGTTTTATTAGAGTATAGATATATATTTGTTCTTGTATAACTCCTACATTAAAATATGAAAAAACTGATCTATGCTGGTCTGTCAAAAAATAATCCAGAATGTGTTTGCAGAAAAGTTGATTTGCTGTGAGGAGTGAAAAAATATTCTCTCTCTCTCTCACTGTTGGATTTATCTTATTCCTTTCATATTTTCATCATTGATTGGGGAGTTGGGCAATGTGCATATTTGGAAGGTCAATAATTTTGAAAGATTACCAAGGACCAAGGCTAATCACAACAATTTTGTCCAACCCACAATTGGCCAGTATCATCAATTGCTCTCTGGCCAATAAAAAAAAAACAAAAACAAAAAAAAAATTAATAACAGAAACACATAAAAAAGAAGAAAAAAAGAATAAAACACTGATACATGTCTTTATTCTGTAGATATATACAGAAACAATGATATAGCATTTAATGATTATAATTAATTTAGAGCATTCATAATATTTTTAACTTGAGAGGATTTATATGTATATATAAAAAATGATCCTTCAGTCATTTACTTCACTGCTGTGAAACAAGACATCAAGAAATCACTAGGATAACTTGATGAAATTGTGAAGTTAAATTCTTTTAGTTAAACAGTTGACTTCCCTACTGGAAAAAGGCATGTGTGTGAGAGAAAAATAAAATAGTTAACATTTGGAGATTTTCACAGAAGCAGTTATTTTATCTTCTAAACAAATTGAAACTGGAAAATTTTGTTTGATTGGTCATTATCAGATGATAAACATAACAAATAAAATTATTCTTCTAGATAAAACAAAAGAACTTTGTTATTAAAGACCAATTTATGATATCAAGCTGTGTTGATTAGTGTGAGTCATTCTAATTGAGAAAATATTTATCACAGTTTCATATAAAACATTTTAAAAGTCAGATATAAAATATTTTGAAAATTTCTTTTTTTTTTCTTTTATCTCTACCACACATCAGCAGAAATACTTCCCAATTTTAAAAAAAGAATGAATACTGTCAGAATTTTATTAATAATACAATTGTAAACATACATTTAGTAAAAGTTATTAGATGAAAAAATGTTTTAATGGTATTAATAATATATCAAATATAATGCATTTTATTGTTGAATATACTTTTAATAAGATATGAAAAAAAGGTGTAAAAGTATGAGAATGTTTATGATAATGTAGTATGTGCATAGCTATGAAAGAAATAAAGCTGTAGTTAATACTTTTGGCAGGTCATAGTTAAAGTAGCATTCCATCTAATGTAACTATAATTAAAATACTAGTGTGACCAAAATAATTTCAATTACTTCTCATGCAATTTTGTGTAAAAATGGAAACTATTTCAAGACTTGGAAATTTAATGCTTTAAACTTAGCCAAAAAAAAACCAAGAGTCATATTTTAACTATAATATTAGTTAACACCAATACTTGAGAATTTCAGGATCCAATTGCACCAGCCCATAGCAATGATTGCGTATAATATGCCAATCTTAAGTTATAATACTGTTTAATGGTGTGTATACAATAATATTCACAAATATATAATCAAAGGAGGAATAGATGATATCAAGTTATTTTCTACATAAAGTTTTACAAAATAAAATAATTAAAATGAAGCAAACCCATTCATCATCACTGAACTCCTTATCATCATCATCATAACATTACCATTATGCTAGAAAAAAATGTTGATTAAAACATGTAAGATACACATAATATTTTTCTGATGACAAATTCTAAATGAGAATTTCTGATTTGTGTGCGTGTGTATGTAGTACAGACAGTTGAATTTGCCTTAGTATATCACAAGTGCTAGTTTAATAAACTCCACAAATAGAAGAAAAAACAGAAAGTAAAATACACAGCTTTCTATTCCACTGTGTCTGCTAAATCGCTACTCTCTTGTACAATGACTTAAAGAAGGACCCCCTTCTACATGGTTATTTGTATATAAGAGGCAAATCTCCTTCAAATCAAATACTGCCATATACTTTGGGTAATTTAATTCTAGGTGTACCATCTAAGTGGTGGGCGAGACAGGATTGTCAAAGCTGGAATGTCTTGATCAGATATCTGCTGGAGAGTTGGCTACTAAACAACAAGAAAAATCAATAGTAGATGTAGCAGTAGTAAACATACAGCCAGCTGTCACTTGTGAGTTAATAAACATGACTTAGTAATACATACCATGCTTTCGCTAACTGTTATAGATGTCTATGCAGTTGCGAGCAGACATAGATACCCTCCCTATTCCCTGACCCATAACTCAATAAAAGATCCAGGATATGACAGCTGGAGGAAGGCGGGGCTCCACCAACACCCATCTGGTACTTATTACAAAGGAATAGATAGGAGCAATGTGAAATGAAATGTCTTGCTTAAAGATATTAATATGCCATTCAGTCAAAGAATTGAAGTCCCAAATCTTATAAGTTGAACACCTTAACCACTAGTTAGGGTGTTTAGTGCCTTCTCTAGTAATAACGACAATAATAAAAATAAATGCTGGGCCTTACTGAGGAGATGATAGGGACTGGGACTTGTGGCCATTAACTGTACATGAGAAAACATGTCAAGCTGAATAAAATCACAGCCATCCATACATACAGGCATGTCCTCTATAGCCATGCCACCATTCCCTCTCCCAGCTGAGAGGTATTTGTCTGGTAAGTGTCATGCCATGTAAAATGCACTGGTGTTGGTGCTATCCAACCACATCTGTGCTGATGGTATGTAAAAAGCACCCAGCATACTCTGTAAAGTGGTTGGCATTAAGAAGGCATCCAGCCATAGAAACTATGCCAAAAACAGACAACTGGAGTCTGGACAGCTCCTATCAAACTGTCCAACCCATGCCAACATGGAAAGTGGATGTTAAACAATGATGATGATAAAGGGTTCCAAGTTTTGGCACTGGACCAATAGCTTTTGAAGGGAAGGGGAAATCAATTACATTGGCCCCAGTAATTGACAAAATTTGAACTAAAAATGTAAAGATGAACAAAGTGCTGCTAAGTGTTTTGTTCAGTATGCTAACCATTCTGCCAGTTCACAGCCTTAATAATGATTTTAAATTTTGACACAAGGCCAGCAAGTTCAGGAGAGGAGATAAGTTGATTGCGTGTTCAAACAGTATTTATTTTATTGATCCCAAAAGAATGAAAGGCAAAGCCAATCTTGACAACAAGATCAACACTTTTAGCGGGAGGGGATTGGTTAATGCTACCAACCCCAGGATTTGACTGGTAGTTTATGTTTTCAACACTGAAAGGATGAAAGGCAAAATTGATTTCCATGGAATTTGAACTTAGAATGAAAAAAAAAAAACAGGAATAAATACCACAATAATAAAGTTTTTTTCATAAATCACTAAGCCATTATTTTAGTGAGTTTAACAGAGTTCATTAAAATGACCTCACAGCATTACTGATAATTTAATTCATCAATTTTAAATGGGTAATAATGGTTTCAAATTTTGGCACAAAGCCAGCAATTTCAGAGGAAGGGCTAAGTCAATAACATCAAGCCTAGGACTCAACTGGTACATATTTTGTCAACCCCCAAATTTGACCTCGGTGGAATTTGAACTCAGAATGTAAAGATAAACAAAATGCTGCTAAGCATTTTGCCTGATGTACTAACGATTCTGTCATTGCTGCTTTCTTAATGAGTAAAAATGAAAGATATCAATGAGATATGAATTCAAATCATAAAGAATTAAGTGAGATAACAGTTTTCTCTATGACTTATATATTTTTTTTAACTATATAAATACAAAAAATTAATTCTTTGGTCAGAGTACAAAGTAGTTTTCATAATAGAAGTAAATATAGTTGATTGGGCTAGCTTTAGTTTATCACTGGAACCAATTATAGTGATTCTCAGAGGGATGAAAGCCAGCAAAATAGACTAAATTGCAGCATTTGAATGCAAAATGATATCTAAAATTAGATATAAAGTCTAATGTTCTGCTGTTTATGCCAGACCCATTTTGCCAACAATCCTTCCTTTATTTCAGTGAGGTGTTCTCAGAAGTGAAGTTGTTATATAGCTGTTGTCTTCTTTTGGCAACACATAAAAGTGGAACTTTGTTTTTTGTTTATATTTTTCAATGGTTTTTAAAGCATTACTTTAATTAGAGACAAGGCCAATTTTGGGAGTATAGTTAATTCAATTGATCACAGTTGTTGGAGTTTGGCCCCAAATGACCCAGATCACACACATACACAAAGTAATTCCAGTTGTGAAAATCATGTCTTATTGTCAGGTGTTGCATACCCTTAACAATATTATGTAAGGCATCCTTTTTAAGATGATAATATGTAGTTTAAAGAACATTTGGCTGCTATTTCTAGCAAGAAAAATGATGACATAAACCATCATGGACATCTTGTAGCATGCAAGACTTTCTGAATGCTTACTGAAATATTACTGTGAATTTCTTTTAGTAGTGCAGCCTGTCAGATTATAAGCCATGTTTCATGCGACTCACTTCTTGAAAAAGGTTGCCTATACCTGACATAAAGATTATTACTGGTGTAAATGATTCTATTATATTTACTAGTCATATTTTATAGATTCTCAAAGGATGAAAAGCAAACTTCATGTCAACCTTGGCAGGGTTTTAAGAAGCACTTGAATTTGCACTAAATTACTGTTAAAGTATCCAGTCCATACTGCTATTCTATCTGCAAATGTGGCCACCAATGAAGATAGCTTAAATCAATAAAAAAAATCTAAAGTTTGTGTTAACAAAATAATTGAAAATAATGTCAAGGTGAAATGACATATACAAAAGAACATTCTCAATTGAGATAATATGTGACAGCAGACTAGCAGGTCAATCAATTATCTGTAACGATTAAAGAATAGATAAAACAAACCAGCAGAAAACAGGAAACCCTTTGGTAAATTGCTAACAAAATAGACAAGAATTTTAACATTTAATACCTAAGCATATCTGCTAAGGTATTAGAAATATTTTCTCTGTTGTCACTGTGGTATCTCTTTGAATGAGGCCCCTAGCTGCACTTGCTCTACTTGGTCTAATTGTACAAAGGAAGAACAAGTTTCATTCTTAATTCACTGCTATGTAGTAGGCAGAATATTCAGCTATAGAAATTATTGTTCCAAGAAACACACTCACCTACCCATTTAAAGCTAGTTCCATAGAGTGAATACTTAAAAACCATTCTTAATGTTAGGGTGAATTTTGTAAGATTTATTAGGTTTAGGTTTAAACTGTGTGTATCCTCTTGATTTTTAGAATAGGTACACTGTGTTCTTGCATGTCATAAGAAGTAATTAAAAGGGCTGGTGCCAAAAAGGGTATTCAAGTGTTAAACACTGCATCAAAAACTCCCATACAACCCATGCCAGCATAGAAAAGCAGATATAAAAATGATGACAATGATGAAATTTGGTTTTCACCTTTGTAGAATAGATAAAATAAGTACCCAGATTATTTCAATTATCCTCCCTAATAAAATGGGCATTATGTCTAAGTAAGAAACATTACTGTTACAAAAGCAAAGTTAATATTTAAATGTAAAGAGCACACGATTAACAGGCTTTCAATGTTTAGCTTAATTTTTTAAATTCCAAGTTCAAATCCTACAGAGGTGATTTTGCCTTTGCTTCCCCTAGAATTGTTAAAAGAATTGATTGAGGCCAATTCAATTGAGTTATATGCTGACTGCAATTTGCAATTTTGTGCCAATCAAAGAAAATATCATAATTATTAGTTTGTTTTATATTTAGAGAGTCATTATACCAATAATAAATACATGCACTGGTTCAATTTTACTTCTTTATTATTCATCAATTGGTTAGCTATTTAACCAACTAACTAACTAGTTGTTTGATTAATCACTCAGTTGCATTTGGTAAAATTCTTTTGTCACCATTTGTGACCTCTTCAAAGACATGTCTCAAACAGACCTGAAACAGAACTGGGACAGAGAGGACATATCATTGAAGAGGTCATGGATAGCAACAAAATGACTGTGGTGAACACAACTGATTGATGAATTAACTGAATGACTAATTAAACAATAGATTAGTCAGTTGCTTAAATAACTAATAAGTTGATTAAATAAAAATAAGTAAAATTGAACCAATGCATGTATTAATTATTGGTGTAATGAACATCACAAAATATAACAAATTCTGTTTCAACACACAAGTCCACATCAAGAATCTTGCAAACCAATTATAGGATGAAATATTGGTTTGCTTTTGACCAAATAATTTGAAAATGATTTTGAAATTTCAGATTAGTAACATTATTTGGGAAAAAGCACATTATTGATTCATGATTGTTTAATCATGAAGGTGATGGCAATGATGATGATGATGATAATTTTAACTTTATACCTTTAATACTGCATACTTATAATAGAAGTGGTGGAGAAAATATTATTGTAGTTAAAGTACAATTAAATAAGCTTTTGTCAACATCATAAAATGTCTTATTACACAGTTAAAAGATTAATTTAAGATTTTCTGAATGAAGTGTAATATCACTTGTGATTTTCATTACATATAAATGATTTGAAGAATTTCCGAAATCAGGTTATGGACTTATCAAGGTTTTGTAGTCTAATCTATAGCACTTATCCCACCTTACTATATGTGTGTATATATATTTTTCACAAGGAAAATGTTGACAGTGACACTAAGTCAGATGAAAGCGAGTATGCTTCAAAGTCACTGTCAACCTTTTCTTGGTAAAACTTAATAAATATGTACTCTACTAAAATGTATTGGATAATCCTTCAGTTTAATGCCAAATTGCTTTTATATATAACTTGACATAAAAAAAACACACACACACATAGTTCCATGTAAAGATCTCTGGGTGGAATTAGGATATTCTTAATAAAGGTGCCTAAAAATTGCTTTCCATATTAAGCAATTTTTACATGCTGATATTGCAGAAGACTAAAATGATTTCATTGCACAGATAAGATGGAAGGCTCTCTTCTCTCTCTCTCTCTCTATGTATATATATATATATATATATATATATATATATATATATATATATATACACACACACACATACTCATATATATGTATATATATATATGTACACATACACACACACACATATATATATATATGTGTGTGTGTGTGTGCCGGTGGCATGTAAAAGCACCCACTACACTCTCGGAGTGGTTGGCATTAGGAAGGGCATCCAGCTGTAGAAACTCTGCCAGATCAGATTGGAGTCTGGTTCTCCAGACCTCAGTCAAATCGTTCAACCCATGCTAGCATGGAAAGCAGACATTAAACGATGATGATGATGATGATATATATATATATATATATATATATATACACACACATAATCCACTCAGCTGCTAAATAGGTAATCCTGTAATGGACTGACATTCTGTTCGGGGGGAGCTAGCCTGCTAGCTGAGCCTCATTTGAAAGCTACAATGCAATTAAGTGCATTGTGACCAGCAATGTATAAGAACATCCAACAGTCTGGTCAATATGTGGTGCAACTATAAATATGTGTGTGTGTATGTGCCATCTCCCTGTTATTAAGCACATGCATCCACCACGGGTAGATATTACACACAATGTCTGTTTCAAATTTATGATGAAATATCTGTTCTTAAATAATTTTCCTATAAACCACCAAATTTCATATAAAAACAAAAAAATTTGCATATCAAAACAATTAAATTAATAAAAATAATTCAAAATAAACATGACAATGTACTTGTGACTCTGGTAAAAAGAAAAAAGATAGTAAAAGAAAATTTTAATGTAAATAAAATAAAATATGAATATGATTGCAAGGTAATGTAATTTTTGGATTGATATTTTATATAGATAAATATGTGTTCAAACATGTCTCAATCTGCACATGTTTACAGCTGTGTGTACATGTTTGTATTTCTTTAGTTCCTACCGAGTGTGCCATTATGGTTATTAAGGTATATACCTAAAAAGCATATTATTTAGCATTGTAGTTGTTTAGCCGAAGGTCAGCTTTGATCCAGACCACTTTAATGAAAGGCATTCCAGCCATGATCACATAGTATTTTGGGGGTCATCTAGGACAAGCAATATCCACAAAGTGTTCTTCTTTGTTTAAGACGATGGGGGTTTGATTTCAGGAAGATTTGGTTGCTATATCTAGCAGGTCAAGAAAATATCGATTTCAAATTTTGGTACAAGGCTATCAGTTTTGGGGAAGGGGCTAAGTGATCTCAATATTCAACTGGTACTTATGTTATTGACCCTGAAAGGATGAAAGGCAAAACCAGCCTCGGCAGAATTTGAACTCAGAACATAGAGACAGATGAAATACCGCTAAGCATTTTGCCTGGCATGCTAACAATTCTGTCAACTTGCCACTGTAGATCAAGAAAATATCACCTACTCTCTTGGCTTGGTTTAGCACTGTTTTATTATTTGCAGATCTTAATTTCATTTGTGTAAAACTGAGTCTTTGGGGATGTATTTATTTTAAGTTAGTGAGAAATAACACTCTTTTAGAAATGTTGCATGTTGGTTCTGTTTGCATGCTAGACACATGTTCAAGGTGGTGCTCCAGCATGACCTGGGTAACAATCACTATAAAAGAAAACCCCAGGAAACTAAAGAATGCATACATGTCCATGTGTAGCAATATAGTAAAATAAGTACATTGAGTCTCAGTGTAATGTAAGAAGTGACTAAAGAGTTGGCACAGCAAAAGCTTCCAACCAAGAAACCCACACTGTCTCAAAATGTTCCTCCCAACATTTCTTATATGGGAAAGTGGACATAAAAATGATGATGATGATTAATGATAATGAATATTAGATGTAATTTTTGTGGGATCAATGTTAGTATGCAGTGTCTATGTATAAACATTTCATAATGACATGTTCACATGCAGTATCTATGTATAGCAAGTACTGTATAGTAGGTGAGCAACCAGTGAATATAGTTGTAAGCTCAGATTGCTACTATTTCACATACATACATGCATGCATACATATATACATACAAACAAATAAAAAAAAAATAAATACTATATAAATTGAAACACTATCATAACTTTCAGTTACTGAACTGCTCAGCTAAATTCTCATCCAAATAAATATATATATAACATATACTCACATATATATGTATATACATATACACACACACACACACATATGTATGAGGAAGAACTTTTCTTTTAAATATATATATAGCATTTCATTCACTCTGATGCATAGTACCAAAGCATATATATATATAGCACTTCATTCACTTTGATGCTATGCATCAAAGTGAATGATGTGCTGAAGTCTCTGGAGATGTAAGGGATCAACACTCAACAAATCAAACTTCTCAGGGAAGTGAATTCAGGATGAACCACTAATACAGCTCTTCTATCCTCACTCATAAGAGTTCCAATCAGGAAAATGACCAAACAGGGAAATGCCATCTCTTGAAAGGTTTTCACATCTTGACATGGTAATAAGTGGTCAGAAAGGTGGCATCAACATCAGTGGTGAGCTACTAATCACCCCTAATCCATAGTGACAAAGTGCCCATCACACCTCAAAATAAGTAGCATGGGAACAAAATACATGTGGTCCAAAAATACTGTGCATATACAAGTGAGACAAGGGCTGTGACATAGGAAGAACAGTGACTAAATGTGACACAGAAGACTATGGAAAGTACACACGCATATATAGCGCGTGTGTATACATGGATGGATGTGTGTGTGTACAATAAAACAATTTGTGAAAGTACATTTAGGTAATTTAAAAAATTGGTTGAGTAAGTTAAAAAAATAAATGAAAGAATAAATGATCAAAAAAATTACAATATTTTGTATGCTAAAAATAAAAAGTATTACTGCAAAATTAGAATTAAAAATTATAAATTTTGTTGAAAAATTGTTAAAGCCATATAAGTGTAAATTTCTAAGAGCGTACTAAGTTAAATATATCCAGTAATGAAGACAATTTTATGTTGAAGGAACTTAACATTGTAGTGTATGCAGCATAATTAGTAATTTGTTCAGCCACATGTGTGTAATTGAAATGGAATTACAAAACTAACGAAGTAATTGAATATAATGGTCTTAAGGTATTCAGAAAGCTCAGTAGTTTACATAAGGGAATAACAGCTAGACATCTCTGTATGTATTAGATTTCCCAGGAATTCAGCCATTTTAACTTATGCATTTTACTTGATTCATCAGCAGCCTCTGGACCAGACATACCATAAGCAAGTGGGGCAAATAAATAGAAGCTGAATCCAAGGCATGAAATTACAAGTCCTAGTGACCAGTGGTAGAAAGTTGTTGCTAAATGTTCAGGGAAACTTAGAGTAATATGTGTGATGAGATAGTCAAGTATGATAGCAGTGAACATGGCATTGAATAGGAATGCTGGGAAATAATGATGGAAATATAGAACACGACTCATACCCCAGAATGGAAAATAATGTAAGGCCCAGCCAAGAATCAACCACCAACAGGAATTAAATGTCCTCTGGTTAAAACTAATTAATTTCTCCTGATATGTGGGATCTCGCTGGTGCCGGATTACATATACAATATAAATGATGAGAAATAGCACAAAGACAGCAATATTTCCCCAGAAAACCACTGGATTACCTAATAAATATATTCGATGATCTTTACCAGAAAATGTTTGCCCTTTGTAGTCAATGGGCCACTGCCAGGGTCTGGACGTCAGTTCACCTTCACTTGGTTTTAGGCCACTGTTGCCTTGAGTCATAACAACATGGCTCTCAATAAATTTCTCTAGGAAATTAGGAGAGTATACCTCAAAACTAACATTAGGCAACCGGGAATCCCACACTTCTTCTACACTCCACAAAGTTTTGGGATCTTTGATATTAGGGTTGCAAGTGACTTCAAGCTGTTCCCAGCCCCATTTCGGCAATCTCTTATCATGGGACTGAAGAGCACATCGCATATAGTAATGTATTAAACGGACTTTACTGCGTACAGTCTGTACAGAATTCCTATCAGATACTCCAACAATCTCAACAATCCACATATCATTACCATCGCCAACACCATCTTGACCATAACCTGTCACTTGATAATGTCTCTGTGTAATGGGAGCTACTTCTTGGTGACTGTGTAGGTTCCGACGAGTTATTACATGTTCCAGCCGAATCAGATCTCCATTTTTCAGAATCTGAGGTGATGTTGAAAATGGTGCTTCTCTTTCTGGATATTTAATTTTCCACAAGTTATTCTCATCTTTGTGGCTGTAGGTAGTAACTTGTTGCTGTCGAGGAGGATGTTCCTCTGGATAAAGGTGGTGATGGGAATGCAAGTAAGCACCACCGGCTCTCTTTTGTTTCAGAGAAATTATACTTCCATAGGCTACATTCTCTGGCATGCTGACATTGTAAAGTTTATTGCCAATAAGCTGAGATTGAAATGCAGAACTGTAGAAACCATCTCCATTGCCACTTTTATGAAGAATTTTAAAATGTACACAAAATATAAGCATGTAGATAAATATTGGTAAAATGATTAAACACAGTGATCGAGCGATGAAGTGACGGATGAATAAAACGAGCGGTATGGATGTGTCGCCAAGAATGTCCCATAAATCTTTGGCAGTTGTGTAGCCTGCAAGTAAAATAACAAATAATCCAACGAATTTGACCCCAATGGAAAATGCAAGGAATATCCCTGTGGTAGATAACCAGAACCACCATTGTAATGTAAAAGACTTCTGTCGCAGTGATACGAATTTAAGAATACTATATGTAGACATCATAATAAAAAACAGGAGTATGGGATCCAGTAAAATGTGCCGGGATAACGTGAGGATTCCAGTGTCAGCCAGAATTATAAGACCTGCTAGAAATGATGCTATAATGGATTTCGTAAGTTCCCAAACAATTAAGAAACTGATTGGGATTATAGCAGTCCCGAGGAGAGCACAGAAAATTCTCATGCCAACATATTGTGTGTCTTCATACTCGTCACCTGGTTTAGCAAAAGGGAAATTACCATCGTAACCTGTGAGCAAACCAGAGAAAGCAATGAGCATCTTACCTAAAGGTGGGTGTACATCAAAGAAAAACGTTCTCTGAATATACCAGCTGGCCATTTTACCGAAATGAGTTTCGTCCCAACAAACATGCGGTGGTTCTTCTATCTTGTAAAGACGAGATAATAAAGATATTAAAGTCAATAAAGACAAACACGATATAAATAGTCTCCGATTGTAGGGAAGAGGTGATATTTCATTTTCTGGTGGCTTTTGTGATGAGATTTCCTTTTTTGTCTTGTTGGTCACATTGCCATTTTCTTTAGCAAAATATTCCGATGATATCTCATTGGAAGTAGTCACGTCGTTCTGTGCGTATTTTTTGTGTTCATATATTTCTCCATCAGTTGTAAGTTTATAGCCATCTTCAGCACCATCAACTGGGTGTTGCTCTTTAAAATTTTCTTCGTAATTTTTCTTGAATGCGAGGTACTCGTTTGCCGTTAAGTTGTCTAGTTGACGATTTTGGTATCGGAAGCGATTACAAAGATCGGTATCCACATTTATATCTTCATTCATCTTTAAGGCACGGATATAGAACGGCAGTGAAATATATTTGGTTCACACATACGTCTTCTTTCTTTTTTACATAATAGATGGCTGTAAAGCTGTCAACAGTCACACATTGTCTTTATTTTGTTCAGCATAACCACAACTCCCTAGTAACATGGTTATCAACAATGTAATTTCTATCTCTATAGAATGAAACGAGTTACTTCCCTTCACTTTAACCGCGCCCACTCATAGATATTTTAAAACTTCTGCAGGCATCCTTTCGACTTTAAAATCTTAATACTGAACATCTATGCAGAAATGAGACACGTAGAAAGCGGCTTCCATGTAGTCACTAGACCTGCTAGAAATAGAAGCTAAATCACTCTCAGAGCAAAATGTATCGTCTAAAAAAAAAAAAAAAAGAACTCATTGAAGAATATTGTTTAATACACAGTATCATTATTTTAAATTTTTTTATTTGTTTCAGTCATTAGATTTCGGCCATGCTAGGGTACGGACTTGAAGAGTTTTTAGTCGAACGAATCGCTAGTTACTGGGACGTAAAAAAACCAACACCGGTTATCAAACGGTGGTGGAGACAAACACAAAGGCATGCATACATACATATCTTTTATTTGTTATTTATTATTTGTTTTAGTCATTAGACTATGGTCATGCTGGGGTAACACTTAGAAGAATTTTCTAGTTGAATGAATCGACTCCAGTACTTATCGTGGATCTTTTCGGTTTGAACGGCAGTTTTTAAAAATAATTTCCACGTAACTAAACACTTTTAAACTTCGTATACTGGTAGAATGTGTTTATAAAACATCTTTTTCTCTTGGCTTTATTGAGAAAATTCTATAGTTTGTAAGAATTTTTTTTTTTTCTTCAATTTCTGCAATTTCAACCAACTAATAACGTGTATTGAGGTGAAAACATTCTGTGCCGTATGCAAATGTCCCTCGTTTAAGAAACAGATTGGGTATATTTACATTTCTGAAGAAAAAAAGATACCCTTCTCCCACCTCTAACCCTAACCCTAAAATAGATAGAAATGCAATAGATCGATACTAGGGTCATAATTATGGGTGACAATTTCATATGACACCGCTAGAAAAAACTGCCGTTCAAACTGAAAAGATCCCTTATCGTTTTATATTTAAGCATGGTACTTATTCTATCAATCTCTTTTACCGAACTGCCGGGTTACGGGGACGTAAACACACCACCGCTGGTTGTCAAGCAGTTGTAGGGGACAGACACAGACATAAAGCCACACACATAAATAGGAATGGCTGTGTGGTAAGTAGCTTGCTTACCAACCACATGGTCCAGGGTTCAGTCCAACTGCATGGCATTTTGGGCAAGTGTCATCTACTATAACCTCAGGCTGGCCAAAGTCTTGTGAGTGGATTTGGTAGATGGAAACTGAAAAAAGCCCGTCATATATATATGTATATGTTTGTGTGTCTGTGTTTGTACCCCCACCATCGCTTGACAACCGATGTTGGTGCGTTTACGTCCCCAAAACTTAGTGGTTCGACAAAAGAGACTGATAGAATAAGTGCTAGGCTTACAAAGATTAACTCCTGGGGTTGATTTGTTTGACTAAAAGCGGTCCTCCAGCATGGCTGCAGTCAAACGACTGAAATAAATAAAAGAAAAAAGAATATATATATATACACAACAAGCTTCTTTCAGTTTCCATGTACCAAATCCACTCAGAAGGCTTGGGTCAGCCTGAGAATATAGTAAGAGACACTTCTCCAAGGTGCCATGCTGAGGGACTGAATCTGGAACGAGGTGGTTGGGAAGCAAGCTTCTAACCACACAGCCACACTTGCACCCATATATAAAAATACACACACACACACACACATATATATATATATATATATGACTGGAGCCTGGTGCAGCCTCCTGGCTTCTCAGACCCCAGTTGAACCATCCAACCCATGCTATCATGGAAAATGGATGTTAAACGATGATGATGATATATATATATATATATATATATATATATGCAGGGTGTGATGGGCAAATTGTTGCCACTTTATATTTTTAATTTTGTGTTGTGCAATGTTTGTTTTATATTTTGTCAACTACACAGTATAGTAGGGTCAGTTGGACACCGTCTGTGAGAAAAACAGTACCATGATACAATTCACTCTGCTAATAATTTGGAAATGACATGCTGTACTGCTTGGCATTCACACTTGAAGCTCCAATACAAATATTTCAGAGTGAGTGTCAATATGAGGACTGTGCAATCTGATGACAGTGCAATCTGAGAACATGTACCGAGAGTGATCAAAATCAAACATCCAGTCAACATCATGGTGTTTGGAGTGATCACTAGTGATGCCAACGTTATGCCTCCATTCATCTTCCCACACAGCCTCAGATTCAACACGGAGGCCTACATCAAGTGCCTAGAAGAGGTAGTGCTGCCCTAGGTCAAGAGGGTGGCTGCTGGAAGACCTTATGGCTGGCAATAGGACTCTGCACCATGCCACACAAGCAGGAGAACCTAGTCATGGCTGTCAGACAATTTCTGCAACCCAACATCCCTAACATCTGGCCACCTAACTCTCCAGACTGCAACCCCCTTAATTATTATGTGTGGGGTGTAGTTGAGTGAGAGACCAACAAAACTTGTAACATCTAAGATGAACTGAAGGCAAGGATTATGGCAGCATTCACCAGCTTAAACATGGAGACCACCCAGAAGAGTTGCAGGAGATTCTGAAGTCGTTTGGAGGCCGTGGTTGAAGCCAACAGTGATTAATACTCTTTAATATTCCTAGAAATTTTAATGCAATTTTGGTAAATATAGCTGTTAAAATGAGATGTCAGTTTTATTTTCATTTATGTGTAATGTAGAGGACAGTTTATTCACCTCACCCTGTATATATATATATATATATATATATATATATATATATATATATCTACAAATAAAAAATGGAAGAAAAAATTCATTTCAATCATCAACTTATAGATATTACCATTTCATATTATTTATTAACTATATAAATAGGAACATCCAAATCGAACAAAAAAATGTACATCAATATGCAAATTAATAATGCCATAAGAATAATACACATAAAATGGTCCTTACAGCTGTTTCAGCCTATAGATAAAAGTATCTCATTCTGTCTATATTAGTCAAATGTATTGAGGTAATATGCTGTTAAAAATGAGGTACTTATATATATATCTCAAGGCCTCGTCAAAGATTATAAAGTACAATTATAAAAATATAAATAACAGGTGCCAGACGGAGCTGGCAAACAGCCACGAACGGATGGTGCTTTTACGTGCCACCAGCACGGGGGCCAGGCGAGGCTGGCAACGGACACGAGCGGATGGTGCTTATATGATATATATGATATATATATACATCTATATACATATATATGGATATATATATATATATATATATATATATATATATATATATATATATATCAGGCTTCTTTCAGGTTCCATTTACCAAATTCACTAATAAGGCCTTGGTAGCAGAAGACACTTACCCAAAATGCTATGCTGCATGACTGAATCTGCAACAATATGGTTCAGAAACAAATTTCTATCACCCAGTCACGTCCATCAAAATGTTAAGAAACAAAGTTGTCGATGAATGTCTGGATCACTATTGATTGGAGGTCTTCTCAATCAAGATTACATAACAAGTTCAAACTCAGATATTCACAAACACAATCATGTTGACCAGAGATAAAGATGCAGTCAATAATACAATCAATTAACCTTTTGTGTGTGTGTGTATGAATGTATGTATGTATGTATGCATGTATATATGCATGTATGTATATATGTATGTATGTATGTATGCATGTATTTATGCATATATTTATGTATGTACGTATGTTTGTATGTAGGTATATATGAATTAAATGTCTTCTGTCTGTCTCTCTAATATATATGATATATGCATGCACAAACACATTCACACACATACCCCTACCCAGCCTCCTTTATAGACAGATACTTTATACCCAATTTACTACTCTTTTACTTGTTTCAGTCATTTGACTGTGGCCATGCTGGAGCACTACCTTTAGTTGAGCAAATCGACCCCAGGACTTATTCTTTGTAAGCCTAGGACTTATTTTATCGGTGTCTTTTGCCAAACCACTAAGTTATGGGGACATAAATGCACCAGCATCAGTTGTCAAGTGATGTTGGGGGGACAAACACAGACACAAACATATACACACACATACATATATATATACATATATACGATGGGCTTCTTTCAGTTTCCATCTACCAAATCCACTTAGAAGGCTTTGGTCGGCCTGAGGCTATAGTAAAAGACACTTACCACAGAGCCACTCCTACTACTAAAATCTTGAAAATATTTATGGCCATACTTTGCCATGAGCTGTCATCTCACTCTTGCCCTTTGTTCTGAACAGACACAGTCTTCTAGTCTTAGATTTAATAGTTAACAAAAAAAACTAATAAATTAAAAATGAACCACAATCCTTTACAAGCTATGACTCCAGTAAAGATTCATGTATTTCTTGGAAGTGTAGTATATTCTTTGCTACAATAGCAACAAAATGGATTTTTTTTTCCCTCTTTGTGCTCTGTTAAAGTATTTGAGTAAAATTATATCAATGTGTCCGATTGATTAGAATTCTATTTATTTATTCATGCAGCTGATGATAGCCCTGCATTTAAATTGATGTAATGATTGTATTGTTCAATTAAATGGAGTCACTTGAAACGGTTGTACTGTTGCTTATTTTGATTTTATTTATATATACTAGCAGTAGAGCCCAGCGTTGCTAAGGTTTGTTCTTTAGTTCTGTTTAAAATGTCAGACTTTGATGTCGCGTTAACAAAGTTTTGACATAGTTTCAATCTTTTTTGAAAAGTAAAAATTTTGCATTATGTAGCTTGTTATTCTCTTTAAGTGAACATTTTTCTGGTTGAAATACACTGAAAAATGGTGACACAGCAGTCAAAAAATCATAAAGAAATAGGGAATTTCATAGAAAAATAGCACCTTTTTGATGTAAATAATTTTTGGTCTTAATATGGTCTGATTTGAATTTTTTCTTCTACAAAATGAAGAGCAAGCCTTCTTCTATCATACTCTCAATTTTGGTCAACTTATGCCGTAGGGTCTCGGAGAAGATAATGTTAGTTGAAGGCTACCAAACCTGCTACACATACACACACACACATACAGACAATTTCAGCTTTATATGTATGTATGTATATATATATATATATATAATATATATATATATATATATATATATATATATATATATGTGTGTGTGTGTGTGTGTGTGTTGCCAACAGGTGTTGGTGTGTTTATGTCCCCCTAACTTAGTACTTCAGCAAAAGAGACGGATAGATTAAGTACTAGGCTTACAATGAATAAGTCCTGGGGTTGAATTTTTCAACTAAAGGTGATGCTCCAGCATGGCTGCAGTCAGATGACTGAAACAAATAAAAGAATAAAAGAATATACACACACACAGATATATATATATATATAGAGGGAGAGAGAGAGAGCAAGAGAGAGAGATATGAGGTGGTATCAAAAAGTTCTCTTGAGGAAGAGATGGAAGTCCACAAGTGCTAAATCTGGTGAATAAGGTGGGTGTGGAAGTGATACCATGTTATTTTTGGTGAGAAACTCACAAGTTAGGAGAGCTTGGTGACAGGGTGTAATGTTGCCATGATGAATCCAATTCTTTGTGCTTCACCAATCCAGCCACTTTCACCAAGTGTCCTCGCTCAAATGCTTCAAAACATCACAGTAGAACTCTTGATTGACAGTCTGCCCCTGGGGGACGAATTCTCAATGCACAATATTATGGATGTTGATAAAAATGATGAGCATGCTTTTGAGTGGCTCTGTTGTGCCATCTTTGGTTGTAGAGATGAAGGGCTCTTCCATTGTGATGACGGCTGCTTTGTCTCTGAGTAATATGCATAGACTAAATTCTCATCACTGGTGATGATCCTAAACATGAAGGATGGGTCATCAGTGGTGCCCTGATGGCGATCTTGACAGACTTTAATGTATAGTGACGCCATGTTTTAGATACCATTTTGGGATGTCCATCAGTGCCTGTGCAATGTTTGGTGTTTTCTAGTAGGCTGCCGGAAGTCCCCTGATGTGCATGCACAGTAATCAGGAGCGGTTAGCCTTTCTTGCTATTCTAAGGCTCTTGGCTCTTGGCGGTCAAGGAATTATGACGTGTCCTGACAAGGCTTCGAGTGAAGGGGCGAACCAGACTCAAAGGGCAAACCAGACTCAAAGGGCGAATCAGACTCCATGGGCGGTGAAGACTGTTTAACCATGGTGATTTAATCTGACTCTGCTGCTTTCCTAACCCTGGCGTTCATGCTACCTATGACCAGCGATGAAGTATCTCCTTCTGTGAAATAATAAACTATTATTGTTATTTGTTCAGCTATTCGTGTTCCTGCCATTTTATTCCTTTCTACAACATTGTAGGGAAATGTGTGAGCACCCTACAAGTGCAGATATCACACAGAGATAGATAACTCCAAATCCTACAAATGCAACGTTCTTTCTGTTCAGTGGTCAGTAGATGAGGGAAAAACTTGGCAGAGACACACTGCATGTTCAATTCAGACTTTAGGATTACCTGCACAGATCCATACAACAGACCAACATTAGCAATGTTGTTGATTGTCCTCCTACAATCTTCATGCACAAGCTGATGAATTTTGTCCACATTTCTTGGGGTGATGCTCTTTTAGATCGCTCATTATCTTCTGCTTTTGAAGCACACATGCCACTCAAAATATTGTGTATGAACCCTTGCCTCGTTGCCATAATCTTGCTGAAGTATGCTCAACTCTCTGTAGCAGACTTCCCAAGTTTAGTGTCAAATTTCACGTTGGCTCTTTGTTCCACCTTCCTGTCCATGACAAAATCACAGACAACAGCATATGCGTTATCACAAAAACACAAATTTCACAACTTGCAAAGTAAACACAGTGATGTCACTTGCACACTGCCTCATGAAGGCCACTGCTAGCTCTCACTGCACATGCAACCATGTGCTGTCATCTGTTGGTATGCTACAGAACTAGTCTGGGAACGTTTTGATACCACCTCGTATATATTTATGGTGGGTTTCTTTCAGTTTCTGTTTACCATATCGACTCACAAGGCTGTGGCTGGCCTGGGCCTAGAAAAGAAGACACTTGCCATGCAGTGAGACTGACCCCAGAAAGCATGTGCATGAGAAGCAAAATTCTTAAAACATGTGTGTATATGTGTGTGTGTGTGTGTGTGTGTGTTAATGTTTGTGTAAAATATAAAATACACACACACACACCACACACACACACACACACACACACACACACACACACACATTCTTGAAATTGACAAATTCATAAGAACAAGATCAGGCTACTTAGAACAAAGAACTCAGAGGAAGAAGTCAGTGCTTTTAATTCTAATCCAATATAATGATTTTTCCTGATGTGTTACTTAGTAATAATGTGATTTCATTATGTAAGCATTTATTGTACAATGTACAATAATACTACTGGGTAAATTTGGATAGATTGTTATGTTTTGGTTGTTTTTTTCCACATCCTCCCTTGTTTTATTTCTATAATGAACTAATGAACTAACGAACTAACAACATCATTGTCGTCATTATAATTGTTATCATCATCATCACCATTGTCATCATCTCTATCAATAAATATATGTATGCTTGTGTGTATATATATATATATACACACACACATGCATACTTATATTTATATACATATATATATATATATACACACATACATACATACATAGATACATACATACATATATGCCCTTGTTTATAAGTTGTTAATAAATTTAACCTTTAAAGGTATTGTTTTTTAATATGCTGGCCATTGAAAAAATTTTTTCGAAAATTTTATCCTATATGAGATGTAAATCTAATACTATTCACTTCCGGATTCTCTCACTCTATGAGAATTTTCAGTCCGATCACACGTGTCTCGAGGTATGCTGTAGAATTTCCATTTTGGATATAATTGGGGTACTTGAGTGTACTCATGACTTAGTGTTTACTTCTTCCATGGGTACAAGTAAGTATCTCATTTATTTTCTTATCGTATTTATCGCTGATGACGAGAAAATTCTAAATGAATTAACTCAGAAATTGGGGCCGATTCGATAATAACGAAATTTTTTAGAAATTTCTGTCAGCTTGCTTTCGAGACGCGTGCTTATAGAGATAAATTATATGGTTTTTGACGATTAAGTCTATTTTCGGCATATTTGGCATTGGAATTTTTTTCTTTTGCCCTTGTTTATAAGTTGTATATATATATATATATATATATATATATATATATATATATATATATATATATATTTACTAGCTTAAACGCTGCCCTATCGGGTGGCTTTTAAGCTAGCTCCTGTTGAGGGCTCTTCATTATGCCTTGGGCCCAACAATGACACTTCATGCATTGAGTACATATTAAATATTTTTCAAGCATTGAATAAATTTCACCAAAACAATGATATAATTTGTTGACTTGGAACTTATTGCATGAAAGATATTTTTCTGTCTTCCCATTCGGGTGTCATATACAATTTTTTTTCTGTCTAACCTCTTTTTTTTTCCCTCTCTCTTTTTGTTAATCATTTTCAACCCTCACCATCGCCATCACAACTGCCATACACACACTGTTCAGACTTCTGATGCCACCACCACCACTATCTTTTACTTTGCCACCTTCCCCTCCACCATCATCACCACTGTCTTTCACACCACTTGCTCTCACCATCATCCCTGACAACCACCATCATCATCATTATCACTACCACCTCCACCTCTATCACAACTACAGCTCATACTATTACTACCACCTCATTACCATCACAAAATGGCTAAATGTGTGTGTTTGTTCAGTGTGTTAGTTTAGCATGTTAGTTTAGTGTTCAGTTCCTCTTTCTCTCACATACCCACTCTTTCTCTTTCTTTTATTATTATTCCCACTGCCACCATCAATACTGCTACTTTTAATAAAACATCAACTCTCCCTAAATTTCTTTGTCCCTCTTTCTCTCCCTCTCTTTTTCTTTCTCTCTCTCCGTCTGTCTTTGCCACTGCCCTCACTGTCTCTATGCCTACAATTACTCTCACCCCATCATGAGGAATAGTAGGAGTGTCATTGAATAGTGAGAGAGGGGGTCTAAGTGTGACACACTGATACAAAAATTAGTTTTCACATTTATTATATTATATTATATATACATATATATAAATATATATATATATATATATATATTATTTGAGGAATATATATATTCAGGTCGTTGTCAACTTATGACCAATCAACTTTACAACGACTGGCACACCAGCTCCTGGCAGCAATAATAAATAGTCCGATTGAAATCTAATGGGTTTAATTCCTTAGAATTTAACTCGTCTACAGATGATGTAGGCTAACAAATGCTTCCCCTAGGTTTTGTTATCAACAGCCACTGTGTTGGACAACTATCCTGTCACAGAGACATCGAGGCAACCTCGTATTAGTTAATAAAACAACTGCTTGCTGCTCTGAAATTTTTGACTAACGCCAGTATAATAGTATAACACAGAATGTTGTCTGTGACTTTTATCTGAGAGTGTATGTTAAGAATGTAAAAATATAAAACAAAGCTATGTAGGCCTACAGGCTGACTTACGACCAATCATTCAGAACCAACTGTGGTTGTAAGTCAACAACGACCTTTCTCTCTCTCTCTCTCTCTATATATATATATATGTACAAGATATATGTATAAGTGAGCAAGACTTCTGGCAATTTGGTGCACTTGAGAAGATACGTCAATTTAAGTGAAACCATGATCATGACCAGTGCCGGTGACACATGAAAGATACCCAGTACACTCTGTAGAATGGTTGGTGTTAGGAAGGGCATCCAGCTGCAGAAATCAAGCCAAAATAGATGACTGGACCCTGCTGCAGCTTTCTAGTTTATCAGCCCCAGTCAAACTGTCTAACCCATGCCAGCATGGAAAATAGAGACGTTAAATGATGATGCGTATGCACACATACATACATACATAAATATATGTTTATATACACATTTGAATATATTTAAAAAAGATTTTACAAAAAACCCTTGATATATTGATATTTAAAAAAAACATTCTTTTTTTAAAAAATTTTTTTGATATAATTAATTTTGAATTTTAAAAAATCCAGTGAGTTGCATCATATTCCAACATCAACTTGGCATAGTTCATGTGGCTGGATGCCCTTCCTAATTGCTGACTACTTTATAGAGTCTATTGAGTGCTTTTTTTCATGTTGTTGGCACAAATTAGATTGCTAAGTAACTTTCAAAACAGAAAAAGATCAGGGAGAAAACTCACACTACTGAATGGGGAGTATTTGAAAGAAGATGGCTTTATGTTGGATGTGGAAAGGCTAAATTAAGTTAGACAAGCATAGGTATCTTGCTATACAAATACAATGCTACCCACTATATAAAAGTGACTGTGAATAGTTGAGATAAAATGGAAAGTAAAGATGGAGTGCCAGAGAAAACTCTCATGATATAAGAAGGTGACATAAAAGAGGTTATGGACAGTGGATATGGGAGGGGAAGAGGAAGTGGCTGCTTTCAAAGTGTGTGAGGTGGGAGTAATAGATGGGATGCCGGTGAATGTAGTGAGTGATGAACAGGGTGGGTGCAGCTGATGGAAATACCAGCATGGAGAGGTGTAAGATGAGAGACATACAAGTGCTTCATACAGGGGTGGGATAATATAAAGGTAACACCACTTTTTATTTAATTATTTTTTCTATTGACAATATGATAAATTTAGAACAGTTCTAGTGTGTATATATGTGTCCATATGCATTATAAATGCTTTGTACTTCATGATATAAAGCTCTGTTTTACTTTTAAGGTAACTATTTATATTTAAATAATTTAAATAAATTTAAGCATGGGCACAGCTGTGTAGTAAGAAGTTTACTTTCCAACCACATGATTTTTGGGATTTTGCCTGGCACCTTGGATAAATATCATCTACTATAACCCCAGGTTAACCAAAGCATTGTGAGTGGATTTGGTACATGGAAATTGAAAGAAACCTATTGTATATTGTGTGTGTATGTATACACTACCTGGCAACCAGTATTGATTTGTTAATGTCTCTGCAAATAAAAGATATATATATAATAAGTATCAGACTTAAAACAGTTTGATGTCAACTTGTTCAAGTAAACCTCTCACTGAAGCAAGTAATAGATAAGACATAAAGATAAGTTAAAATACGTGATTTATCTGATTTCCATAGAGGACAAATAGCTGGAGTACAGATGGCTGGAGTTTCAGTCACTAAAACTTTTGAATTATTTAATGTTTTGAGAGGTACAGTCTCTAAAATGATGTTGGTATTTCAAAACCAAGATAAAAGAAGCTCTGGTGTGATTAATTCTGGGTGGAAAGCAAAGCTCACTAAGAGGGATTGAAGAACGGTGAGATGTATTGTGTCTACAATCATTGAACAGCAACAAAAATGGCAGCAGAGCTAAACAACCACCTTGCTAAAATTATAACAATAATAATAATAATAATAATAATAATAATTGTGTACAGTGCTCAGGTGCACTACAACTCATCTAAAGTGTATATATAATCAGGTGTAGTTTCGGCGGATTTCGGAAAGCATGAGGGCCTTAAAGGATGCAGAGTCATGGCAGTCAACAACTGACGCAGGCAGTTTATTCAACGCTTCAGCAACCCTGAGCGTGAAAAAATGTTTCCGAAAGTCATGGGAGCTGTGCTGTTTTCTGACTTTGTAGGCATGTCCACGTGTGTTAGACACATGGAGATCAAAAAGGTGTTCAGTGTTGTTGTTGGTGAGGTGGTTGATAACCTTGTGGGTGTTTACCAAGTCCGTCGCCAGACGCCGGAGCTTCAGTGAATCCATGCCCAGGGAAACAAGGCGCTCAGAATATGGTAGGTGTCTGATGGAGGGTATGCGTTTGGTTGCACGTCTCTGGACAGATTCCAGGAGGTCAATGTTCTGAGCAAGATAGGGATTCCAAACTGATGATGCGAATTCCAAGTGTGGTCGTACCATAGCTGTATACAGTTTTAAATAGATGGCTGGAGAGCGGCTAACAAAAGTCTTGCTGAGTGATGCCAAGACACCCTCGGCCTTCTTGACAATTTTAGAGATATGCTTTGTCCAACGCAAATCATTGCTGACAGTGATGCCTAGGTCACGCTTGCAAGAGGATTTCTTGATATCAGTGTTGTGGAGGGAGTATGTGGACGCAGGGTTTTTTCTCCAAAAATGCATGGTGGTACACTTGTCCACAGCCAGTTTCAGTTGCCAGTCTGTGATCCATTGCTGCATTGTGTCTAGGTCTGATTGCAGGAAAGAGTTGTAGACATCAGGATCAGTCCTCTTGATTTCAAGGTACAGCTTGATGTTGTCTGCATATTTCAATACTGTGGCATTCTTTAAATTGGCATCTATGTCATTAATGTATGCCACAAACAGGAGGGGACCAAGGACAGATCCCTGTGGTACACCCGATGACATCTCATATGGTGTAGAGTGCTGTCCTAGAACTGTGACTACCTCCTTTCGGCTGAGGATGAAGGATTTCAACCAGTTAAAAAGGTCATCCCCCACACCCATTGCAGAGAGTTTCACCATAAGCCTTTTGTGTGGCACGGAGTTGAAAGCCTTAGCAAAGTCAAGGTAGACAACATCCACCCATGAGCCACTGTCAGTGATCTGAGTAATGTCCTCAAGGAACTCGACAAGCTGGTCACTGCAGCTGGAGTTAGGGACAAATCCATATTGTGAGGGTCGGATGAGACTGTGAGAGCTCCAGAAGTTCCAGAGTGTTTCTCTGACACACGATTCCATCAGTTTTGCAATACAGCTAGTGAGACTGACTGGGCAATAGTTGACAGGTGATGTGCGGTCACCCTTTTTGAACAGAGGAATGACACTGGCAGTTTTCCACTGCTCCAGAGTAGCACCATTGTTGAGACAGTACTGGAAGAAAATAGAAAGCTGGTGTAAAAGGAAGTGCCTGCCACGTTTGAGAAGCAATGGAAACTATGGTAATGGAAACTAAACTATTTGTTATGACCTCCATAAAACTGAATACCATATGAGGACTGAAATTGCTAAGCCTTTCCTGTCCCCCATAAACACTGCTAAGTGAGAAAAAAAGTGCTGTCTGGACTTGTACTCCACAACCTTTTTTCACTTGCGGTACATTTATATTCTTTTCAAAATTTGGTGGCACACATGAACTAAAAATATAATTAAAAGTATAGGGAAAAAAATTATATTCAGGTTACACTGCAGCACATTTAGCATTGTCTCATACCACACAAGTGTGCTGCAGCATACTGTTTCTGGAGCACTGGTCTAGACTAACAGAAGTGGTGAGTGGTTCAAAGGAGCAATGTCATCTTCTCTGATGACATTTGGCTAATGTCATTCACAATTGGTACAAAGAGCAGAAAAGTGAAAAAGACAACTTAGATTGAATCCCACAGTCACTGGATCTCAATATAAACGAACAGTTGTGCATTTTTTAGCAGTGAGTGAGGATCTACATCCTTCCACTATTGAAAAATGGCCCAAAATTCCATTAACAGGTATTCAGAACCTGTACTAGTCAGTTCCTCAATATATTAAAGCTGCGATTGATGCCAAAAGTGGATCAACTTTGTATTAACTAATAAAACTTCTATTTAACAAGCTGTTTCCATTATTTTGCCCAACCCATGTGTATACACACACACACACACACACCACACATTCATCAACATAATTTTAATACCATTTAGAGAGAGTTTCCTATTGCCAGAAGCCCATCCCAATGCTCAACTCAATGGTTTCTCATTATTTGTTATTTCAAATAACAAATAGCTAGGTCATGGTTACACAGAGAATCGAAAATAATCAACTCTATCTGAACAAACCTTTTGTTTATAAATACTGCCAAGAAATGTGAATATGTTTACACAGAGGACTGCAAATGACACTGACTTGATGAACAGGGACGCTTTTGTTTACATTCACATGTAAAGACAAGAGAAAACACATTCTCACTTACACAAACACATACACATACATATATGCACAATGTGTCTTTTTAGCTTTCATCCAACAATTTCACCCATAATGTGTTGATTGGCCCACCAGTTGACAGTGTCCATGCAGTGTGATTAAACTCCAATTACAGCCATGTTTGCAATTACCATATATATGTATATATATATATATATATATATATATATAAATGGATGAATGAATTATCCTTTGTTTACCGTTAACATGGAAAATTCAATAAACAGTTACCAGGGTAGCAAAATTTACGCAAGTAACAAGGATGTAGCGACCTATTCAAAGGTAGAAACTCCAGGTTAATGTGCAGTAATTTGTGTAGTATGAGTATTTATTTATTTACTTATATATATATATATATATGTCCTTGTTGCTTATTCTGATTTTAATCACCTTACTTTAAAATTGTATGGATAATACTGTTCTAAATTCTGATGCCTCAACTGAAGTACCATATTCATCTGAATCTAAATTTTTGGTGAACTCATCTACCATACCCAAAGTGTATATATATATAATATATAATATATATATATATATATATATATATATATATACAGACATGACAGAAGTAAATAGATGCTCCATAAAATATCATTTTATGTTTATTTTAATTTATAAAGGTTTATATTTTTTATTAAATGACATTTTTAGGTTTTAGGTTCTATATGTAACTGTTTAATCATGCCATGTACAAAAGAAGCCTTGGAACTGTCTGAATTTCAAAGAGGCCGTATCGTGAGTCATTCTGAAGGTGGACACAATCGGCTTAAAATCATAGAAAACCTAGGGATCCCACTTTTTGCAGTTAATTGAGTGATTGTGCAATTCTCCAGAGAGGGGAAGGAGTCCACATCACCTCATCCAGATTAACCAGGCCTTTCTGACAGGACCCTTCTCTTTGTTAAGAGAAGTGTTGCAAGGCCTCTGACATAAAAGAACAAGTTAATGTCAGTCCCAGAATGGCTGTTAGGTACCGCCACAAACTTGGCTACTATGGCAGAGCAGGAAGCAGGAAGCCACTTCTTCAACAAGCCAACATCAAGTGGAGAAAAGATTGGGCCAGCGAGACAGTGGAGAGGTCATACAGCAGGAGTAAATTATATATATAATAATACTTTGAATGTGGCTCTTGTGAAACAGTAAAAGTAAATACACGATCAGCAGTGGGTATTACTGCTAGTATATATATATATTAGAATTTAGAAAGTTCATAAGGTTAAGTTATAAATATATGTACATACATATATACACACTTTTACATATACATACATATACACAAATATACATAAACACACACATATATATTCATATTTATATGTTTATGCATACAAAGGAATCAGTTATTATTAGGTGTATTATATCATTCTTATTAGGTAAAGTATAAACAGAGGAAGGAGAAAATTATCAAAAGAGAAAATAATAGTGGAGTTTAGAAAAAAACAATATATCTTAAGATTATTATAGTTATGTAGGAATGAAAAGGTATATAAATGACGAATACATACATACATATATATCTCTTTTACTCTTTTACTCTTTTACTTGTTTCAGTCATTTGACTGCGGCCATGCTGGAGCACCGCCTTTAATCGAGCAACTCGACCCCGGGACTTATTCTTTTGTAAG
>NC_042997.1:91844538-91869538 GCF_006345805.1 Octopus sinensis | reverse complement strand
TATCTATTTATATGTATGTATGTGTGTATGTGTATGTATGTATGTATATATATATATATATATATATATATATATATATATATATATATATTTTAAAATTCAGGATAAAATCTATATATGATGGTGCACTTGCTTGAAGAAGTCATTATGAAAGACTGCTGAATGTGGAGAATGAATGGGAGGAGGAGAGCCTAGCAAATGTTGACCCAGTAGAGGGACCAGCTATCCCAATAGACAGCTCCCTAGTAGATAAAGCAATTAAGGGTATGAAGCCAGGAAAAGCCCCCGGCCCATTACAAATCACTGCTGAGATGCTTAAAACATCTGGTGGAGTGGGCTATGGCCTAATCACCCGCATTGTAAACCAGGTAGTTCATATCAGAGTCATACCCAATAACTGGTGTAGTAGCACCATAGTCAACTGTTACAAGGGTAAAGGTGATGCTCTAGATAGAAATAACTACAGGGGCATCAAATTGCTGGATCAGGTGATGGTCACAGAGAGGGTCATAGCCCATCTCATTAGGGAGAGAGTCTGCTTAGATGAGATGCAGTTCGGTTTTGTTCCGGGTAGAAGCACCACTGATGCCATATTCCTGGTTCAACAACCGCAGGAGAAATACCTAGCTAAAGATAAACCCCTCTACTTAGCTTTCATGGACTTGGAGAAAGCCTTTGACAGGGTCCCCCCTTATCTGGTAGGCGATGTGGAAACTGGAGATTGATGAATGGTTAATAAGGGCTGTACAGGCCCTATACAGAGAGGCCATTAGTAAGGTTAGGATTGGCAATGAGTATAGTGAAAAATTCCGGGTAGAAGTAGGGGCCCACCAAGGTTCAGCCCTCAATCTCCTTTTATTCATCATAGTCCTCCAGGCAATAACAGAGGAATTCAAGATGGGTTGCTCCTGGGAGCTCCTCTATGCTGATGACCTGGCCCTCATAGCAGAATCACTACCGGAACTAGAAAAGAAATTTCTGGTGTGGAAGCTAGGTTTAGAATCAAAAGGCCTTAGAGTCAATGTAGCAAAGACCAAAGTTATAGTAAGTAGGAAGGCGAACTCATCACACATCCCCTCAGGTAGGTAGCCCTGCTCGATCTGTAGAAAAAGTGTAGGTAGAAACTCCATAAGATGTACCCATTGTAAGCTATGAATGCATAAGAGGTGCAACAACATCAAAGGAAAATCAACCGAGAAGATAGCTTTTGTGTGCGGCAGATGCACAGGGGCAATAGACACTACAGATACTCAGAAAATAGATTCCATCACACTCCAGGGGGAGAAACTAGGTGACCAAGTTAGTAGTGGAGGTGGATGCTCAGAGAGCATTACCACTAAAATATGAATAGCCTGGGCAAAGTTTAGAAAGCTCCTACCCCTACTGGTGACAAAGGGTCTGTCGCTCAGAGTGAAAGGTAGATTGTATCATGCATGTGTGTGAACTGCCATGCTTCACGGTAGTGAAACATGGGCTGTGAGTGAAGAGGACATGCGTAGGCTTGAAAGAAATGAAGCTAGCATGATCCGCTGGATGTGTAATGTCAGTGTGCACATACGTCAGAGTGTAAGCGCCCTGAGAGAAATGCTGGACATAAGAAGCCTTGGATGTGGCATGCAAAAGAGATGTTTGCACTGGTATGGTCATGTACTATGGATGGATGAGGAGAGATGTGTGAAGAAGTGCCACTCCCAAACAGTTGAAGGAATCCGAGGTAGACGTAGACTCAGGAACACATGGGATGAGGTGGTCAAGCATGACCTTCGAAAGTTGGGCCTCACAGAAGCAATGACGAAAGACCAAGATCTCTGGAGATATGCTGTGACTACAAAGACCCGACAAATAATGTGAGTTCATGGCTGTTTCCTGCACCAGCTGCCCATAGCAGCCCCAGCCCATCCAAAGTTCCTTGGATCGCAGGACAGCCTGCTGTGCTTACCTTGGATCATAGGGCGACATGCTGTGCTTGAGGAGACCTATTGAGTCAAGTACATCAACATCAAATAAAAATCAAATGGAAATTGTAGTTGTGATACCTGTGCCGGTGGCACATAAAAAGCACTATCTGAATGTGGCCGGTACCAGCGCTGTCTTGACTGGCTTCTGTGCCAGTGGCACGTAAAAAGCACCCACTACACTCACGGAGTGGTTGGCGTTAGGAAGAGCATCCAGCTGTAGAAACACTGTCAGATCAGACTTGAGCCTGGTGCAGCCTCCTAGCTTTCCAGACCCTGGTCGAACCATCCAACCCATGCTAGCATGGAAAACGGACGTTAAACGATGATGATGATGATGATAAAATCTATATAGCATGTAATAAACTGGTTAAGGTAAGATTAATACATTTATAAATGAATATTCAGATCAAGCAAGTAAGTACACCGGCTTAGCCACATACTTGAGATGCCAAATGTCTTTAAGCTACCTTAAAAGTATCACAATATTTTTAAGGTTGCTTAGAGACATTTGGCATCTCCAAGTATGTGGCTAAGCCAGTGTACTTACTTGCTTGACAAGAATATTCATTTATATATCTATATATATATTTAAATAGACATATGTAATCTTTTACTTGTTTCGGTGATTGTATTATGGACATGTTGGGGCACCACCCGGAAAAGTTTAGTCAAATGAATCAACTTTGTTAATTATGATTGTTAAGCCTGGTATTTATTCTTTCATTCTCTTATGCCAGACTAACCACAAAGTTATGGGAATAGCTCAGTGGTCTGGCATACAAACTTACACCAGTTGTCTAGTTTCAAATCACACTTCAGTCTTTGGTGAATCATGAGGGACGCATCATGCTCTATTCCAGGTAGATGTATGTAGCCTTTCAGTGGCACTTCGCTTGACTGCTCGAAATGAGGTGGGGGCTTGATTGCAGGATGAACTTCAGCGTCTACCACGACGGTATATCGCGACTCTCAGAAGTGTTGCAAACGGACAATAACAACCACTGAATTAAGGGAAGCCCTATCTGACTGCACGAGGGGCAAATCGCTTGATTTGGTTGGTTTTGTCCAATGAGCTTTACTATGCCAGACTCGTTCATCGATTTCTTAGGACCCGAAGGACCCGAAAAAGGGAATCACACACACACACACACACACACATACACACACACACACAACACACACATGCACACACACACACACACACACACCACACACACACACGCACACACACACACATGCATACAAAAGAGTGTTGTAAAGTTTCTGGCTTTAAAGGTACCATGAAAGGCCTGGTTGGAGGCCCAGGTGTCCAAGTTTTTTCATGGGGCTTACTGAAACTGAAGGACTGCTGCACTAAGTATGTGAATCTGATGGGGAAATATGTTGAATAAAATCATAATTAACTGATCCTCCTGTATTTTCTTTTACCTAGAGCCAGGAACTTTTTAGCACCCCCTCATACATATACACACACACACACACACACACACACACACACACACACACACACACACACACACACACACAAACATATAATCATCATCATCATTTAACATCCGTTGTCCATGCTGGTGAGTTGGATAGTTTCACTGGGTTGGCAATCAGGAAGGCTGCACTAGACTCCAGTCTGATTTGGCATGGTTTTCTACAGCTTGATGCTCTTCCTAATGCAAACCACTCCAAGAATGTAATGGGTGCTTTTACATGCCACTGGCAAGGATACCATTTGCATGACACCAAGGTGTGTTTATATGACACCAGCACAGGTGCCAATTTGCATGACACCGGTATCTGCCACAACTCCAATTTTGCTCAGCTTGATGGGTCTTCTTCTCAAGCACAACTCAGTGCCAAAGGTCTTGGTCATTGCCTCTGTGAGACCCAATGCTTGAAAGGAGCTCAGCCACCTCTCCTCCACGAGGCCAAACACTCGAAAGATGCTTGAGAGGAACTCAGCTACTTTGCCTCCGTCAGGCCCAACACTTGAGAGGGACTCAGCCACTTTGCTTCTGTGAGGTCCAATGCTTGAAAGGAACTCAGCCACTTTGCCTCTGTGAGGCCCAACGTTCAAAAGATGTTCTTTACATGCCACCAGCACAGGTACACTTGGCTTGATGGGTCCTCTCAAGCACAGCACATCGCCAAAGCTCAGTCACCAGTCATTGTCTCTGTGAGGCTCAAAGTTTGAGGATTGTACTTCACCACCTCGTCCCATGTCTTCCTGGGTCTACCTCTACCACAAATTCCTTCCACGGTTAGAGATTGGCCCTTCTTTACACCACTGTCCTCGTCCATACACATCACATGACCATATCAGGGCAGTCCTCTCTCTTGCACACATCTGATTCCTCTTATGCCTAACTTTTCTCTCAAGATGCTTACACTCTGTTGAACATGCACCACTGACATTGCATATCCAGCAAAGCATTCTGGTTTCATTTCTTTCAAGTCTACACATGTCCTTAGCTGCCATAACCCATGTTTCACTACCATGCATCATAGCTTTTTGCACACAGGCTTCAAATAATCTGTCTTTCACTCTGAGAGAGAGGCCCTTTATTGTCAGCAGGGATAGGAGCTCTTTGAACTTTGCCCAGCCTAATCTTATTCTTACAGCTATGCTCTTGAAGCATCCACCTCCACTACCAACTTGGTCATCTAGATAACGGAAGTTATCTGCTACCTCTAGCTTGCCCCCCTGGCAGTTGACAGTGGCTATTTGCTGTGCATTTTCAGCATTTATTGTACTTGTGTACCTTCCACATACAAAAGATAGTTTCCTTGTTAATCTTCCTCTGATGTTGCTACATATTTTATGTGTCCAAAGCTTACACTGGGTGCATCTCATGGAGTTTCTACCTACACCTTTTCTAAAGATTGAGCAGGGCCATCTACCGGAAGAGATTTGTAATTTCTTTGCCTTCCTACTTATGACTTTGGTTTTTGCTAGGTTAACTCTAAGGCCCTTTGATTCTAGATTTTGCTTCCATCCCTGAAGCTTCTCCTCTAGTTCAGATAGTGATTCAGCTATATGAGCAAGATCATCGGCAGAGAGGAGCTCCCATGGGCAGCCTGTCTTGAATTCCTCTGTTATTGCCTGGAAGACTATGATGAACAAGAGGGGGCTGAGCACCGATCCTTGGTGAACCCCTACTTGTACCCTGAGTTCTTTGCTGTATTCATTGCCCACCATTATGTTACTGGTAGTGTTCTTGTACAAGGCTTGTACAGCTCCCACCAACCACTTGTCTATCCCTAGTTTTCACATTGATCACCAGATAAGGGATTGGGGGACTCTGTCAAAGCTTTCTCCAAGTCAACAAAAGCCAGAGATATAGCATCAGTGGTGTTTCTACCTGGTACAAAACCAAACTGCATCTCATCTAGACTAACTCTCTCCTTAATTAATTGGGCTATGACTCTCTCCATAACTTTATATATATATATATATATATATATATATATATATATATATATTTATAAATTCGTACAGTTATATTTAACATGTTTATGTACATTCAAATGTGGAGAGACTTTCACTGCAGGAAATTATCTGAGGTAAAAATTTCTCCTTATAGACAATATGAGAAAAACACAACTGGGCTATGAATGATATCATCAGGCCAGAGGATATGTATTTCTTCATCACTATGTTTCATCAGCTATGGACACTGAATTGTCATTCACCTTCATAGTATTCTTAGCTTGAAGTAAAGTCAGTATTACATTAATTCGTTAAGAAGCTTTTCCATTAATTTTTTTAACAGCTCTAGTATTGGATTGAATAAAATATAAACTGAAGATGGGAGCTTAGCCATTAGAGTATTGCCAAGTGCTCCCACAGTATTGCACTAACTGGATAATACAGTCACGCATTATACAGGGTTTGTTTAATGCATGAATGATGATAATCTGAATATTACTTTGGTATTTGATGTAATTACACAAAGAAGACGCTTCTTGCCGAGTATTAGGGACAATTTTCAGAAACTTAATCTGTAAACAGTACTGTTTAAAGGCTTCAGGCCACTATACTGTCACTAGGGCCTCCCACAGTTCCAGGGAACCCAGTGCTAATCTATGTATGCTGTTGCTGTGAATGTAGTGTATCCAGTTTATTGGTTTGCCTGGAGTCCTATGATGCTGTGATGACAGCCCTGTCAGACAGCACTACTCTCTTGAAGTTCTAAGTGTGTATGTGCTCACATACGTTTTGCAGTTAATGCATATGAAATTGATGTGCGAAGTAAAGGTCAGTTATTTAAAATAATGTACTGATTTATAATCTTACATACGCTTTCAGTGAGCACCCACTTTCATCTCAAAGAAAGAACGCTTAACTCACGATTTTTTAACCCATTAAAAATTAAAAGGAACAGGCAGAACTACCTAGAGGCACTATTAATTCATGACATATATAACAATCTGAGTAATAGAACGTGTTGCAGTTGAGTAGACGATACCGTCCTAGAAAACTTTGATCGACTATTCTCAGCTGAATTTGTTGTTATATAGTTTCTAAAGTTGTCTGCTGTGTTTGGTTTATTGCGCTATTGAAAAAAATTCAAGCTTGCTTACCTCAGATACATAAGATAAAGAAAATATTTCCATGTAACGTTACATACAAGAGTTTTAAGGCTCAGCATTGACAAGTATAAACAGCCATGTCTTTATAAATGCAAAAGTAATTGAAAATTTTTAAGGTAATTTAAAAATCTGACTTAAATATTTTCAAGTGTACCTTTAAGTGCAAGTTGTCTCCCTTGAAGCGGTATGGAGTTGCGTCCCTTCCGTTCTATGTTCCACCGATGTCAATTTAATCTTTCGTCTTTCAGGGGTCGATAAATTTCAAGTACTACCCAAATCTATATGATTGACTATCTCCCTTCCCCAAATTTGTTTCCACGCAAGATAATATTTTCTCATGGCCAGATAGGTTTCTGCTATTTTACTGTTTACACGTTAATATGAAACCCCACACTATATTGAACTGTATCGTCCTGTACTATCTTTGATCCTTTTGTAAACCCTTAGTGGTTAATAAAGAAATCATCACTGTCGTTGCCGTCATCATCATCATATTTGTTGTTTTTGTTGTAGCTGTCTTTGTTGGTCAAATTAAGCTAATCACCATCTCTTGGAAACGTTTAGCATCGAACAGTCGACTCATTAAGGCTGCTTCCTCTCTTCTTCAACCCCGTATGGCTCATAAGCCATTGCTATGGAGAATGGAGTTTTCAAGGGCATCCCACTCAAATTGGGTCGCAGGAGAGCCGTGTCTGTATACGCGGGCAACGTCACCGTCAAGATTTCTGTTGGTAGACTGAGGGCCTGATTTGGGTGATACGGTTCTGGTTTGGACCAGACTTCCATTTGGATAGGAAATGGGAAGAGATGCAGAGGAGAATGGCCAGTATCATCCAGAAATGCGCCGAGAGGAAGTAGTCTCCGAATAGTCGGAAGAAGCCGCTAATACTGCACCACCTTGGTAATACACTATTGTCTGACTGTCGTATTAAGTCTCAAGAAACATCTGAGAAACTAGAAGGTATGCTTTTCTACTACTTATATACAAGAGAAAGTTCAGCTGATCATGAAATCAATCTGATGCCAACATTCAGTCCATGATGGTGTCGGGATACCGCCGCTGATGATGCCCAGGCTCATAGAAATATCTTGTTCACTGTAACGAAGATGACGAAAATGAAAGTGAAAAGATGTGGGCGCCTTTTGTGCTACACACCTTTCCCTAAATGGTCAATTATGGATTTATTGCGGATCGATGGAGACATTTAGCAACTAGAATGCTGCTAGACACGCACTGTACCAGTTTGACGTTACTGTCGTGGGGAAAACATCGTTCGCATTTTATAGAGGGTTAGCGGAGGCTTTCAGCGAAGAAGGCTTTGAGGTGGCTCAGGTTGCCGACGAGAACTATTTGAGCAGTCTCTTCTGAAGAGCTTGCAAGTTAAAAACTATGGATATCTTCTGAATGTCCTTGGTATAGTACTACTGCAGGTAGATGTGAGTGCACAGGTGTGAATGGGGCATTACCTATTTGAAACAAGCTCCATAAGCACGGAATTGTTAACAGCCTAACCTGTCCGAGAAAACATACCTGCACGCTATCATTTAATGTTCTTGCAATGCTGACATGTGGGTTTATGTCGAACAGTTGAAGTTGCATGTAGGATAAATCCGGCTATCAGCTGAATGTATAATGAATATCAACATACCAATTTCCTTTAGCAGGGAAGGGCGGGTAGCTTTCCTTTGTTTAGTGGCTATGGTGAAAGAAAATGTGTGGTAGACTTACTCAAAAGGTTTAAGGATTGGTATTTTCCTCTTTGGCCATGCTCCCTTCAGCTTCTTCAAGGACAATTCAATAAGAAAGGTGAGGGTTGAAAGGGAGCTGTAGCGCGTTTAACGAAAGGTGGATGGTAGTAGCAAAACGGACAGGCTGACTATATCTACCTTTTCTAAGCATTTCTAAGTAGAAGGAAAAACTAGGAGAGGCACTATTGATGACTTAGCAGTAGTAGAGCAAACCGGGCTTTTTGTACAGAGTTTCTCCCCGAATTAACCCAGTTGGTTTCCCCCACGTATGGGGTCAATTCTCTTGTTGAAAATATAGTTTTTTGTCGACCTCAGTTTACTCAATGTAAACCCTACATTTTTCATGTTCGTGCTTCATCGTCGTTTTATCTTTATTGTCTTTAATATATACCAGTCAAGAACTGGGCTGATTTAATTGATTAACACCATCCCTCAAAACTGCTGGCCTTGTGCCTATGTCAGAAATAATCCTGAATTCGATAAAATGAAGTACTAATCGAAAACTGGGATCGATATCAGCTGTTTTGAGGGATGGTGTTAATCAATTAAATCAGCCCAGTTCTTGACTGGTATATATTAAAGACAATAAAGATAAAACGACGATGAAGCACGAACATGAAAAATGTAGGGTTTACATTGAGTAAACTGAGGTCGACAAAAACTATATTTTCAACAAGAGAATTGACCCCATACGTGGGGGAAACCAACTGGGTTAATTCGGGGAGAAACTCTGTACAAAAAGCCCGGTTTGCTCTACTACTGCTAAGTCATCAATAGTGCCTCTCCTAGTTTTTCCTTCTACTTAGAAATGCTTAGAAAAGGTAGATATAGTCAGCCTGTCCGTTTTGCTACTACCATCCACCTTTCGTTAAACGCGCTACAGCTCCCTTTCAACCCTCACCTTTCTTATTGAATTGTCCTTGAAGAAGCTGAAGGGAGCATGGCCAAAGAGGAAAATACCAATCCTTAAACCTTTTGAGTAAGTCTACCACACATTTTCTTTCACCATAGCCACTAAACAAAGGAAAGCTACCCCAAGTATGGCTTGTACACAATTTAAAGTAGTCAGCTACACAGACCACAAAATTATGATCTGTACGGTCGATTTAGAAAAAAATCATCGGTAGGGCTCTCTTTACTGAACGCTGAATGAGTCTTTCTCGGTGCGTCAAATTTACAGAGTCTGGATTAGAAAACCAACTAAGCGGGAAATCGTCAACAAAAGATAGTAGCTCGCCCCGAAAATGGTGATTAGAATAGAGTCGAGAAGGTTTAGTAAGCATGTAGCGATAGAGAAAACTAGATTAGAGGGGAACTAAGAAAATTTAGAAGTTTCAGAACCGATCCGCTTGCAGCGTGATGGGTCCTTGATCAATTCCTCAATACCATACACGAAGGCTGCGCTGTCAGAGCCAAGGCGCGTGCTCTAAGACACCAAAGTAGAAAGCTGTTCTATGGCCCGAGTTGCAGAAGTACATGGTTAGGGTTAGGGTTTCAAATCACACTTCAGTCTTTGGTGAATCATGAGGGACGCATCATGCTCTATTCCAGGTAGATGTATGTAGCCTTTCAGTGGCACTTCGCTTGACTGCTCGAAATGAGGTGGGGGCTTGATTGCAGGATGAACTTCAGCGTCTACCACGACGGTATATCGCGACTCTCAGAAGTGTTGCAAACGGACAATAACAACCACTGAATTAAGGGAAGCCCTATCTGACTGCACGAGGGGCAAATCGCTTGATTTGGTTGGTTTTGTCCAATGAGCTTTACTATGCCAGACTCGTTCATCGATTTCTTAGGACCCGAAGGACCCGAAAAAGGGAATCACACAGATAATTTTCGGCCCATAAGTGCAGAGCTCAAAATTTTGGCCAAGGTGTCAGCAAAGATGTTGTTGCTTGTCGTCGATGGTATGATTGGTGAGTAGCAGACATGCGCCGTCCCAAATAGATCTATCCACAACAACTCCCACCTCATGCAATACACCATAGCCTCGATCAACATAGATAAATCGAAAGCTTTCGATAAGATCGGTCATTGGTACTCGGTAGCTGTCTTCAAAGTGGTCGGTTTCGGTCCCGTTTTCAAGGGCTGGATTTCTGCAATATACAGCGACATCTCTTGATAGTCAGAGGAATTGGCCACCAATCAGTAGCCAAGGTCGTCCAATCGCACCTTTCCTGTATGTATTGACTTCAAAGCGAGTCACTTCTGAGAAAACTAGAGACATTGAGAGACATCCCGCGTGAACTAGGAAATGGAAAATCTGTACCAAGCAAATCGAGTTGATCAACACCGCTATAAGGGAATACGAGGTGAGGACACTAGCGAATATTAACCAGTAAAAGTCAGTGGGTCTGCAGCTCTGCACCTGGAGAACAATATCCTTGGTGCTTACTAACATTGTAGGGTGGTCGATGGACGGTTAAATTGCTTGGGATCGGTTTTGGTCCAGATCTCCAGTTGGACAAGAACTAGGACACGACGACGAACAGGGTGGCCAGTATCATTCAGAAATGGGATGAGAGGAAGCCAGACATGAAAAGTAAGCCGAGGATGTAAACACACCTACATCACGTCCGCCATCTATTACCTGTCCATCGTGCTTTGCTCCTTTTTACGTCTGAACAGACTGGAGCGGCTGATCTTCCGTTTTTTGTGAAAGGAGCGGACGCGTTCTGCTGGTCAGACACGTTCTTCTGGTCAGATGTTCTATTTGTTGTCAACACCTGCTGAATGGAAGATTAGGCAAGCCGTGGTTAATAATGTACAGACATGCGGTAAGGCTGCACTATCTCCAATGTTTCCTGGACGAGAACAATTTTGGTAAATGTTTGTCAGACGTGTTTTTCACCAATTCGTCTCTTTGACAATTCTGGATTAAGCGGAGACCAAGACAGGACGCTTAGCCCCTTTAGTGATATCAAATGCTCACAGCTCTTTGGCATATGGACAATGAAATCGGTAGAAGTTCCATCATGGCATTCTATCGGGTAAGTGGAGTGATGCTGTTAGGGAAACTCTGGGTGACGATGGAAATCGGCTGGCTGGTTTGTTCCGGAAAACTATCGGTACAGAGCCTGTAGATAACTTCCAGAAGTATTTAGCCTGGCTGTACTACATTGATTCACGCGGAGCGACGGAACTGTTCAGTACTTTTCCAGTGATTGAGGGTTGCTGATTTATGGATTTATGTCGAACAGCTGCTGTCACATGTAAGACAAATCTGGCTGTCAGCTGAGTCTATTGTGAAGACTGTCCTGCCGCCTGCCTTTAGTCAGGAAGGACAGGTAATTTTTATCTGTCTGGAGGCCATAGCGAAAGAAGTTGTGTGGTGGACCAGACTGAAAGGGCTGAAGCCAGACACTTCTTTGAGAAAGCCCTCATCAACTCATCCAGGTTTCTTTCGGAAAGAAAACTGGATGTGAGCAGCGAAGTGTTGCCTTCCAGTCAATTCGTTTAAAAGGTGGATGACAGTGGTGAGCATGGTCCGAACATGTGCTTTTAGACTGGAAGATTAAATGGGGAGGGGGATTATCTTTGTGGTCAGAGAAACCAGGCTTTTTGTGGGGTTTCCACGGGCACCTGTCTCATCCCTGTGGGGAAAATTTCTTTTGTTAAAATTTTTTGTTACCTCCATTTTTTGTAAATCTGTGTAGCAATGTCTTTTGCATCTTTTATGTAGGCCTGGCAGAATCGTTAATACGCCGGACATAATGCTTAGCGGCATTTCGTCCGTCTCTACGTTCTGGGTTCAAATTCTGCCGAGGTCGACGTTGACTTTCGTCCTTTCGGGGTCCATAAGATGAGTACCTGTTGAACACTGGGGTAAAAGTAATGGACTTACCCCCTCTTCTAAAGGTGCTGGCTTTGTGCCAAAAACTTGAAACAACTATTATTATTAGTGATGATGCTGTTGCTATCATTTTCTGTCTGGCAAAAGCGGCGAGCTGGCAGAATCATTAGCACGCTGGACGAAATGTTTAGCAGTATTTCGCCCGTCGCTACGTTCTGAGTTCAAATTCCACCGAAGTCAACTTTGCCTTTCATCCTTTCAGGGGTCGATAAATTAAGTAACAGTGAAATACTAGGGTCGATGTAATCAACTAGTCCCTTCCCTCCAAAGTTCACGCCTTGTTCCTTTAATAGAAAGCATTATTTTCTACATTTTTCTAATTTTTTGTTTTGTTTTATCTCAAAGATAATCAGGATTATTTTCCCTATTTCCATCTGTTTTGTGAGTCACAATCAACTCTCATCCTGATACACACACACTCCACCCTGAAATCCACTCCCTAGCTATCCATCCTCTTAATATCCGTGATTCTAAGCCTATAGGGACACAACAATGGCTTATATGTACATACAAGAGTTTTGCTACTTTTTGATGATGAATTTTTTTCTCTCTCTCGAGGCGTATTTATTTAAAGACAAACAATAGTCAGCACATACGATTCTGTATTGCACAACCAAGCAGATTTCAAATTTTAACACGTACACACACGCACAGGCACGCACGCACGCACGCACACACACACACACACACACACACACACCACACACACACACACACACACACACACACACACAAACACGTGTGCACTTTTATATAAAAACTCTACGACATCTTCCGTATCCATAGAAATTTTATGGACCCACTCGATATTTGTTTTTATAAGTTAATTCACTTTAGATATGCACTCTTTATAGTGGGTTCCATGCCAGTGCTTTACAATAACCTTATCATTGATTCTATTCGAGTAAACTGGAGAAATTGAAATTAGAACGCAAAAAGTGGGAACAGATGCCTAAAGATATTTCGTTCGTTGCTCTAACAATTCCATTAATCTACCCAACCAACTGCTATTTCCTCCGGTGTATGCAGATACATATATGCAGAACACACACACGCACACGCACGTGCGCACACACACACACACACACACACACACACACACACACACACACACAGTGATTTAAGAATCCACAAGTCAAAAAAAATTTACTCTCGTATATTTGTTAATAGACTGGGTATATTAATGAAAGTATTTAGTCTGATAAATCTATTACAAATGATCTTACCAATCGGTTTCACACCGGACAGTAAGCTAATGCTTAAGAGTTGGCAGGTATGGATAAAATATAATAATAATGATACATCGAACTAGCAGGAAAAAGGAGTAAAAAGGCGGGAGTCTGGCTCCTTCATATAACTAGTGGTCCTGTTTGGCTGAGCTCGTTAGCTTTGGATGGCAATCAGCCTAGGAGAAGGACAATACTGAGTTCAAAACCATGGGAGCAAGGGTTCTTGGTGGACAACCTTGTTAGAGATGGTGTTTCGATAAAAATACCGGTTAGTTGTAACCTAAAAATGCATCTCAAGCAAAATAGCCAATGGTGTGAACGGGACTGGATAATGGTGTGATAATGGTGTGAACGAACTGGGAAAAATGGTGGACGTGCTGCACCCGGCAGGTGTCCCATTGTGCAACAGAGTGGGCCCAGTTGTAATCCAGTATCTGCTAGCCATGCTGCGAGACAAAAGTGGAGTAAATAAGTAAACATGATGGTTATGGAGTGTTACTATCGGATCATTCCAGTAGATGCAAATGGCGTGCCAGTCAGAAGATACAGTCAACGAATGCACAGGGAATGAAAGGGGCTCAAAAAGATTGGTACAAATGTGAAGACAGAAGACTTACAAGAATCATCATTGCTTGGAATTAAATCATGATCGGTAAACAAGTGTCATCTTAGTCTGCTGGTTGTTGGTAGTTGACACTTTTCATCATACCCAGAAAAATAAACTGTGAGTTTTCATCAAATAATTCTTTCTACTATAGACACAAGGCCTGAAATTTGGAATTTGAACTCAGAACGTAAAGACGGATGAAATACCGCAAAGCATTTTGCCCGGCGAGCTAACGATTCAGCCAGTTTGCCGCCTTAATAATAATAATAATAATAATAATAATAATAATAATAATAATAATAATAATAATGATGATGATGATGATGATGATGATGATGATATGCTAATACGTACGTACGTACCTGTGGTGTGTATCACACTGAGTTGAAAGAAAGAAAAAGAGAGAAATGAAATTCGTTAAGGAGAGTAAGTATAGTTGAAGTGAGAGGCAAAGCGGCATGAAACAGTTTTCATATCGTCATAAGAGAAAATGCTGGAAAACTTTTCGTTTTGGACGATATATGATAAAGCCGTTGAAAATATGAAAATTGCAAAAACAAATGCTGCTTATCTATCTATCTATCTATCTATCTATCTATCTATCTATCTATCTATCTATCTATCTATCTATCTATCTATCTATCTATCTATCTATCTTTCTATCCATCTATCTATCTATCTATCTATCTATCTATCTATCTATCTATCTTTCTATCCATCTATCTATCTATCTATCTATCTATCTATCTGACAGTTATTGTCTGTCTGCCCCCTCTCTCTCTCTCATACACACACATACACACATCACTCTCTCTCTTTCTCACACACACACATACATACATCATTCACTCTCTCTCTCTCTCTCAGCAAATTACTGTGGATGTTACTATTACTTTCCTACTGTTGAGGTAGAAAGCAAAAGCGAAATAAAAGGTGTCAAGCAGAGGAGGTATAGTTGAAGTGAGTGGTAAAGCGAGAGAGAGAGGAGGGATAGAGAGAGAGAGAGAGAAAGAAAGAGAGAGAGAGTGAGAGGGAGAGAGAGAGTGTGGTGACTGAAAGGAAGGTGGCATTCGTTTTGTGTTTTTAAATGTTTATTAGTATTTCCGGAGTAGACAGATACATAGCCACAACAAATATTGGCTGTTACTTTTACTTTGCTACAGAATAATTGATTACTGTATTCTATATACTGGGTCCTCAGCCAATATTGGATGTTACTTTTACTTTTCTACACTATAATTGGATGTTACTTTTAAAGATGCTTACATTTTTTGTATTTCGTAGAATTTCCCAGGGTCCTGCTTATATATAAAATGTTCGATAGTTATTAAATGAAGCCACTATTTACAGATGCTTACATTTTAAAATATTTTCCGTGAAGTTTTCACGGATCCAGCTACTACTACTACTACTACTACTACTACAACGACTACCAGCAGCAGCAGCAGCAGCAGCACCACCACCACCACCACCACCACCACTACTACTACTACTACTACTACTACTACCACCACCACCACCAGCACCACCACCAAATCAACAACTTTTTTAAGCACCGAAGCCATGTCGAAAACTGGTTTTTGGTAACCATGGATGTTTCTTCCTTATTGCCCAATATTGACCACGATGAAGAGATAGAAGCATGCCTGAATGCCTTCGAAAAACGGTCAAACAAAAGTATTCCATCAAATTTTTCTCCGTAGGTTATTGAGGTTTGTGTTACAAAGTAATACAATGAAGTTTGGACAAAAAATTTTACCACCAGACAAGGGATTGCGCCATGGGTACCCCCATGGCAGTTAATTTCGCTAATGTCTTCATGACGAAATTCGAGACAGAGTTACTGAAGACATTCAAATCTCTACATGGTCATGAACCAATACTCTGGTTACGGTTCATTGATGACATCTTTTTTTGTCTGGGAAGGATCTCAAGATAGTTTAACTGACTTCTTGCATTTCTGTGACTGTTATGCTAAAAACTATGGCTTTAAATCCAACATAAAATTTACATCCAGTTTTTCAAAAAGTAGCGTTGAATTTTTGGATACAATAATAATACGCTGCCTAGGATCAAGCATTGAATACCAACTCAGTGAAAAGGGATATATATCATACAAGTGCAACGAACCTCAGCAGAATATGTGGGAAGAGGGTCGAAAGCGTGACTCACTTGTTAGTGCTTGTGAAAGTCTTTTGTAGAAAGAGTACAAGCGCAGACACGGCAAGGTAGCCCAAAACATTCACAGACTACTCTGCCGGAAGTATGGATACGAGGTAACATACACCAGAAAAGGTAATGGACGAAAAGGGGAAGGCAAAAATCCTCTAGGACTTTGACTTCCAGACAAGGTGTTAGAGTACCGAAGGCCGGACATAGTAACCTTTTGGAGGGAAAAACAAGAGTGCTTAATAATCGACGTGCAGTGCCAGGAGCTCAACATATTATCATGAAAGAAAGAGAAAAGATTGATAAATATGGAGACCTGAGAATTGAGATCGCCAAGATGTAGCAGCTACGAGAGTCAAACATAAAGGTTGTCCCTATTGTCATCGGAACACTGGATTCAATGCCACCTACCCAACCTGAAGAAACATCTGGAGACTTTAGAAATACCCTACAATCTAGGTGTATTGCAAAAATTGGCATTACTTGGAACTGCACACATATTGCGTAAAGTACTGTCTGTCTGAGGTCCTTGTGACTTGACAGACAGTACAAATCTCGGTAGACATAATATCTTCAATCAGCGACATCACAATATTGGCTACTGTGCGACGTCTTAAATAATAATAATCATAATTTCAAATTTTGGCAACGGCCGGCAATTTCAATGGGAGGGATAAGTCGATTACATCAACTTATCAACGGGTATGTATTTTATCGTCCCTAAAAGGGGTCGATAAAATAAATACAGCTTTAGGACAGCTATAAATGGGAGACAAAAATAAAACAAAAATTCATCAACGGTTTCAAAGAGGTAACTCTTCTCTCTCCCTCCATCCCTCTCTTTCCCCTTTTCTTTGCTATTCACAGTCTACTAATTGCCATTAATGGAAAACGCTTCTGTTTCACATAGTAATAATCCTGCTACAGCTAAAAGAGATTCTCAAACAAAACTAACTCGTATTACTTCCAATTTGTCACAGCTGTGATAAACTTCGGTACGGTTGAATAAAATCTATAAGTAAGAACTATTTTTTGCTTCAATTTCTTTCAACGCAGCTTTTCTTCAAATGCAGCCTTCTCGTCTTGCTACACGCAGTTTTATACCCGAACTTCATACCAATTACAGTTACATTTATACCGCTACATTTAGTGACTTCACTAACTGCATACAACAATTACAGATTTCTTCTGACAGTACACAGCCCTTATGTACGAGTCCAGGAGAAAAAGAAGTTTTGATTTCATTTCTATTTTCAAGTAAATAAATTACCTAAGTGATGAGACGTAATGAGCACATTTAACCTTTTACTTTACGGTGTTTGTTCTACATGTCCACTTAGTCCTAGAAACAGCAGCCAAGTACCTCTCAAATTATCCTTTACTGCCTAAAAAAATGAAAACGAAACATTGAATAATACAGTTTTAGATACACTATGGAAAATGATCATAGCTGCCGCTGGAATGCCTTTAATCATAAATCAAGTCAATCAGAGCAGACCTGGTCTAAGTAACAAAATGAATAGAATTTAATATTTAACGAGGTGATCAAATCGATTGACTTTTACCAAAATTTCTTGCTGCAGTGTATCTGAAGAATGCTAAGTACTGCGGAACACTTGCAACAGATTTGAACAAGCAATTAATGGACTAGTAGCTCGCTACCTCATCCACTCGGACATTTTTGTTTTCTACCAGGAAATAAAGAACGAAAAAAAAAGAGAAAGAAAGTGGACGAAAAATTCCCCATAAATATGGGGTAATCTTTCTTTTTTAAATACTCAGAGATCGGTGGATATTTGGTATTCTTACATTATTGCAGTTACTGTTATAAGAGCAAATAATTTAAGCCTGCGGCTGTCGTGATATCTTGTGAGATTGTTCATTAGGCGGAATTTACGGACACGGTATAGATTTATCAAGCAGCATTTTCAATCAATAAAAAGTTATTGGTATTTTTGCCCGGAGGCGGTTTGGAAATGTTACAAAGTCCATAAAATGCAATAACGTTTTTCCAATAAATATGACCCAAAGGAAAATTTGCTGAATCTATTATTATTTTGTTCAGCGATATGACAAACTGCCATTCTCAAGTAATGAAATATATGTGTGTGTGTAAAAAATTATTAGACTTTAGAAGGTTGATTGAGTGACCATAGAAGTGTTTAGTTATTGTTCTGATTGTTTTACATTCTTCCGACGTCAATATAATAAATAACTTACGTCTGAGTTTGTATTCTCACGATGTCAACATTCTTTTATTATGTCTCTAGAATCGATAAAATAAGTGTAATTATATATTTTTTTTCTTTTCTATTCTAGGCACAAAGCCCGAAATTTTTGGGGAGGGGGCCAGTCGATTAGATCAACCCCAGTACGCAACCAGTACTTAATTTATTGACCCCAAAAGGATGAAAGGCAAAGTCGACAACGGCGGAATTTGAACTCAGAACATAAAGACAGAAGTGTAATTATATTACACTGGTGCAGGTTCTATTGGTTATAAAATTTACTTCAAGTATTTGTCTTCATGGCAAAATCAGAGTGTATCTTTGATTCTTTTGAATTAATCTCACTCCTACAAAAGTCTAGCCTTGTGCTTAACTAAAGTAAATCACTGTAATACCAAGCAGTATCCTCAGCGGTACGTCAACTCTCGCATTTCTATCGAGGATGGCCATGATTGACGTTGTTATTTGTGAGATTCTACGTGTCGGCAAATATCGAAACAAATGCTCCACAGAATTTAGCTATATCCTTCGAATTTAAATCCCTCCTGTGCAAATAAAATAAGAACAAATTATAGACGGAAATATGGCCTCTCTCACAAAGAATAATTGCACTTGTGCATATAAATGAGATCCTATGAGAAAAGCGAGTAGTATTAGGAAGCAGTGACAAATGCAGACATTTCTCGTTATGTACGTCACTAATATCTATGAGAAAGGCATGATCATCGCGGTCTTATTTCTTATTTCTCAATAAACCTCTGGAGTTTAATGGATAAGGAGTATTTACTCCAGTATTCCTTGTTCTGAATGATATTGTCACTGAAAATGAATTTAATTGTCCTTGATTGACAGATCAATTTCATTGTACTCGATAAAATCTTTCTCTTAAAAAATTGGCTTTCAAAATCTGGAGTAGCAAATAGCAGCATTTATTTCTGTTCGGGAAATGGATAGCAGAATCGGTAGAGCGTCGAAAAAATTGCCTTGCGGTATTTGTCCTGACTCTTGAGATTCCTCGTTCAAATCCTACCGAAGTCAATTTTGCCTCTTATCATTTCCGAGTCGATAAAATATAGTACTAGTCAAGTACTGGAGTCAATGGTATCGGTTTACCCACTTCCCTGAAAATTGTTGACCTTGTACCAAAACCAGAAATAGCCATAACTATTAAGGCTCCAAAAAGCGGCGAGCTGGCAGAATCATTAACACGCTGGGAAAAATGCTTAGTGGCATTTCGTCCATCTCTACGTTCCAAGTTCAAATTCTACCGAGGTCGATTTTGCCTTTCATCCTTTCGGGGTCGATAAAATAGGTACTGGGGTCGATGAAATCGACTTCCCCTTCCTGAAAATTACTGGCTTTGTGCCAAAATGTAAAACCATTATTAACCCCTTACCCGGCAGAAACGAATATATGCGTTTTGACCGAAATCGTTTATTTCTATCTCTGGCGAGTTAACTCGTCAAAAGATAGACTCGCCAAAATCGACAGCAAACGAGTTCCTTTGTCTATTATAAACTCTTTTTTGACATATACGAGTATATTCGCTCACTTTATACGTCTGGCAGTGACGATTTCTGCCACCTTTCGCTTGAGTAAGGCATTGAAGACCGAGTATGATTTAGTCACCTGGAGACAGTCGAAGGGTTGGAAGGCACATTTTATGAATAGAAGTATTCACTTTGTTTTTTTTATACCTTTATATTATAACCCCACCATGTCGATAACCAAATAAAATAACATGATTTTTTGTAAAAGTAATATGATTTATGAAAAAAAACGGGTTAACTCGTTTCTGCCCAAAGCGGTAATTTAAAATCAATATCATTGAATTAAAATTCATAATAAATAAGGTTTGAAATATACCTCGAAATCACCATTTAAAACATAGTAAAATAAAACAATTAAAAAATATGTCTGAAAAAATACAATTATTTTCAAAATAATTGTTGGGTAAGGGGTTAACGCATTGGAAGGCAAAATATGTAGACCTCTGCAAAAAAAAAAAAAGTAAGTCTTTCTATATTTAATGCTGTCTCTATGTTTTGAGCTCAGTTCTCACTGTGGTCGACTTCTCTTTTCTTTGTCATAAAATAAGTTAGAATCAAATACTGAGATCGATATTACAATTTGAAGCAAGACAGTGAACTGGCAGAATCGTTGGCATGCTGTTCAACATGCTTCGCGGCATTTCATCCGTCTCCACGTTCTGAGTTCAAATTCCGCTGAGGTCGACCTTGCGTTTCATCCTCTCAGAGTCGATAAATAAGTACCACTTGAACACTGGGGTCGATGTAATCGACTTACTCACCTTCCCTGAAATTGCTGACCTTATGCCAACATTTGAAGTCAATATTACAATTTGAGGCTTTGTTCCTACGTTAAACATTTTTGTGATTGCTCGATTTATAGCGAATTGGCATGGCTTGAAGTAGCTGTTATTTGATTTGCTGTAATATTTGTTTTCTCTAAAGTATGTTAGATCTTTTGTTTTCATTCTATTATTGCTATATCAAGAAAGAGATGGAGAAGTTGATATACAGATATATTCTCTACCTACGTCAAGGAATTTTGTTATTTCTGTTGTCAAATTCCCACTGTTCCCTGTCAGTCGAACATCAATATCGCCAGTGGTACGACAACACTTGCATTCTACAGAAGACAAGTATGAGCGACGATGTTCTGGGAGATTCTGAGCGTCGACAAACGTAAACTGTACAGCCTATTACGGAGGACTTTCAGCCTTCCGGAATAGGCTGGAATCAATGCCGCTCCCAGATACGTATATTCTTTTCTACTCTAGGCACAAAGCCCAAATTTTTTTGGTGGTGGTGAGGGGGGGGCAGTCGATTAGATCGACCCCAGTACGCAACTGGTACTTAATTTATCGACCCCGAAAGGATATAAGGCGAAGTCGACCTCGGCGGAATTTGAACTCAGACGAAATACCTATTTCTTTACTACCCACAAGGGGCTAAACACAGAGAGGACAAACAAGGACTGACAAACGGATTAAGTCGATTATATCGACCCAGTGCGTAACTGGTACTTAATTTATCGACCCCGAAAGGATGAAAGGCAAAGTCGACCTCGGCAGAATTTGAACTTAGAACGTAGCGGCAGACGAAATACCGCTAAGCATTTCGGCCGGCGTGCTAACCTTTCTGCCAACTCACCGCGCTCCCCAGATACATATATTAAATAGGCACAATAGCGTTACCAGTCTGGCCAACATGACACGTGCGCAAACTGACAGAACTGTTCTAAACGCACTCGGTCATTAACCGATCCCTACTGATATATATATATATATGAACTTTTTCAGGATATATATATATATATGATCTTTTCCAGGATATATAATGGCGTATAAATTTTGGGTTAGCATTTTTACACGCTGTCATTTATAGTCTTATCAACCTTGAGTTCAACCGCTAAAAATGAATTATTTCATGTTTCTTGAAATTTCTAAATTCACATGACATAACACACACACATAATGTACGTATACATACATATATGCATGTATATCCGTATATACATACATAAATACATATATATATATATACATATATATATATATATCCTGAAAAAGTTCATATATATATATATATATCAGTAGGGCTCGGTTAATGACCGAGTGCGTTTAGAACAGTTCTGTCAGTTTGCGCACGTGTCATGTTGGCCAGACTGGTAACGCTATTGTGCCTATTTAATATATGTATCTGGGGGAGCGCGGTGAGCTGGCAGAAAGGTTAGCACGCCGGCCGAAATGCTTAGCGGTATTTCGTCTGCCGCTACGTTCTAAGTTCAAATTCCGCCGAGGTCGACTTTGCCTCGATATAGATACATACATGCATATATATATGTATATATTTGTATGTGTGTGTGTGCATATATGTGTCCACACAAACACGCACACATACGCACGTGTTAGTGTGAGGAACAATATTAACTATTTTTGGTCAAGTAGAAAAACTTGGAATTGCTTTCTACCAGAAAGAAAAAAGAAAAAAAAAAGAAATGCTTTTGTTGTTACACTTTAAAAAATGTTTAAAAAACAATGAAATTGATGTCGTCGCTAAACTTGTATTGTCAGCATTTTGTCACATAAAAACATCACAAGATGAACTTTAACTAAGCTTACACGAAATAATCGTAAGAATTTTCCCAATGTCTACAGAATGCAGATGGTAAAACTTCTAACGTAAATTCTTTTATTTCTCGCGAAAAAGGACAAAAAATGAGATAATTTTATTTTTTACTGAAGTAATATCTTTTTAATTATTAGTGAGAACCTAGTACCATAATAATAACGTTTTCAAACCTAAGATGTAGAATCGGTTTAAAATGATGTGGTTGTTAGTGCCACTGTTTAGTTATTGCTGTTTAGCTTCAAGTCAGACGTGATCAAGCAGTAATTGTGATCAAAGACACTCCAGTCTTGACTATCTCGTCTTTATTCCAGAATGTATGTTTATGATTACATTATTCCATGTAATGATTTGACTGTCGTGATTTGGTGAAAGGAATATGTGGATTAATAATGTTAACAATGAATCTTTCTAAGAATGTGAGAGTATATAGGATGGTTTGTAGGTTTTACCATTTTGCTCAGCTTACAGATTCTTGGAATTTGACAGTGTTTTTATGAGTTACTGTTGTTATTAATTAACCTACGGCCAACTATGATTGAGCATACGTGTGGCCAAAGGCGTTTCAGTCATGACCATCACTTCTTTTTAAGGATTTGTATACGACTACGTAACCCGATGAGTCCTTTCTTTATTCAAGATAGTAGAGTGTTGGAGGGAAATTTGGCTGCTGTTTCACCCGAAATAGTCTAAAGTTTTTATGTTTATTTTCGTGTAATACCTATAGCAGTCTACCAAGGAAGCGCAAGGCTCAACAACTGCCACAAGCAAAACAATCTTCGTTGATATTTCAACGATTAGGTATCTTTTAGACCTGCATTTTACATCATGGTTTCAATGGAGAGTAATAATCTAAAGAACTAGTATATGACCCTATCTGCGAACCAGAAACTGGAACTTATTGGAAAGAGGCTTGTACTTGGGATGCAAGAGTTTTTTTTAAATATAATGTTGATGAAAATCCATCTGTTGCTGCAAAGAAGGGTATGCGCGCTGCAAAAGCTATAGATTTTCAGAAGACTGACAAAGTGGTCTATTCATCAACGATCCTGTAATAATAATGCCTGTTGTGGGGAAACTGTTGTCACACTAGCTAGGCATATGGACATCCGTAATTTCAAAGCTAGTGACGGCTGGTTCTGGCAAATTAGAAGTTGCGATGGATGGGTAATAATATTATTTATGATGAAACAGGTTGAGTTCTACCCAAGGATCTCAAACCAATCAAGAAGAGATTGAATGAGTAATTATGAATGAAGGGCTCGAAATTTTCCCAGTGTGTAATGGGGATGAAACTGGGTTGTATTGGCGATCACTAATCTTGATGTAATTTAAGTAAGAATCGTTTCTCGGCATTTTGGTGCGCGAATGTAGACACAACGCACTTTTTAGAGTTAATAGTAATGGTGGAGAATTAGCACGTCGGCGAGGTTTTAAAGACATAATGTAATACCTATCTAACTGTTCGTTATTACCATTCTAAATGAAGGCGGCGAGTTTTCAGAATTGTTCGCACGCCGGGCAAAATGCTTAGCGGTATTTCGTCCGTCTTTATGTTCTGAGTCCAAATTCCACCAATGTCGACTTTGCCTTTCATCCTTTTGGGGTCGATAAAATAAGTACCGGTTGAGCATTGGGGTCGATATAAAATGACTTACCCCACTTCTTGCACTTGCTAGCCTTGTGCCAAAATTTATAACCATTATTACCATTCTAAGTACACATTTTTAATAATCTTTTCTTATTTATTTATTTATTTATTTATTTATTCATTAATTCATTAATTCATTTAATAATGGATGCTTTTTGTTTTACATTTCATTTCAGTAGTGTTTAAATACAAGGAAGGTACCCTCAAACTTTCTGTTGATAAATTAAAGGAACTGCTTATACTGGACAACGCACAGATTCGTCCAGATAATCAATAGATTTTCAGTTAAGATGGTTAAAAAGGCGCATGTTTTTGCCACCCAGCGTTATCTCTACGATATAACTCAGGCATCATGGTTGACGTGGGGTTTAACGAAAATAATAACAATACACAAAAATGATGGAGCAGTTATAAACACTTTGAATTGCATTTTCCCTGACCAGTGACGATGAACCTTGTTTTCATAAAACTTGTTCTGATTTTTTATGCCAACCACTTGTAGGCGCTCGTACCACGCAGGCCTGTCTTATCAGTATTATAGGACCCGGGAAAATCAATGTACTGGGGTCCCTACATTTATTTATTTACCACAAATCACAATATGCATAACTTCGCAGTATAACCCTGCCTTAAGAAGCACTGGTGACTCATGAATCATTGATAAAACTTCCCGGTTATTGGTTCCGTTCGTATCTCATCAAGTCAACGAAAGAGCCTCTACGTCGCTCAACCTGGTTGAAACAATAGTAGCTAAATCTCTCTTTCGAAACAGACTCCATCGACTTAGATAATATTGTTCTGGGCTCACTGTA
>NC_042997.1:91829538-91842038 GCF_006345805.1 Octopus sinensis | reverse complement strand
TGGAGGGGATCAATAGGTGGTTCATCACCCTTTAGACAGTTGGAAAGATGATGTTTCTTTCCATTATTCATGGTCTGTCATATGGAGTTGCTACAGAAGTCGAAATTGGAATGTCATGTGTCATGTTAAAATTTTGAGACTTAGTAATAGGCTTCGATATAATGATTGTGATATCAGTTAATTTCCTAAGCTTAAATAAATTGTATGTGAAAGAAACAGCATCATTTGTATAGCACGGGAGCATTTTCCTGAGAATTCTTTTTGCCAGAAACCTGATCGAACTGTCCAACTACACCGTGGTAAACACTAGTGATAACAAGTTTGCTAAGGTTTTATATATTTGTTCTCACCGTGGGTATGAATGTGAGAGATATGAAGTGATGAAGAAAACGAACTACTTTAGAATATCAGAAATGTTGATTTTAGATGGACAAGGTTTAAAATTTGGAAACTGAGTATAACTGATTAGATCGTACACAGTACTCAATTACGAAAAATGAAAGTAACAGTTGTAGCGCTTATGCTAAATCGACCAAATTATTATAAATAAAATGTGGATCTTTTCAGTTACTATCAAATATTTGGAAATTTTAAAAGTGAGTGAAAAATTTCAAATTTCGTATACTGATGTAAATCTTGATGCTAAATCTGAGTTTGGGATTCATTTATTCCAGAAAAAAATTTAGAAAAATGTTACACCTAGCTAAGTCTTTATCTTTGCGCCTAACAATAATCCTATCTTAGCAAGACCGCAAAGACCCATTGCTATTAGACCATGTCCACAATGGCGGGTTTGGGAATTCTAGTCAATATCGATCTCCCAGCTGAAAACGACCGAGCAGATCGATGAGGCATGAGTTACCCCTCCAATCTGGATTCGAGCCAACACAATCTATGCGTGCATCACAAATTGTGTTAAGTCTCCTAACAACACGTTCCTAGAAAATTCTCTTGGCTTCTAAAAACGTTTGACTGTCCAGTTCTACAAGGAGCATAGACAGGTACCAGCCTGAAGGTTTTACCACTGCCGTGTGTCACATCAATGACGACCAGCCTACCCTCCGGGTCGACAAGGATTGTTCTTAACTGTAGTTTCAAATCCTTCCTGAGTAGAACAGCGACACCTCCCCCACCTCCAGGCTGGCATTTAGAAATAAAGAAGTTTAGGGGTGGGGGAAACCTCGCAGTCCACTCAGTCTGATTTCTGTGGTAACTATCACATCCAATCTAAGCGACCTGAGGTCATTAAGGAGGCCTCCTTGCTTCCAATCTTCCCCTAGGCTGCGTACATTTATACAACCTACGTGGGGTGCAGACGTAAAAGAAACTTACCTTTTGTTTAGATGGAACAGTAATCCCATCTTATCCTTCATTTCGGGGCTTGTGGTTGAAAAACTTTGAGGAGAAAAATCTTTCCTCAGTGGGCTTATGTCTTTGGGGAATTCACTTTTAAGAATTCTGTAATTTAAACTGTCTATATGGAATATTTTCACATTTTCTAGGTTTTTGTTAATATTTTTGTATGATTCCGCCGTGGGAATTTTCTGTAGTTTGTGCATAAGTTTATTATTGTCGGCATTCACAGCCATAATATTGTTGTCTGATTTGGTGGGGAAGGGGAAGGATGTGTGTGTGTGTGTGTGTGTGTGTGTGTGTGTGTCTTGTGTGCAAGTCAAGAGGCTTTTTTTACATGTGCTGGGGCTGGTGCGGATGGGTTGGAAATTTTTCCTTTCATTTTGCGGGGTAGTCCATTCCATGTACTCTGCAGTATCTTCCCTCTTGACTTCCACTTCTGGTGTCTCTGTAGGGGCTGCCTCGGCTGTTGTTGAGGGTGCAGTATCTTTTCCACGAGGTGGGGAGCCGAATCTTTCACGGTGGGAGGCTTGCCATCTGATCTTATGTGACTCTTTTGACCACATTTGTAGCATGTGGGCTTCCTCCCTTCGACCATCACTCGTAGCTTGGTTTCCTCCCCCACCTGTATAGTCTCCACAATTTGCTCTAAGTCAGCAGGGGCCGCTTGTATCAACATCTCAAGCCATTGTCCTAGCCAGTTTTGCTGCTCTATTTTGGTTGCCTGGAGGATGGAAATTATATCCCCCAGGCCCATCACAAGTGCTGGCACCAACCAGGCAAAGTCCACCTTTGGAGGGATTGCTCCCATTTTTATCCTGGAAGTGCGTCTTCCAAGATATGTGGGTAGGAGGACTACCTCTGCAGATTTCAGGGAGGCCGTGGAATATTGCCTGGCCTTTTCCTCGGTTTTTGAACCTCACTTCGATTGTTGCATATCTCTTGCCCCTGGCCAAGTAGGTGACATCTTGACATACCGGCCTGAGGCATATCTCCACGACTTCTTTCGAAGCTATATCCAATTTCTTGCTCTTTATAATAAGTGGTTTGTAAACTATAGTACAACGGGACGCGTTGTGCGTCACTTCACTGGGAATGGCCACTTTCACCTCGAGCCCCTCCCTTTGAATCAGCCCTTTATATTTAACTAGTTCTTTTTGATCAATATTCAGGTCTTTCATATTCACGCCAGCAAAATTTGTCACTTTGTTATTTCTTGATTCGACTTCTTGTTCCTTTAGCATTTCTTCTTCGGTAGGCATGTTCAATATTGGTTCCGTCGTAGTCGCCTCGCCAGAGGAACTACTCATTTTTCAAATGATGATATTGGGTGCGAACACCCAACAAAAACAATGATAATTTCCTCCTTCACATAAGGGGGGAAAAAGTTCAAAATTCTGCCAAACGCAATAAAACACGGTATTTTAAAAATACACAACAAATGGAATAACAGCAACAATCAAATTAACAATAACCAGTAACTTACAATATAAAACGCCCAACACAGCGGAGAAATTACGAATTCCAGGATCGCGGTGTAAGCTGATTTTTATATTCATAACCTCCACGAGATGTACATGCATTTCGGTTTTCATGACAATTGTTTGCGACTGCTACCCACGGCATTCAACGCAGCTGCATTTTGGCGTCTCGTTTCAGGGAAAGTTGAAAGGTTACCTTTAGTTTGGGTCTCAGCCATAAACCAGCATGTCTTGGAATATTTACACTTACATCCCCGAAATAAATTTTCAGAATTTACCATATAAAAATGACATTTGATAAAATCGCGTTTCTTTTGCGATTCAGTGTAGATACTAATTTGACATTAACGGGCATGTGTATAATGGTGACTTTCGATTGGCTGAAATTACCCAGAATTTGAAAACTTTAAAAGTTATTAACTTTTTATTTATTGCAAAAATGTGTTTCATTTTCATAATTAGTATACAAAACTAAATTGGCATAACTAAACTTAAAGGCAATTGGAATAAAATTGAAAAAAAAAATACGAAGTCTGTGACACCAACTGAAAAGATCCTAAAAATAGTAAATGGTACTGTGAATACTTTCTGGCAAATATTCGATCAAGTTCCATTGAAGGTTGTTGGTTGAAGGGATGAGACGAACTATACGGAAGTTGATCTCTATATAGTGACGAATCATTCCGGTTGCAATTGTATCATTGAGAACACGATTGGACAGGATAACGGGGAGTGGCTAAGTGAAGAGAGAGAATGAGTCAGAGTAAAACTTGATATAATTGAAGTTGTCTGCAAAACAAGAAAAATTACCAAAGAAATATTTCTAAAGCAATAAAGACAGAAAGGAGTAGATAACGCTTGTAGAAGTAGATAACATTATTCGATTCTACTTTGAAATAAACTTTTAACTAATTCAGGTTATGCTACATTTCATTCACTGTACTCAGGACAGTTTCATCTATAGCCGTTTATTAGTTGAGATGCACTTTTACATAATTCTGGTGTCTACACGTGTCTCATCATTGTGCTTTCGAGTAGAAAATTCGATCCTTCTTGATGGAAGCAGACCTTAATGGCCCACATACGATTTCATGAAATTTCTAATTGAACTTTGTTTGGCACTGCTATGTAATGTCAACAGTATTAACTTGCTGTGCACTCATGGTTGAGATGGGGGTAAATGTACCGTAAACCCGGTCATTGACTGAGGACTTTTAAAAAGCAGCAGCTCTCACTTTGGGTATAACTTGAAAGAGATGCACACATTGAAATATAATTAACTGGGGAGAAAATGTACTTATAACACTGTAATAACATCTCTCTTTCCATGGCATTGTCTAAACTTTTAAAAGTTGCCTGAGTCATTGAAACTTATGTTTATGGCGTTCTAAATAAAGTTACTTGCTTGTGTGTGCGCACGCACGCACGCACACACACATACACACGCATACGCACGCATACACACACGCTTGCACGCACGCACACACACATACACACGCATACACACACGCTTGCACGCGCGCGCACACACATACACACACATACTCATACATTTGTTTGTGTAACCACCCTATTTATGACGTTTGTATGACATATTTTAAACGACGTTATTATTAAGTACAGTTCAAAGAAGCGAAACTGTATTTCCTGTTACAAGATGATAGATAAGGAAAATAAATAAAGAAAGAAAGAAAGAAAGGAAGAAAGAGCGGAAAAGAGCTAGCGAAAGAAGCAAACGCAAAGTCGGGAATATGTAGAATAAAATGCTATTTGATACCAACACAGAAAGGCGGAGATACACAATCAGCAGACTTAAGTCTACTAGACTGTGTGCTTATTTTGGCTCTTCGCTCTTATATGAAATTGAAAGTCAAAATTGGTAAAGAGAAAAAAATATCGACATACTTATTTTGTTTTAAAAAAAATATAGAATATTTTCTGAAAGTATATACACATGCTCATGCACACACACACACACACACACATATATATATACAAAGAGAATGTAACACCTGTGAATATGCATTACATATATACATGTGCAGCGGCATATATACAGCGGAATTAACATTAACCCTGAAACCAATTCCATAAGCCAGTAAAATCTAACATACATTTACATCATCTACACTCGTAAAGGCACCAGAAAAGCTCATAGACAGATTTGCTCTAATGTGTGCATGCATATTTATATTCTAAATAGCCCGAATTCATTATTGGAATTCAACTGTAGAACTTGTTTTCATACAGCTGCCAAGAGAAAATCATATTGGCAGACAAATCACTCTCTAAATTATTTACAACTGGATCGAGTTGTAAGGAAAACATGAGAATTAAAATTATGAAAATGTGTTTTTTTTATAAACAACTAACTAATCATGAAGGCACAAGATTCAAAAATCACATTGAGTCAACGAAAGTGAGAGAGAGAGAGAGAGAGAGAGAGAGAGAGAGAGGGGACAGGGAGAGAGCATCTACGTCGTAACTCGACCAGCTAGAAGTATCAGCTATATCCCTCACAAATCGTGTTGGGGAATGTTGTCTGGAATAAAATATGCCTGTAAAGACTAGATGATCACGGCTAGAATATGCTTGATCATAACATTATTTTCCCACGGCTGTCCTAGAAATAAATAACCACACACACACACAAAATGATTAGATTCTGATTGTTGAATAAAACCTTGAGTCAACATTCCAGTGCAACAAAAAATAAATTAATAAACTTCGGCGAATGACGGTCAAGATTTCTACGAGCAAGAAAACAGCGGTAACATACACAAACGATAACTACTTCATCTAAGATAAAACCATCAAGTTGTAAAAAGGATGATCGAAGGAAAATCAATGCTCCAAACAAGCAGTAAGGAAGTATAAAGCATATTCTTTTACTTGTTTCAGTCATTTGACTGCGGCCATGCTGGAGCACCGCCTTTGCTCGAGCAAATCGATCCAGGACTTATTCTTTCTATGCTTAGTACTTAGTACTTATTCTATCGGTCTCTTTTGCCGAACCGGTAAACACACCAGCACACACACACACACACACACACACACACACACACACACACACACACACACACACACACACACACACACATATGTATGTATATATATACGACGGACTTCTTCCAGTTTCCGTCTACCAAATCTACTCACAAGGCTTTATTCGACCCGAGGCTATAGTAGAAAACGCTTGCCCAAGATGCCATGTAGTGGGACTGAACCCGGAATCATGTGGTTGGTAAGCAAGCTACTTACCACACAGCCACTCCTGCGTCTCTAAATGAAAAAAAAAAAGAAAAAAAAGAAAAAACACTTGCAAAAAGGAAACTTGAACAATGTCGGGTTTTAACAATACATGTTTTAATAAAAATGTTACACACACACACTCACGTATATGTCTGTCTGCCTGTTTATCTGTCTGTCGGTCTGTCTGTCTGTCTGTCTGTCAGTATGTATGTATGTAAAATAATGGTGCCCCAGCATGGCCACAGCTCGTGAGCTGAAACTAGATAAAATAAAAAAAAATACTATAATGGGCGTAATGACCGTTTGTCCGTCTGTACTCACATCACGGCCAAACGGTTGGGCCGATCGGCATGAAACTTTGTAGGGGTGTTCGGGGGTGGGGCTCTAGCGTGGTTTATACACAGGTTTAGTCCCTCCCCCACTCCCTATTTCAGAGACATTCCATCAATTAAGGTAACTTTGGCACCCGGAAATAACTTTGGCAGAAATAGGATGGCCTATACTCTCCTAAAGGGACATGCTTGACCTCCTTCTGCCCCTGCCTCTGTTCCTGTTCCACCACCACACTCCCATCAATTGAGGCAAATTTGGTTCCCGGAAGTAAGTTTTGTAAGAGGAATAGAGAGACCTACCTTCTCCCGCAGATATCAGTCCGACCTCCTCTTCCTCCCCCTGCCCCCGCCACATCCCATCCAACTCCTTCTCTTTGTATTGAGTAATATTGTCGAATGAAGTAACTTTGGCAACCTGGGCCTCTTACACTGAGTGTAAGAGTCAGATCTCCCCTTTCGAACACACGAACAGTTTCGAAACATTGTTTACAAAACAATAGCTGATCATTTGCGAAGGAGCGTGTCTACAGTCAACACTTAGGATTTTTGCTCTGGTAACTTTTCCTACTATGTATCATACTACGATGTATAAAACAGTGATTGACATACATTATATTACACGTTAATTAAAATGTAACTCCAAATTTTATTTTATATTACCGATTTATTATTTTATTCGTGTCTGGTCATGTCACGAATGAAGTAATTCTGGTAAAGTTTCCTATTATGTATCATACTACGATGTATAATTAAAATGTAACAAAAGATTTTTTATGTTGCTCAATTATTATTTTATTTGTGTCAGATCATAACACCAAAACGGAAGTCGTCAATTGGGAGAAAAACAAGACTTGCTGCTTCTACCAGTAGGACTCAGTCAGAGTAAATTAAATCATAATTCATATTTGCTAAATTATATTTAAATATCAATACTTGGTTTAGCTACTAAATTGTTCTACCTTAGCAAAAATTCGATCATAAATACGAATACTGCGTTTTTCTTCATATAACGTAATACACTTCTAGGCGTGACGTAAATTGAAACAGATTCTGTCATTGTTCTATTTACGGTTCTCCGGAAGCCAAGGGACTCAACACAAGTGATCTCCCTTGGGGAACATTCGAGAATGTTCCTTTTAGTAATTGAACATTATAGAAGGGTTTTGTTCGCTAGAGGAAGCCAGCAGCCTTTCAGCCTATATATGGGACAGAGATCCGTTTTTTCTCTTTTCGCTACGCCGAATCCGACCTGTCGACATCCTTTTTATGGAGAGCAACTATACTCGTCTACACGTGGACTAAGCTAAGAAAATGGTCTCTAGCAGCATCCGTGCGTCTCAAGCCCTTTATGTTACACGACATGCGTACAGATTTCTCTTGCGCTGCTAATGGACCATTTGCGGTACTAATTTCCTTCGTACACTTTCTATTGCGTTTCTTTCACTCAGAACGCGACTAGGCAAAATTTTGAATGTAACTTTTCACATTTATGAGCAGCTACACACGAAACATATTCTTGGTGAACTCGTATCTGTTCTTAGCTATAATTAAATCATTGTGAAGTTTAAGAATGACTCCTTCGTTATTCCTAACCTTGGTACAGAGAAAACTACTACTAGAATGATGACCACACAACACTAAACGATATTCCTATCTATAATGAATTGATCTCCAATTTACTTATTTATTTATTTAGTTAATAATTACAAACATTATGCGACGTTATAACAAATACCCGATATATGCTCCCATATATTCTACTACATTTTATTTCATTATATTTTATTCCTTTTCTCTTCGCCCCCTTTCAACTTTTCTTTTATTCAACCTCTTAAGCGATAAATTCTAGATTTTAAACTTCCAATAACACAACTCTAACAAGTTAACCTTTCTGATGATAAATAAATGAAAATAAATTAAAGAAATATGTTTGAGTGTGAGTATAAATATATATATATATATATTATATATATATATATTATATATATATATATATATATAATATATATATATATATTATATATATATATTATATATATATATATATATATCCTTTTTTCTTTATTCTTTTATTTGTTTCAGTCATTTGACTGCGGCCATGCTGGAGCGCCGTCTTTAGTCGAGCAAATCGATCCCAGGACTTATTCTTTGTAAGCCTAGTACTTATTCTGTTGGTCTCTCTTGCCGAACCGCTAAGTGACGAGGAAGTATCGGTTGTCAAGCGACGTGGGGGGGGGGGCAAGACACACAAATATATATATGTACGACGGGCTTCTTTCAGTTTCCGCCTACCAAATCCATTCACAAGGCTTTGGTCGACCCGAGGCTATAGTAGAAGACACTTGCGCAAGGTGTCACGCAGTGGGACTGAACTCGGAGCCAAGTCGTTGGTAAGTAAGCTACTTACCACTACTTTTTCAAACTTTTGTCTATACTTGATTTTAAATTCGACACAATACGATGTGAACGCTACACATCCATAGATTTCCTGAACTGTATCTATTACCAAACCAATGAAAATAATTCATCTTTAACGGTCGACTGATAATTTTTTACTATTTAACTTATCTTTCATTTATTTTATCATATAATTCTTCCCTTGCATATTTAAGCACTTTTCTTTCTTCTTATCTAAATTCATATACTATATATTTTACATACATTTATATTTTTCTTTATTTTTTATCTTATATCTTCTTACTTTACCTTTATTTGTATGTTATTTTATCTTTACATCTATAATTCGCTAGCTAAATACATACGCATAATATATATGATTTAACTTCTTAAACTTGTTAGTAATTTGTCTGCATCCTTTTAAGAAATATGTTAACATTTGTAATATAAGCTCATAAAGCCCTGATGAGATTCTGCCCTATTTAGTTAAAAATGATGTCCAATTCTTAGCATATGGCCCTGCCCAAATGTTTAGAATTACGAATCACCTAAGGGCATGAATCAAAACATATACGTAGGTTTTTGGCATCTGTCATTTCTTTTAGAGCTTTATAATTTATAATTTATTTGTATTGTTTTTATAAAAAAACTTTCAGCCTCATTATATCATACATATAAATCTATATATATAAAAGAGAAGTTGTGTGGTGTCTGTCTCCTACGATTTAGATTCCTAACTACTCCCAGATTTTGCGGTGTAGTTTAACCGAAAGCGGGTATCTTATAGTCGTGATTCATATCGAGCCCTTCTGGGCATTAGCGCGCGTCTACGATGAGTCTACGATTTAAAAAAAATTACCATCATTTTTTTCCATTTTTAATGCATTTTTTTGCTATTATATAAGGGAAGAAACACTCTAAAAATGCTTATATAGTTATTTCCCTTACAAACCCGAGCAACGCCGGGCGATACTGCTAGTTATTTATACATCAATAATTCTCTATTTTGTTTCTTTCATTATTAACAATACTATAATAATCCTTAACATATCGTTGAAACTTTCTTCTTATATGATAGTGATTAATCAGTGAAACTTTTGAATTATTTAATCCCTAATGAGGACCTGACATCCTCGAATTGACTATATATATATATATATATATATATATATATATATATATATATAATTTAAAAAGTGAAGAACAAACAAGAAAAAATAACAACGCGAGGACGTGGTACATGCAAAGTATTAGCAGATGCTTAGGGAAGGAAAGAAAGGTAATTTTTACGTTTTGAGCAAAGCTCTTCGTCAGGAGCAGGAAACGGAGGAAAGACCAAGAGAAAAGGAAGACAGAGGGAAAAAATCGCCAACTATCCACATGTAGTTACATTTTGAAATATATATATATAGTCAATTCGAAAATTTCACCGATTAATCACTATCATATAAGAAGAAAGACTCGCCGATATGTTAGGGATTATTGTAGTAATACACAGTGTTAATAATTTGATGCGACTTTCTATTCTATACTGTTTTCTTCCTCCATCCTTCTCTAATTCCCTTTTTCTCCTTGTCCCTCCTTCACCGTTTTCTATCTGTCTCTCTCTTCCTCCCCTCTATCTCTTTTTTCTCCCTCTCTTTCTCGTTGCTCACACGTGACCATCATCCATCTTTCTATTCTTCACGTTACCATCTTCCTTTTCCTGCACGGACGTTTAAGAGCGGACGTGTTTTCTCTCTCTCTCTTCTATCTTTTCTCATTTAAAAAAAATGTTTTTTCCAGCGTTCACTATTTTCCTCTCGTTCTGGTCTAACGACCTCCCATATTTGGTTTCGTTCGGTTTCCTTGTATGCCGCCACTTTGTTCCCAACTTTGACCCTCTGTAAGTCCTAAATTTTATTTTAGAATTTATGGGAGCAACTGTCTTTGAAGACTCCTATTGTCGTTGAATGCTCGAAATGAGGAGTAGATAGACAGCCGACAACTGATGAAGGGTCCTTCTCTATGTTTAGTTGTCCTGTTTTCCATTTTCTCGTTGTTGAAGTATTTCATGTTATTTGCACCGTCGGTGACATCCTTTACCCATATATGCACGTATATATATATATATATTATATATATATATATTATATATATATATATGTGTGTGTGTGTGTGTGTGTGTGTGTATATATATATATATATATATATGTATGTATATATATATATGTATGTATATATATATATATATATATATATATATATATATAATCATTACAGATATAGGGTAAAAAATTATTAATCTAATAAATTAACAAATTTTACCAAGTAGTTTTAGGTATGGAAAAGAACCATATTCGATAAAAACTTATACAAAAAGTTTTTTTATATATAATTATAACAATAATTAAGGGTTTAGCAACAAGTTGCTTGACCACATACCGAAAATTTTAGAAATAGCTGCCAAAAGACTGCTATTTCTTTTTTCTACAAAATATGTCTCCACAGATAACAATATTTGTAATTCACATAGGCAAAAAGAAGAAAAATAATGAAATCAAACAGTCTTCGATTAATTATGGACGCGTTTCTGGATTAGAATTTTAAAAATTCATTTCCGCCATCAACATAATATTTCGAGAATTAATGCTAGGAAAACTTACCCCTTGTATTTCTGACAAAGCGCCATCAGAAGATACAAAATTTAATCAGCATATCCAAATTTATATAGACGAGTGAATTCGTATTTCCCTCCACGTTTACCATGTGCGTCACAAGATAGTACTGCAGAGAAAGAGCCGGAGTTTTGTTATCGAAAAGTACTTGGTAAAATTTGTTAATTTATTAAATTAATAATTTTTTACCCTATATCTGTAATGATTATTTCACTCCCCGATATATATATATATATATACATACATACATACATGCATATATATATATGCATGTATATATACATGTAGATGTAGGTACGTACATACATGTATGTATGTATGCATATATTTTATTTATTACACTATTGTATGACTGAGCGCCCTCGCGTCGATCCGATTCGTTTTCGTTTCGTTTCATCTCCAAGTAAGTTTTGTTATTTATAATTGTGACGCGAATCTCTACAACTCTTTGCTTGACCTTCTCTTCCTTCCCTATCTCCCTCTCTCTCTCTCACTCCTCCTCATATCTCTCTCACAGCCGCTTGTCTTTCTCTATCTTTCTCTCCCTACTCCTCCTCATCTCTTTCACAGCCGGGCGAGTTTGCTTCCTTTCGCCGCTGGCATTCAAACAGTGAACACTGTTCTTCTAGCGCTCTTACAATCTTTCCTCGTGTAGGCCGGCATTAAGGCCCTCATTGTCTGTTTTCTTGTTTGTTTTATTTCTTGTACTGTATTTTTCGTACTTGTAATTTTATTCTGTATTTTTATTTTTTGTATTTTTAATTTGTATTTTATTTTATTTGTATCTTTTTTTTTTGTCACATGTTTAACTTTCCTTGTTTTTACCCCTCTGCGAAGTAATTTTTTAAACATTCCTTTGGAGGAAGGACTAGTTCCAAGAGTCGTGTTCTGTCCAACCTTCGAAACACGCTAGAGTTGAACTAGGGACAGTTGATGAAGTGGATTTTTCCTTGTGTAGTTTGTCTTGTACTCTGTTTTTTTACGTTTAGGTCCGTTTCCACGTTTGTTTTTACGTTTTTGTTTCTCGT
>NC_042997.1:91792038-91824538 GCF_006345805.1 Octopus sinensis | reverse complement strand
AAACCTTGAACCATGGGATTGCGAAACAAACTTCTGAGCCAGACAGCAATGACTGATATGACACAGTTATGTTGTTAAAAGAGAAAATATAAAAAATAACCTCGAGCTCAACAATGTCGAATTTAACAATCAACTTTTATTATCCTTACTCGTATACTTTTATAACACTTACTCGAGAGGCTCTAAATTGAATATGCAAAATATAGAATATATTTAGGGGTTTTATAAGGAAATAATTTTAAGTACTTCCTCCACTTAAAATTACTCAGTTTCAGCAAGAAATTAGCAATTATAAACGCAATATAACAATAAACCTTACAAAATATTTTAGCGACTTTATCTACTACTTATTTCTTTTCTTTTCTTTTTCTTTTTCATGTTAAGTAAAGAAAAAGCAGCGCATAATAACAGATTATTTGAAACCATCTGTTATTTCTAGAGCTAAAAATGTCTTTTGTATAATCAACAATTTTTAGTAAGATTCACTGCTTTATCTGCATGTATATCTTGAATCTTTATAGTTGTCATGAATCTCAATTGTTGATTCTATGTAATTTGCTTTGCAGGTTTTTCAAGCTGTTGCTGCAGCTATAATCTAATCTCAAGTTAATAACCTGCCTTCGAAGTAGAACTTAGCAATTATGAGCCCCTTTGATTTACCTCTGGTATCAGAAAGTAATTTTGTAAAAGATAACCTATCTTAGCCTTCCACAGAAGGTCTGAGTTCCTCAATTATGAACGTCAATGCAAAGACCAAATATCATTGCAATCTCTTGAATCCATATCTCCTTTATGTTACATTACTGCTGGCCTTAAAAAAAAAAATAGCTGATTCAAGTTTCCCTTCTGCTCTGAAAACATGGTAGGGATCACAGTTTTGGAATAATTGATAGTGTGGTAATGTCCAGTTCAAGCTTGATTACATTATGTAAATTTCCATCATTAGTCATTAGAATTCGGTTTTCCACCCTTGTCGGTCTTTATAAAGGTCAGGAAGACAATACATTTTCCAATTCTATAACTAACAAACAGTTTCCTTTCTGCCAACTACAAAGCAACCTCACCGAGAATTAGTTTACACACACACACACACACACACACAAACTACTTTCGCGTGAGCCTTGAAACCCTTTACCTTTCTTCTGTCACATATTTAGAACTGAACAAGAGACTTTCGATGTAAACTAACTGTCATCCATAATACAAATTTTTGCGTTGTTTTCCAATTTGTTGCAGTAGCGTAATTACGTAACAATTGAATAAAATCTGTAATAAATATGCACTATCTTTCGTGCGCTTTTGTACATTGTCGGCAGCTTTCCAGCTTGATATCTTACGTAGAACACGTCTTGTCGCATCTGGGACGAGTATAGCTGTCAGCTGGATCTATGATAAAGATGATACCACCAACTGGACTCTCTGAAGAAGGTGAGGCTTGTTTTTTCTGTACGGTAGCAGTGTTGAAAGAGTGTATATGGAGGACAAGAATGGAAGGTTTTGTGACAGGGTCCTATATATATCCGGCCCTGGATTGCTTCTTTACTTCAGATACCATCTGAAGAGCAAGATAGGGCTGGAAAAGAGGACCCTGTCAACTAGAGTATATGAACAAAGATGGAAGGAAGTGGTGAAAAAGGTGGGTGTAAGTTACCCAAACTGATCATCGAGGAAATAAAAAGTAATCTGCCAGACCTTATAGGCTGCCGGGTCAAAAAATCAATTTGCTTGCGTCTTTAAAAAAAAAAGGTTAAGTTTTAAGTCGTCATAAATTTTATTTATTTGTAAATTATTTATACTTTGTATATAATAATAATCGCAAAAAGTTTTTATAAACACGAACTCATTCATTCTATGTAATTGTTCCGTGCTGTCCTCATTTCTGTGTTTGATCCGTAGTAATCTTAATAAAGATTTTACTATCGCTTGTCCATTCATTTCAATACATTCAAAAATTATCTACTTATTACAACTTACCAACAAGTCAACCAATATTACTTATCAAATATACACAGTAGTACGCATGAAGCTCAATTTCATTTCTTTTTAATACTACAAATCAATGAAACATATATATCAAACTGTAACTGTAGAATTCCAGGAAATTAGTAGCTAGTTTGTTATCAATAACAGTAAGATTTACATATGAAACCAATTGTAAATATTAGATTTACATATACAGAATTTCATCGCAAACTGCTGGTCATATATTTGCCAGTCGCTTCATTTTCGCGAATCTGTATTGTTGTTAATAACAATAATCCTTTCTACTATAGGCACAAGGCCTGCAATTTTGGGAGATGGGTTAAGTCGATCACATCGACTTCAGTAGTCAACTGGTACTTAATCTATCGACCCTGAAAGGATGAAAGCTAAAGGCGACCTCGGCGGAATTTGAACTCAGAACGTAAAGACGGACGAAATGCCGCTGAGCATTTTGCTTGGCGTGCTACCGATTCTGCCAGCTCGCTGCTGCCTTAATAATAATTGGCATCTCAAGACGATTACAATACCAGTGATTGTAGGAGAACTTGGAATGATAAAAAAAAAAACGAAATAAAATTGTTTGAGGATGATCTCTGGCTTAACATCCATGTAGGAAGTGCAAAAGCTTGTCTTAACTGGTACGTCACACGTATTGTGAAGAGAATTGTCGGTGTGAATTTTCTTTCTTTTTTTTTTCTCTTTATTTCCTTTGTTTTCTTTTCTTTCTTTTTTCTCTCTGTCTTCCTCTTTTTTCTCTGTCACATGAGTTTGTAAATGTACAATCTAGTGTCTTTATTTTAATAGCCTACCAATGTGTACGGTGAGTTTGTTTCTTTGCCCTATGTGTCGAGAAGACATTCAACAATAGAAACAAAATTGAAAGATAATAAATAATAATAATAATAATAATAATAATAATAATAATAATAATAATAATGAATGTGATGATGATGATGATGATGATGATGATGATGATGATGATGATGATAATTTCTTTTATTTGTCAGCAGGGTAAAGGATCAGACATAAATTATGGGGATATAATGAAATGATTAAAAGTCTACACGGTATACAATAAAACGAAGGGAAATATACATAATAAACAACAGTAAAAGAAAAGAAAGAAAAAAGGATGATAGTAATGTGGTCTTCGTGATACAGGAGGACCTCTAGGGACAATCGAGGAGCCCCACCGTCCAAGATCTCCCTGAACACTAAGGGAAAGTGCGCTCTCCAATTACTTTTCTCTGCCTCACAGGTCTAAACTTAGAGCGGTATCATCCACTCTTGCCATTTTCGCAGCTTTCACTCGTCTTTTAATAAATTCACTCGAGCACAGCACCTCCCTCTCCACCCTTCCTTTCCTTTTCAAGTCGATGAGAGTTTTACCAAAGAGGAATGTCTCTGTCCTCCATCGCCCACCAGAGAACCTCTTTTGTCACAGCCACCAGGCAAAGGAAACCTGCTTTTCCTGCTCAATTAAAAGAGAGAGGTGGGAAACCATAACTATAGTCTCGGCCAACAGACTGATCCGTTCCACACGCGATAGTAGTTGTTCGGCATAACCCCATAAGTCAGCTATGTCCGGACATTGAACGAGTGCAAGTAGAACGGTTTCGTTGCTCTGCGCTCACTTCAGACATCTGTGTCTGTAGAGTTTATTTTGATAGCACATCCGTGTCTGTAGAGTTTATTTTGAACCGGTAGACCCACCCCCACCGGCAATACTGTCAGGGCAAGGACATCTGGAAATTATCCATGATAGTCCTCAACCGGAAATCCTCCGGAACAGACTGGCTAGGTATTTTTTGTAAACGCCAGGAGTCTCCCTGAGATGTCGACTGTTCCAACTTCTGCATCAGTGGCTTGAGGGCGAGCAGACCGCGAGAATTTCTGACGGACAGAGCGTGCGATGCGAAACGGTTCCGATAGATGAGTGATACATTTTCGCTCACGGGTGCTAGATTGTTGATTTTAGTTTGTGTGAGTGTGTGTGCGAGAGAGAGAGAGAGAGAGAGAGAGTGTGTGTGTGTGTGTTGTGTGTGTGCGTGCGTTTGTGTGTTTGAGAGAGAGAGTGTGAATGGGTGTGCGTTTGTGTGTGTGTATGTGTGCATGTGTGAGTCTGTGTATGAATGTGTGTTTGCGTGTGTGTGTTTGTGTGTGTGTGTCTGTTTGAATGTGTGTGTGTGTGTGTGTGTGTGTGTGTGTGTGTGTGTGGTGTGTGTGTGAGCGGGTGTATTTGCAAGTGCTTATATCTGTGGATGAAAGAGTCATGAAAAGCATTCTACATGCATGCGACAAATCTTTCTATATTTATGTATCTGGTCGTCATCTGAATGAAAAATATTGAGCAGAAGTCAAGAGTATAAATAGTAAAAGGTTTTTACCAGGATAGAAAATACTGTGAATGGGCAATAAAAAAAAAATGTAAAATAGAAAAAGGCAATAACAGCAACAATAGGGATCTTGATTTTCAATTTTTAATTTTAATTTCAGGACCATAGGCACCTGCCCAGTATGCCCTTGCGATAAAGCTAAGGTAGTACAATAAGTCTTTTGCATTTTCGGAATGTATAGTTATAAATTTAATTACGCACGCGTGCGCATACACACACGAACACGCTCGCGAGCGCACACGCTCGCACACTCGCTTGCATACATGCATAGACACATGCATACAAGCATAGACACATGCATAAAAATATGCGTGTGTGTATGTGTATATATGTATACATACATTCGCCATGACAGATCGCTAGCCACTACACATTCTTTATTTTCTCTCCTTGTTTCTGTGTTCCTTCCTGTGGAAATACATCTGTTTGTTGTCTACACCACCTGTCCTCGTCTTTTGTTTTTTTGTGATTCTCTCCTTATATATGCATATATATATATATATTTATATATATATATATATATATATATATATATATTTATATATATATATATATATATATATATATATATTTATTTATTTATTGATAGATAGATAGATAGATAAATAGATAGATAGATAGATAGATAGATAGATAGATAGATAGATAGATAGATAGATATAGATAGACAGATATATACACATACATAATCATACTTACATGTGTGTGTGTGTGTGTGTGTGTGTGGAGTTACAGGGTTTACTTAACTAATGTTGCGAAATTTTCGTGGTCGTGAAGACACGACCATTTCTTCAGACATTCGGAAGTAAAGCGAAGGAAAGGCATAATGGCGTCTTTAATATGGCGAGAAATTAACCTCCATCGGTCAGTTCGAGTCACGTTGTAGTGATATCTCAGCCACAATAAGTGTGACACTCGGAATAAAGAAGGAAAATAAAAGTAAATATCCCAATAATTATTTTATACACTCTACTGTCTTTGTTATTCAACCGCTCTTTCGGCCCAACATAAATATTTTTAACACAGGTAGAAAGCTACGTACACATTTTTTGGGAAGCAAGTATAATCGATAAAATTGACCTGAATACTCAACTGCTACATAATTGACACTGTCGGTTAAAGCGACGAGTGTTCCAGTTGATCCGATAATCCGATCAACGGAACAGCCCGCTCGGGAAATTTATGTCCAAGTGGCTGAACAGTCCACAAACACGCGTACCCTGAGCATAGTTCTCAGGGACATTCAGTATCACTGAGAATGTGACAAGGCTGGTCGTTGGAATTACAGGTATAGTCCATTTTTGCCAGCGAGAAATGTTTTGCACAAGAACACAACACGCTGCCAGGAATCGAACTCACAATCGTGAGTAGAATACCCCAACCATATGTATGTATGTATGTATGTATGTATGTATGTATGTATGTATGTATGTATGTATGTATGTATGTATGTATGTATATATATATATATATATATATATATATATATATATATATATATAACTATATGTTAGATATGAGTAGCTTTGTGTTACATTTCGCTTAAGTTATTAGATTATGTTGATCATAGCATGTTAATTTGAAAAGCATTCTATCATCTTCTGATTGAACAAATTTTGTACGATGTTAGCAGCCTCATAGGCTTCAGATCCATATTGATTGTACAGTCGACAATTGTCAAATATCCGATACATATCGGTAGAAAATTCTTTTACGTGGGTATAAATATTGTTACGTATCTTGTAAGCAATGATATCTAAACACATTCCTCTCTTGACAACTTTGTAATAATCACTGACGTATTTCGACTTAATCTCGTGTCGAAACAGTTCGCTCTTTTCATTGTTATATATACAATCTAGGATTTTAAAACATTCTCTTCGATAGAGGAAACCCCTTTTACGTAATGGTGGAATGCACTCAGTGTCAGAATCATCTTCGATAGGTTTCATTTTCCAATGCATTTTACTGCCGGGTTTCCTGTTTCGACCACTGCTCCGAACTTTTCTTTGATTTACATTGCTAGCGTCATCACTTAAACTTCCACCATTTCTTCTCACTCCACCATTCCCGTTTTGTCCCAAATTACTGCTCGTTACATTTGTGGTATTGGATTTGGATTTCCCTTCAACGTCGTATTTACAACAACTCAACAATGACATGTTAGGTAAGCTTTGTGTTGAAGTGCTTGTTCGTGTTTCAACAAGATCGTCGACATTTAATGAGACGGGAATTTGAAGACCCTCTCTAGGTAATAAGGTATTTCGCGAATCCTTCTTTTGCGTATGTTGCGTTGTTTTGACAATATTACTTTCTCTATTTGATGTCCTATTATTCTTAACTCGGCAACCTTTTTGAGTCGAAGATTTTACTATAGCGGAATCCGTTTTGGAATCGAGTTTATTTAATTGTGAGTTAGAAGTGTTGTTAGTCTTGATGTCTGTTTCGCCACTGGAGTTACTGGAGGAGGAAAGTCTTGAGTAAGCCCGGCCATATTCTGAATCCTGTTCATGGTGTGGTCCCATTGAACTCTTTTCAGAAACAGAGGGTAATATTTCTTTATTTGCTGAGTCTTTGATCTCTTGGTTTAAGTTTTTCTCTATCTTTCCATCAATAGAAGTATTCAAATTCGTTCTTGTTTGGTGGGGTGGTACTAGTTTCTTTGCTTTTGTGTCCGGGATGGAATTCCGTGTGGTTTTCTGAGAATTTCTCTCGTTTTTCATTTGGGAATGTCCGGAATGAGAAGTCTTTTGTTGGCTATTTTTCTTCTGTTTTTTAAATAATTTCTTAGAATTTGATTGGTTTCGACTTTTCGTGACGATTTGTTTGTCTTTACTATTGGTTTCCTGATTAGCCAAGTTTGATTCAACATTTTGGGAAGGTCTGCCAGAAATATTTATATCTCCAATGCCAACTTGTACAATTCGAAGATTACTTCCACTATCACAACCATTTCTCTCCTGAGGAGTTGAACTGCCTCCAAATGCAATGCTTGTTTCAGGTCGGATTGTGATCAATGTTTGTTCAGTACGTTTCTCTCTAAGTTTATTTCTAATCTGTCCGTTTTTGATAGCGCAGTTACTACAGAATTTGTTGAAGTAGAATGAAATATGATGTGTGGACGGTGATAGAAATGTAAGAATATTACATACGGGACACAAGAGCTTATTGTTGTCGTCAATATCAAGATTTACCCAAATCCGTTGGATGCAACCGTAACAAATTAGATGTTGGCAGCTCAGTAATGCAGGTAATTTATCATAAGGACATGATGAAGAACAACAAAATTTTTCTTTACAGCTGTAACATATTTCTACCATTGCAACATTTGACGGCATCTTAAAATACTTAAATTGTTAACTATATATAGACATTATACTGACTGATTCTATTTTAAAATGCCGTTGCCGTCAGATATAAACGCTTTTGTGCCAGAGAACGCTTTATTTTGAAGAAACCAACAGAATTTTTATTGATTGGCAAGGATTTCTTTATATAGATTAATCTGTTATTTCTTTAAAAAATTTGTGAATTTGAATTTGTTTATCTTCCCAAATGTAGCAATCTTTTAAAATCTTTCAAATGATTCAGTTGATGCTAATTCTTCGTGTTAACTTCTTTTGTTCTATTTCTTTTTATAATTATGGCTACTTTTTGTTATGTTGCCTATTTTTTATTTCTGTTTATGATAGTAACGCCAGAAGTAAAGGTCTTGCACTTGCTGTAAAACAATTTATTGAAAAAAGTAGATATAATTGTGAAGAATGACATAGAAGTGTTTTATTTTTTAGTGTATCGGAGAAAAAAAACAGTGTCGTTACTCTAGTTATAAGCTAAAATTTTGACCGTGTTTGGCATACAATTTTCTATGGAAACCTTCTCTCATCTCAGGTCGCACTACCACGGTATGTGCTGGCGGAGCTCTTTTTATTCTTCACTCAGTCAACTCTGGTTGGCTGTTTCCTCTACCTCCACTTTTTCACTTCTATGCATCAATAGCCCGCTTGCTGTCATGACCGACAATTCCGAATTTTACTTAGTTGATAGGAAACTTTATTCCTCCCATCTTTTCCCAACCGCGCATCATACACATGCAAACTTGACTTCTTGTATAAAACCTGCACTAACCCCCATAAACGGACATTTCAAAAGCATCTCCAGAGGGGCTATGCCAATTTTGTCTCTTTCAACAACATCCACCACCACAACCCTCTCTCTCCACACAAACCCTACTTATTTCAGGGACTCCCGTAAACATGAGCTACACACAAAGATGTCAGGCTACTTCCACAAACACATTCCGGCCTTATAGGTAACTCTTCTCTCTCTGTTTTTCCTAACACTACAATAATGGCCTCTGTTCCTCGGATCAAGTAGGTATCGTACCACCTATACTCAGCTATTCCCGAACCTCTCTTCTACCTTCTTCTCATTATCAATACAGTATCCGCCCTATCCCAAGGATGCTCACTAACCGCTTTTCCCAGTCCTTCTTTAACAGAACATCGGTTCTCTGGAACTTCCTTTCTACTCATGTTTTTCCTGCAGGCGTCATCTTTAAGAGAAACGTTAAAGCGTCAATCTAACCTGGATAGGAAAAGCTCTCCACTTTACGAGGGTGGGCTGAAAAGTTTATTGGCAGACAATGAAGATATGGTGCCAGAGCTATGAAATCCTGCATTTCAACTCTTTTTATTAATAATTGCATTGTTTCTTTCCAGGTAAGCTGACATCTGACCCTTCAAAGTAACTAGTAGCGACTTCTCTTGAAAATCAACAAAATCTGTCATCTTGGTGTTATCAAGAACCTGCAGAAAAAGGGTTTAACCCCCAAGGACATTAATGCTGACATGATTGCTGCATTAGAGGGTGACGCACCAGCTTTATCAACAGCGCAAAAGTGGGCAGCTTAATTTAGGAGGGTAAGGGTGAGTCTTGAAGATGATCCAACGTCTGGACGTCCTGCAACTGCCACCACCGAGAAAAATATCGTGTTCACCACATGTTGATGGATGACAGGTGATTGACTATAAATCAAATAACAATGCCATTAGCATATCCTCTGAGAGAGTTGAGAGTATTCTGCACAATGAACTTGGCACGACAAAGATTTCTGCTCGGTGGGTTCCACTTCTTGTGACACTTGATCAAAAGCGCATCAAGCTGATCACATCACGGAAAAATCTGACATTATTTGAGGCAGATCCAGCTGGTTTCCTTCAATGTTTCCTCACTCGGGATAAGTATTGGGTTCACCACTTTGAACCAGACACAAAGAGACAATCCATGCTGAGTCATTTCACTTGCAGGGAAGGTGATGGCCTCGGTGTTTTGAGATGAAAAAGGCATTGTGTTTATTGACTATCTTCAAAAGGGCTACGCCATCAATAGAAATTATTTTGCTAAATTGCTGAGGCAATTACAAAAGGCTATCAAGACCAAACGGCTATTAAAAATGACGAAAGGTGTCTTGTTTCATCAGGAATATGCTCTAATGCACAAGCCCCTGGCGTCAATGACTGCTGAGCATGACTGTGGCTTTGAATTGGTTGATTACCCTCCTTATCCTCCTGATGTAGCCCCATCTGATTATCATTTGTTCCACAACATGAAAAAACACTTGGATGGAAACCAGTATGATGATGACGTCATATCTGCTGTCGACTTTTTTTTGACGAACAGGATGAAAGCTACTTCACCAATGGGATTCACGCACTGCAACAGCGATGGAAGTAATGTGTGGACCGCAAAGGGGACTATGTTAAAAAAATAAACCTCATTCGGTCACCTTCCATGAGAGTATCTTGGTCAGCCTATGAGCTTTAAAGCTGGTCCTCGTAAGCAGCAACAAGGAGACATTGATAAGAGCTTACTTAGTTTGAATTGCAGGATTCAATTTTATTGTATAGCTTCGACAAGCATGGGTTTTGTTAGGTAAATTGGCTTTAAATACACTACATTGAAATCAAGTATTGGGTGGTGTTACTACAATCCTCTGGGTTATAGGACTCAACAATATTACAACGAACTTACAAAGGCTACACGGTCTATTTTCTGTTGCGCAAAAGTTTAATGTTAAGGATAAGATATACTAAATCTTTTTACATTATAACTCAAGTTTATAAATCTCGTTGGTCATGATTTTACATCGCGCCCAAGGCTCGAGAAAATTTATTAAACCTAGAAACAGCTGGAGGTATTCATTAGGGTCAGAGCTAAGGAATCTGTGAAAAAGCGGAGAAAGTATTTCACATTAGAATACTTTGGATAATAAATTGGGATGACCAATGTTTTAATAGAGTGGTTCCCAAATATCTATCATAATGACCCAATAAACCCCACAATGGTCTGTTTAACATATTCCAACGAAACGTACTTGATATCTCATAATTTTGGGTAAATATTTCTCAGTAAGACTTGATACAAGGTAAATTAACTCTAGTCAACAAACCATAAAATAGTGCGTGTATATTCCTGCGCGCGCACACACACACACACATTTACACGAGTATATAAATGCACAAGAAGGAGACTACTCTCACTTGAAATCTACAGAAGTCGGACATTCTGCTCTTGTGAAAACGAAATTTTGTTGCTATTAAGTAGTTTCCTCTCTTGTTCGGCGACATGGAAGGTGTTGTGTAGGCGAGAAGCACATGAAATTCTCTGGTCGCCCACACCTTTGCGTCCTTCGTTGAAGAGTCTAAGATGTTTAACGTGAAGTCTTCATCTTCACTGGCGTCTTTGTCGTAGTGAGTACCCATGATAGGAAGGTACTAAAGTTTTAACTTGAGCGTTAAAGGCAGTCATTCATACTTGACAGCTAGTTCAACCGCCAACATACTTTTCTCTGTGTGTGTGTGTATCTGCGTTTATATGTGTATATGTACATACACACGCACACACAGACACAGACACAGACACAGACACACACAGACACACAGACACACACACACACACCACACACACACACACACACACAAAACACAGCTTCTTCATCGTTTAATATTGTTTACTTACATAACTGTGTTTCCTGCTCTCGTCCTTTCCATTTCAGTATTTAGGAAGCGATTGTAAAAGTACGAAGTCGTTACAAAATAATTACAAATAGATGCTGAATATAACAGAGCATTCAGATATTGTTTGAAATAACACACAAACAAATACATGAAAGCAGGCAAAGTTTCTTATGAGACAATAATAGCATTTCCAGACACAGACATGAAACAAAACACATGGCAGTTGATAAGAATGTTAGGATGTCTTCACATTTGTTTACTATTATCTGTATCCTGCTAATATACATACATGCGTTCATGCGCGCGCAATCTTGTGTGTGTGTGTGTGTGTGTGTGTTTATATATGCACGTGTGCGTGTACTGAGTTCTATGTATGTGGGTATGTTCGCGTATGCAGCTGTGCAAGTGCTCGTGCGAGTGAAAATCTGAGTATCTCAATAGATGTTCCATTGTATCTCCATGTATACTCCCGCACAGCAAATCCTTGCACTCACTCGCGTGCACGTACATACATATGCACGTACAGGTAGACACTTATGTATATAGGCATATATGTACACGTATATATTTTTTCTTTAAGTTTTATTTAAGTTCTTGCCAGTCGCTAACAAAGCGATGTTCTACCAGTGTGCCTTGCTTTTAAAGGTATGTGTGTATATATATATATATATAATATATATATATATATATATATATATATATATATATATATATATATCGATTAAGAGGGTGATTGGGATCACGTGGATGAGAAAGGCGCGATCCAGAGAGGAGTGGACAGCGTGCTGTGACCAGCGGTGTCAAATAGACGCCCGACGGACTGGTCAGTCAAGGTGATCAAGGTGATATATCTATATGTATATATATATGTAAAAAAATGGTTTGTTCCAGCTTGTTTTTCCGTTTTCGTTTCTCGTTGAGTTCTACGTCTAGTTGTGGTGTCCTGTACTCACGTATATATATTTATATATGCATGTATATATACATGTAGATGTAGGTAGTACATATATGTATGTATGTATGCATATATTTTATTTATTACACTATTGTATGACAGCGCCCTCGCGTCGATTCGATTCGATTCGTTCGTTTCGTTCCGTTCTTTTTCTCCAAGTACTGTTTTATATATATATATATATATATATATATATATATATATATATATATATATATATATATTATATATATAATATATATATATATACATATACATACACATGTATGCATATGTATATATCTAATTATGTATGTATGTATGTATGTATGTGTGTGTGTATTTATGTATGTACACAGACATGCAGGAAGTAAATAGACACATTTAATTTTCAAAATCTTTTATTTAATACGCAAAGCGAATAATTGAAATGTAATCGACAGGTAGGACTACATTCTTTAGTAATTAGTTGACATTCCCTTTGCAGTTTTTAATTCAGAAACTCTTTTTGGCATTGAACTGATGAACTTTGTGATTGTCTCTTGTGGAATTTCTGCCCACTTTTCATGCAACAATCGAAACAATTCATCTTTGGAGTTAGGTTTCAGTCGAGTTTAGTTCTATCTAGTCTGCTCCAAAGATTTTCAATTGGGTTCATGTCAGGAGATTAGCTCGGCCAAGGAAGCTTTTTGATCCCATTTTCAGTCAGCTATTGTTAATTCCTTTTCGCTGTGTAGCATGGAGCCCCATCTTCCATGAATAAAAACTCATTTTTCGTTACATTATCGTGTGAATACACTGGAAGTAGTCCTTGCTTAAGTATTTCGATGTATTTTTCAGAGTTTATGGTTTCAACACATTCGATCAGCTCAGAACGACCATTGCTGGTGACAGCTCCCCATACCATTACAGAGCTACCGCCATGTTTCAGAGTTGGTTGGAGTCGTTTCAAATCAAATGGTTGATTGGGAAGCCTCCAGACCCAAACACGTCCACTGTCTGAAAATAATGCAAATCTGGATTCATCTGAGAAAATCACTCTATCTCAAAATGAACTGGATTTTTCTGACATCTCCTTAGCCCATTTCTTTCTTTTCATGATATTAATTGGTTGAAGGAGAGGTTTTCTTCTAGCTGCTCGTCCATAGTACCCAAGCTTATGCATATATGTAACACACGTTCTTGGACTAACTTCTAGCTGTTTTGCAATGTCAGAAGCCTTCGACATTGGGGCTTCGTTTTCAACAATTCTCTTCAAACAGTGAAGCTTCCTTTCCGAGGGCCCAGGTCGGCTGGGACGAGAATCTGTTGATTCTTTTCCTTGGCTTTTGAATTGCACTATAATTCTATTAACAGTAGCAAGAGGAATTTGAAGATTTTCAGCAATTTTTCGCTGGCTAAGATCAGCTTCAGATTGCCCAACAATACGACCTCTTTGAAAATCTGAAAGTTCTGCTGAATTTTTTTGTGCGTGGCATGGTTACTCTTCGCAAATGTTTAATATAATGGCACCTGGAATGAAAAAGAATAATTACATTGTAAATTCTACACCGCTGAAAACATATTAAGACGCTTAGATCAGAAATTTTGAAAATTAAAGGTGTCTTTTTACTTCCTGCATGTCTGTGTATATAAGTATGTATGTACATGTATGTAGACGAGGATTCAGTTGTTCGATCAATCAAGTTACCTGCTCCTGAACTGATAGTTCACAGGCTGAATCACCTGACACAGTGTTTGTACCTTCGAATTACGAGTAGATTCCACACGACGAGCTTCCATATAGTCTCTGTCTGCCCAATTTCACTCACAAATTAAGGTCGGCCCGTCGCCATAGACATTTACCCAAGATGCACACAATGAGATCAACTCCATAAACTCCAGGACTCATGTTCCGAAGTTTTTAATCATTCAGCCATACTGTGCCCACAAAGCACACGCGTGCGCACACACAGACACAGACAGACAGACAGACACACACACACGCACACTTTATCCAGTTTCTTTTCCATTGATGGAAGCATCCCTGGAACTCCTTTTTTGGGATAGCGAGGAACTGCCTCGTTGCCTTCTCTTGGATTTTCTCGATGTCTTAAAATCTTGTTGGGGGTCTTACCCTGCGAAGACTGGGCCTTCGTTTTGGGGTCATAACCATAGACCGTTTTCAAAAAGTTTTCGTCTCCCTCGACACAGTCAAGGAGATCCTATGCTGCCGAAACCCGATCTTCTTTTTGAGATGACCACACTCTACACACTTTATTTCCAAGAACTACTATAAACAACGGAAGTGAGCGAGACCGTTATAACTTACTGTGCATGCCCGGCGGAGTTCAAGGTCAGTCTGTGCCAAGCGGCTTCACACTGTGCATCCGTTACCATAGCAACAGTCCCGATACTTTCTGAGTAGACCTCGTATGTTGATAATTGTGTCACCAAATAGCTACCAAGACATTTTGGTATTAGAGGAAGTGACTGAGAAAGACCAGCCAATAAGCGATAGGCCATGTATAACTGCATCCCAGTTCTCTTTATGTTGATCAATGCTGTCAAATGGGTGCGCAGGGGAGAGTGATTTTCGTTTAAGTTTTGAGATGTTGAAAACTGAGGCTACAAAGTACCATTTCTTGAGATAAGGGTTTTAAACTGGGACATTAAAACTAGTGCTAGCATAGTCGCCCAATTCTAGATCCAAAATATGGCTGTTGCATTACGTTGGCACAATGTTCACAAAGTTGATAGGAAATCAAATGAAAAATTGAAGCAGCTCATCATTAATGTTACAAGAGTTGCTTTAATGAATGAAAACTTAAATTTTCTGAAGCTATACTTGAAAGCAGAGTAGAGATGCATGACATTATCTGTGGAATCCAATTATAGACAAATCAATAATTAATATGCAATCGCCATAGCGGTAAGGAAACTTGACAGAAGATAGTAATATCTCCTCTCTTCGACCCACGCGGAAATTTTTTTGTGTAAATGTAAATGTAAATGTGTGTGTGTGTATATATATATATATATATAAGTAGCCACTACTCACATTTTTTTCTTTCCTTGTTTCTTTCTGTGCTCCTTTCTGTGGAAGAGCGTAGGCTCGAAACGTAAAAGGCTTTTTCAATTCCTGAGCGTTATACTAATACATCTGTTTGTTTTCAACACCACCTGTCTTCGTCTTTTGTTTTTTTTTTCGTGAATTCTCCCTACATATATATATATATATATATATATATATATATATATATATATATATATACATACATACATATATATGCGCATTTATACACTCACTAAAAATTATTGCATATATGAGTATATATAAAAACATTGATGTATGTAAATATATACTCTAGAAAAACTGACCAATCTATAGAATAAAAAGCTTTTGCTTTCTTTCAGTCTTTACAGCGAGGAAACATTTGAAAGTATCTTGAGCATCGACATCACCGGGGAATATATTCATCCCTGAGATGTAGTTTTTGTTATTTATTTCGTTGCATCATTCTTTCGTAGTTTATCGCAATCTTTACACTTTCTTCTCTCCTTGCCACTAAACTTCTAACAAATGTTAAATAAACAGACGTCTCTCAGTATTTCTCTTGCTCACTCGTTCACTCCATGAACGTGTGATGTGTGTTTGAGTGAGTGTGTGTGTGCGTCCATGTATGTGTGTGTGTGTGTATACGCGCGCTCACGAGCATGTATATTTATATCTATATATGTATGTAAGCATAAATATAAATATAAATATGTGTGTGTGTGTGTGTGTGTGTGTGTGCGTGTGTGTGTATACAGATGCAGACTTACAGACGTAAACACACACATACATACATGTATCTGAGTGAGTGTGAATGAAAGCGTGTTGCTTGTTTGAATAAACAACAGCAGAAAGTATGTTAGCGAATTTTAATGTCGAACCGTTTATATCCTCAAACAGGCCATTAGTATAATGCAGAAAAAGGGTATATTACAATATCTATTTCAGAGATGACAGAGTAGCTTAGATTTTAGTCATATTGTTGTCATCTTCAGTGTCGCAGAAATGTTGCTGAGTTCCGGATTAGTCTTGATTGAGCAAACCTCTAGTCTAGCTTTGCTCCTGCCTTCCACATCTCAGTTTTTTAGACGTGTCTAGACTACGTTGTGCAATCTGTCACAGGATATTTGGCTAATGCTGAAGTTAGCAATATTCATGCTTCACACTTGATTGTATAAACCATTCAGATAAAACATATGGCTCTAATTTGATTCATAATCGGTCGGCTGCTATCATGTACAAGCTTTAATAATTTTGCAACACAGATCGAAAGTTAGCTTATCCCGCTAATAGTTTCATTTAATTTTTATCATAAAAATAATCCTTAAGTGTTATTTTGCTAATTAAGAAATGATTAAAATTGATTTTTGTAATAAAATTTGTAGATGCAGAGTGTCTTTTATCCTGCTTCATTCATATTATCAGCAACAAAAGCCATATGTTTATCAGTAAGATAGTTATTGTCATCAAATATCTCCTTTAATGACTTCGGTCTCTAAGTCTTCATCAGAAAAGAAGCACAAGAAGAAAAAAGTGAGTTGTGCTCTAGCTGTGCTTTAATCATTTTGGTTTAAATTCTTGTCGTGTTCTACATGTGCTTAACATTCCTGTTGTTGTTTAACTCGAGCTCAGCTCTGATCAAATACACTCGTAATCAAAGGCATTTCAGTTTTTTTTATATATCTAGGATTACACTGTCCAATATAACTTCCATTTTAAAAACAATAAGATGTGATTTAATGGAATTTGGCTACGGTTTCTAACAGGTCAAATGACCGCGTATATGTTCCCTCGTAAGCTCAGATGCTTTAAGGTAATTAATAAAGATTACAAGGGTTTGTGTTTAACAAAAGCATAGATTCTCTCTAAAAATTCTAAATTCAAGTACAAATTATTTTCATGTCTGGTTGGTGTTAGATTTTAATAACTGAGTTGGGTTTAAGACTATCTTTTACATCCCAACTTCAGAGTTTCTCGCAGTAAAGAATCACGTAGTTTATGTATTTGAAATAAATAATTGATTTGTGTGTAACAGTTATTTTCATTGCTAAATGATTTGCATAATTGTTGGTGAAGAGACACAAAATTAGTCTGAAGGCGATCAGAATGGTTTTCCGATTATTCTTTTATTCTTTTCCTTTCTTGAGTCATTTGACTGCGACCATGCTTGAAGGTGTTTTTTTAGTCGAACAAGCCCAGAACTTATTTCAGTTTCTGTCTACCAAATCCACCCACAATGCATAATTGTTGGTGAAGAGACACAAAATTAGTCTGAAGGCGATCAGAATGGTTTTCCGATTATTCTTTTATTAGAAGACACCTGCCTAAGGTAAAACACAGTGGGGCTGAACCCGAAAACACGTGGTTGAGAAGCAAGATTCTTACCACACAGCCACACCTGCGCCTCTAACAATATGTTTATAATTTCAAACGAAATGGGTGGGGGCGATTGTTTTCGTTGTTTAACCCCAAGACGGTTCTGATCGAGCATGCCTATGATAAAAGCTTTCCTGTGTAATAACTAGAACGCCATCATTTCGTATGCCTTTCTTTTTTAAGAGTAAGGTTACATTGAATGATATATTCCTAGCTGTGATTTTACATACTCCTAAGGTATCATTTGAAAAAGATTTAACTGCCATTTTTAACAGGGCGAGCGACCATGTAGAGGCTCAATTGCTGATTATTTGAGGACGACACGAAGTGGATTGACGATATGCAACTTTAAAGATATTACTTTGTAGCGTAATATCTTTAATGAGTACCACTGGAATTCTGGAGAAAAGGCGTGATATCTGAAGCGTTTCTAAATATTCTTGGAAACTAATAATTCCTCTTTTTATATGAATATGTGGCTTTATTAAGCCAATAAAACTTTTGCCGCGTGGCGTACAGGAATGTTAATTAGAGAACGAGTAATCTCTGAGTTTTCAAAGTTTAATTTAATTAAACATTATTTTGTTTTAGGTTCTACAGCTATCACACGCACACACACCACACACACACACACACACACACACACACACACACACACACACACACACACACACACACACACACACACAATCAGATCGTATTTCAATTGTGCGAGTTAGCTAGTTGATTTCTTTTTCTGAAAACCCTAGCTTATCCAGATTGTCACTTAGGCATATATTTATAAAGCCAAATGCACCAACTATTATTGATATAAATGTGAATTTATAATGGAATATATAATCTGGAGACTTCAAAGCAGTTGTCCATAGTTACTCTCTTTCTCTCTGGACTTCTGACGCTACATATTTTTTTCTTATCTTTCCCAAACAATATCCGGCATGATATGTTTACACTTGCCAGATGTTTTGATGCATGTATTCAATAACAGAGGGATTCTCTGTCACATAGGGAGGTAGTACCTTATTGACACTTTTGGGCAGCTACTAATCACATTCCTCTTTTAAAGTTTGGTAGAAACGATAGCGCTCCAAATTAAACGCTTTAGAGTACTTATCTTTTTACACTGACAGTAACAACTCCAAGCGCTTTTACAATGCTTTGAAATCTACCCACGGGTCACACTCCCCTACACCATCACTTCTGCTCAGTGCTGAAGGGATCACTCTCTTCACTGACAAAAATGCAAAACAATTCTAGAAAAGTGGACAGAGCACGTCAAGGATACACTCAAGGCCTCATTGAAGAGTTTTGAATTCAACTTCGACACCTGGAAAATGCAAGTGCAAGACGCTCTGCTTGGCGAAGCTGCACCAACAGAGGTGCCACCTCCTACGAACAAAACATGATTGCAGGGACACAAGTCCGAAGCCAACGCCTCACTTTCAGTCCCAACAGACCACCAGTGCCCGACCTGCGGCAGAGCCTTCCAAGCACGCATCGGCCTGATCAGCCACAGCTAGAAGCACCGTGACCTGTTTTCTTCTTCCATGCGATGTCTTTGGTCATCGTCTTCAACGACGGAAGAACTGATACTTGTATATATTCTCATAAAAGGATCAAATATTTACAATGCAACATTTGAGATCAAAGTAGTTCTTAACTTCTTCATTCTTGTTTTCAATTCTAGTAACCCAAGGTATCGATAATCTTTACTATGTGAAATATGGAAACTAAAATTTTCCTGGTTGCTTTAATCACGAAACTATTGAAGTATGAGAATTGCGTGAAAATATGATTTTTAAGCACAACATCATAATATTATATTATAAATGGTCTTTCTAGTGGCAGCCTGAGTAAATATCCAATCCATCTTTATGTAGAATGATGAGAAACGATTAAGTGCGAGACAAGCATATAGTAGCCTAATTAAACAGCATTTCTTAATTACTCCAAGATTTAAGTTATGAATTAAAAAGATACAAATCAGATTTTAATATTTTCTCGGTCGACTTTTATAATTTAGATTCCTCACAAATATCGGCTCGGTTTAGCGTTGCCCAAATTAAACAGAATATACTGTATTGTGACTGGCATGCTGGTGTGATAAATAGAGCTAGTTGTCTGAACTAACGAAATCAATGTATCGTCAACACCAATAATTTTCACAGAAAGCCTGGCATCTAAAGCTCACGGTAAACTGAATTGAAGACAAGAAAGGTAAAAATGTTCAGATCAGAAGTTTAACGAGACACTTGCAGTAAAATCTAGAGCCATCGAATTCTAAACTTATTATTGGTAATTTTTACCACTACAGCCTAACGTGTATAATATATCTATTGTTGAGAGGTGATATGATAGTCCAATGGGTAAGGTGTTGTCTTCTTGACGATTTACATGTTTGAGCTCCATAAAACCGACATGCATTTTGGTGATCAATGTACAGAAGTATAATTTTCTATCTCAAGAATAAACTAGATTTAATATTGACATCACTGATAATATCATATAAATTTTTTTGAGAGACAATGACAGATTTATTTAAGAGGAGTAGAGGAATAAGATTGTGTGATGTTCATACCTGTCTCAAGAACATCGATTGCGCAAGTCAAATATTTTTTCTGTAGTTTCAGTTCAGAGCTGCGGCCATGCTGATGCACCACCGTTTAAAATGGTGAATAACCTTAATCTGTTTTCGAACCTTATTGGGTTCTCATCAGAGGCGTCTACATCATTCTGACGGTCTCCAAATGAATAACTTTCGATTATAAAGTTTTCAAGATAAAATTACATTAAAAACTACTAGTGTAATAATAAAGTCTTTTGAGAAAGCATGACAACACGAGGAAATATATGTTCCTGTCGCTCGAATATAAAACACATCCTCATATTAAACTCCGAAACAATCTAAATTTTGCATGAGACATAGAAATGTTTCGTGCTTGTATGATATTTTTTGTATTTTTTTGTTACTTGTTTCAGTCATTGAACTGCAGCCAAGCTAGGACAACATCTTGAAGGGTTCTAGTCGAACGATTTGACCTCAGAAGTTTTAAAACCTAGTACTTATTCTATCGGTCTCTCTTGCCTAACCACCAAGCAATTGGGGACGTAAACAAATGAACACCGGTTGTCAAGCGGTGGTAGGGGAAAGTACAAACACACACACATACATACACACAGATACTTACACACACCACACGTACACATACATACATGCTGTTGTTGACATTTTTGACGAACAGGTTGAAAGCTTATTCATTAATGAGATTCAAGCACAACACCAATGGTCGAAAGGAGGACAATGTGTGGTCGAAAAGAGGACAATGTTGAAAAATAAACTTTATTTGGTTATATACATATATACATACATACATACATACATACATCCATACATCCATACATCCATACATGACAAGTTTCTTTCAGTTTCCATCTATAGCCGGGCTATAGTAGAAGATACTTGCTTAAAGTGCCATGTTGTGGGACTGTAACCGAAACCAAGTGATTGGGAAGCAAACTCCTTACCACTCAGCCTCGCCTGTGCCTCTCTTGTTCATATTATATATAAAATACTCTAGTTTTCAAAAGGTGATTTGTTAAGTATATGTTTCTGTTGTTTTTAACAACTGCAATAGCAATCGAAAGTTTTTCCATGCCAATTGAACTCATAGTCACAAGCTCTGTGTACAACATTCTTGCAAAAAGTAAATTATTAGCTTTCTCAAGCTTTCAGTAGCATCCATGGATGTGATTTAATTTTCTTATTTAGTCTGAAGGAAGACAGTTCTTATGATATTTGCAAATCATCCCAAACTGGTAAGATCTAAGGAGTTCATTTAAACCTTAAATACTGTAAGGTGATGCCTGTAGAAAAAAAGTGGGCGGAAGCTTCCGTTCTCGCTGAAGAAATGAATTGAGATTAATAGAAGAGACACGTAGAAATCGGTTGCCTTGTTAGATTAGAATGATACTACAGTTTTACCAATCCTCAAAAGTCAAAAGTCATGAGAAATCAAACCTGGAACTAAAAAAGTGGTGAGAAATTATAAAAACTAGCAAATTTTCTAGTAGAACTGGTTTTAGTGTAAGCGCAGTTGGGATTCAATGTCACATGATATCTATAGTAAAATGTAGTCCTTATGGTTTTTATTAGTATTCTTCTATTTGTGATAAGAAAGGATAAATGTAATTCATAGCCACACTGTTTCTAACCTCTATACTGCACTGGAGCAGACACGAGCCCCCAAATGCCTAGCATGTGCATAATCGCTGTCTGTCGCTATAGCGAGCCGCAAGTGTAATAAATATTTCCCAATGGTACGATAATACAAACTGTAGATTCTGTTGCTGCGTGCAGAATGGTCTACGAGTAGGCTAAAAATGCGCATCAAGACTGTGATAAGCCTTCAGATGTTCTAAAATTGTCTTTTATTTTACGTTTGGAGAAAGAGTGTGAAATTGCTTGTAAAAATGAGAGAGCATGAGATTATGAGTAAAGTAGTGAGACTCATGACAAAGTCTTGAGACGTGGCTCGTCTGCTACTATCTCGATGTTAAACAAATGGAATGGATAAAAAGAGTCGAGGAGGCGGAGGAGGTTTGTTCTCTCTCACTCTCTCTCCTCACTCTCTCCCTCTCTCTCTCTCCCCCTCTCTTTCTCTCACTCACTGTGTTTGTGTGTGTGTGTGTGTGTGTTTAGTTCTAAGTCAACCGTGTTTCGAACAAACGTATTTTCAAAGACATCCCACTCATAACACCACCGTTTTGTTTTTCAAGGATATCTAGGACTACAGTATATAGTGTATGTGGTACATACAGAGCCATGTCAGACCGCTTCGTGCTGGAAGGAGTCTTTTGCATTCTTGTAGTTCATCTTGCAAGTGAAGTGTAATGGTAAATAACATCCTTTATGTCTTGTAGCCAATATACTTCAAAGGACTTAAAGAGTACGGAGATTGGGAGAGTTCACATATAACTTTAAAAGAATAGGAAGATATGGTCTTTCAGCCAGAGATTGAAAAGAGGACAAAAGAGATGAATTACGAAGGGCGCAGAAGGAGTAGAAAAAGAGAAGAGGAGGAATAAAAAGAAAAAAATGGAGGTGGGAAGGATATTTGAATCAAGAGCGTTAAAGGATGGAGATGAAAGAGGCAGTGGATTAGAAGAAACAGAGAAAGACAGAGAGAGGGACAGAGAGAGAGAGAGAGAGAGAGAGGGAGAGAGTGTACATCAAAAAGAAAGATAGAAAAAGAGAAAGAATATGTATGTTTATATGTATGTACGTATGTATGTGCGTACATACATATGTATATATGTATGTATGTATGTATGTATGTATGTATGTATGTATGTATGTATGTTGCATGCTCAGGGGCGTGGGCGTGCCATGATTGAACATTTTTCTGAACTCCTAAACCATGAGTCACTTGTTGATGAAGCTCCTTAAATTCCATGCTCTCAATAGATGAGGTAATGGCAGCAATAAGTAAATTGAATCTTAGTAAGTCTCCTGGTAAGGATGGTATTTGTGCTGAGGTCCTGCAATTTGGTGGTGATTACATCACACAGTCCCTTCATGAACAGTGTAATCTGGAGGGATGGTGCAATACCTAAAGACTGGAAGGATGCAATTATTCTCCCTCTCTATAAAGGAAAGTGAGCCAGAGTAGAGTGCGACAACAACAGAGGCATTGCCCTACTATCAGCTGCTGGCAAGATTCTAGCAAGCATTCTTCTAACCCGCCTGAATAGGTGTTTTGTAAATGAGGTCCTATCTGAATTTCAATGTGGTTTCCGATCCGAAAGAGGAACGATTGATATGATTTTCACAGCAAGACAGATGCAGGAGAAGTGCTATGAACAGAATATGGATCTTGTCCAGGTATTCACTGATTTAACCAAAGCCATTGATGCTGTGAATAGGGTCTCCCAATGGAAAATACTTGGTAAACTTGGATGTCCGGATCACTTTGTATCAATAATCAAATCATTTCATGATGGGATGGAGGCTTGGGTCAATGTTGGTGGTGGCATGGCGGGACCCATTCTTGTAGAGAATGGTGTCAAGTAGGGTGATATCCTTGCTCCAACTCTCTTTCCTCTGTACTTTGCTGCTACTCTTACTCATGCTTTTGCTGTGGCCGTCTTTTTACCATGCATCGATTTACTGCCAATTCAAATGTTTTCCAGTTTCTTATTCGTCACCTCATTTATGCAAATGACTGTGACTTAGTCACTCATACAACGAATGATTGCAAATACTTGTAAATCATATTTCTGCTTCTTTTAAGGCCTCTGGACTCAGCATTTGACAGCACAAGACTGTTGTAAGGTTCCAGCCTGCACCAGGAAACCCATATGTGGAACCAGCTACCTCGGCAGAAGCCAAGTTTGCGATTTAAGGACTGTGAAATACGGGAGGCTGACTGGGAGAGTAATGTTCGTCGTCTCCACGGATGGAGGAAAAAGATAAAGGGGGGAGTCGATACCTTTGAAAGGGCACGTATTCTTCATGACTAATTTAAGCGTGCTGCTCGAAAACGCACTGCTAGCCGTGTATGTTTGTCAAGAGCAGGGCTCGTTAGTCACCAACAGAATTGCAAGTATAAAGTATAAGGTAGTCTTGAGCGCACAATGTTCCTAATGATCAGTAATGGTTTTCCTCGGTCACGAGTGGACGACCATTATACATGTATGTATGTATGTATGTATGTATGTATGTATGTATGTATGTATGTATGTATGTATGTATGTATGTATGTATGTATGTATGCATGCATGCATGCGTGTATGAGTGAGTGTGTGTGTATAAGGCGACTGCTATATATATAGAGAGAACCTTAAACGAGAGATAGAGAGACAGAAAGAGAGTTATAACGTATATGTTGTTCAGTTCTAAACCAAACCCGATTAAGCATATCTATAATCAAAGGCATTTCATTCATAATAATCTCCAGTTTTTTAAGGATCTGGGACTTTATCATCTAGTATGTCCTCATTTTCAAGTTGGTACATAATAGGCTACGGTTTGAATGGAATCTACCTGTCATTTCTTACAGTAAGCCGAGTGACATACTTTAACTTCTAAAGGCAAATTCATTGCAGTTACCGTTAAGAAATTCTCTCTTGTGGCAAAAGGAGTAAAAACACTATATCTGCTTAGTGTCTCCATCTAGTGGACTCTCAGACGTGTTTCCGCCTCCTTAGTCTTCATCAGTAGAAGATACCGAAGAGAGACAACTCCAGGCAGATTCTAAAGGTGTAGCTTTATCTTAGAATAATCAATATCAATGACTGGTTGCGCTCGCGGACCACCTGCTCAGAATAAACATAGTGGTATCACGGCTTTAAAATCTGTCTCTCGCGGTATCTTCTACTGAGGAAGGCTAAGGATATGGAAATGCGCCTGGGTGACATTAAGCAGATATGGTGTTTTCATACCTTTTACCGTAACTGCAGTGAATTTGCCTTTAAAAATTACAGTATTTTACAAACATATTTTAAGTAATCTAAAGTAATTAATCTTAGTACTAGACTTTAAAAAATAAGTACTGTGGGCAATCTATTCGATTAAATCCTTCAAGGTTGCGCTCCAGCATGGCTGCAGTTAAATGACGGAAACAAGTAACAGATATATACTGGTGGCACCAGGTCAAAGCAAACTTAGGCATTGCCCATGCTTACAATAGCTCTGTTCAAATCACCAAAATTTAATTTTAATGTAATTCCATAAATATTCCATTTAGTCCTCGTTCGTGATATTACTTTCGCGTCGGTCACGTTTCTCGCGAAGTATTTCCGTATTTCCTCACAAATTCGTCGTTGTGCGTTTGTTAAACAGAAATCAGCGGATAAAGACGGTAAATAATATCTTCCTAATGTTTATTATGAATATACAAACGCCGCCCAATTCTTGACTCTTTGGTTCCGGTTATCGCCCATCTGGGAGCCACCCTCCAAATACACAAAATATAGCTATTTTTGTAGGCTGAACAAAATTGAAGTAATTCTGAACCGACGGAAAGATAAAAATTACCACGTTGCAAAAATAATCATTAATCTTTTTTTAGTATGTCAAACTACTGTGTTAGCAAGCATTTTGTAATTTTTTAAGACAAAGTTACCTATAAACAACTTATTAATGCTTTGTTGCAAGTCCAACATATAGTGGATATACGACAATTCATTGGAAAAAGGCTTGCTACGGCTACAGAAGATGGTGAACAATCTTCAAAAGGTTAAGTCCTCAAAATGTCAAATTCTGTAGAACTTAGAAATGTTGGTAAGGCAGACTTCACCGTTTCGAATACAACGGATTTAGAAAATGCTAAGTAGTGACAATGGATGGTCACGTTGTGACGCATACTGTAGGACATGTAGCTTGAAGTTAATGCCTCTAAAATAATTGCAGTCCAGTAAATCTAGAGTTCTCGACATGCAGACGAACTCTCTCGACCACAACGCAAAAGAATTTCTCAAATATTGTTTGGTTTACTCTGAGCATTGACAGTTACATCTGTAAATAGTACAGAATAGAGTATCAGAAAGGACAAAGAGGACTAGATACGTAAGCAGATTATGTATAATCTCATAGGATTATATTTGTGGATGAAGTATATGAACAGATATGCTATATACTGAATATCATATATATATATATATATATATATATATATATATATATATATATATATATATAGAGAGAGTGTTATATACAATAAGAGGCTTCCTAATAGGAAAGCGTTGTGCTAGAAAGAGTAGTAGAAATCTCAAAAATCACAACAAAAAGGATAAATTCTCGAAAGGAATGAAAATTAAAAACGTTTACCATCTCAACTATTTCCCAGACCATGGTTTCTAACTATTTCCAGCAAAAATATTCGCTGAAGGCCAATTTTCATCAGTGGGATAGCCTTTAGATTTCAGACATACAGACAGCCAGATCCACATGTAGAACTAACGGTTTGTATATCCTAACTTTTCAAACCACTGCGTAGACGCAGATTATACCCGGCAACAGAGAGGATGCCGGTAAAAATTTCGAACAAATTCATCAAACAATATTTAAACGTAATACATAGGGTAATAATAAATTATTATTACCAGTGGCCTAGCACAAAAAACGAATTAGTTTCATGCGATGAGAGCATGCCAGACAGTATTTTTTTAACACGTCTGGTGTCTCAGCGCAATCTCCGGACACTGTCCGGCAGAATCGTTAGCACGCCAGGTGAAGTGCTTAGCGGTATTTCGTCTGGCGTTACGTTCTGAGTTTATACTCCACCGAGGTCGACTTTGCCTTTCATCCTTTCGGGGTCGATTAGACTATATATTATTCATATAGAAATACAATAAGAGGCTTCCTAATGGGAAAGCGTTGTGCTAGAAAGAGCAGTAGAAATCTCAAAAACCACAACAAAAAGGATAAATTCTCGAAAGGAATGAAAATTAAAAACGTTTACCATCTCAACTATTTCCCGGACCATCGTTTCTAACTATTTCCAGCAAAAAAATATTCGCTGAAGGCCAGTTTTCATCAGTGGGATAGCCTTTAGATTTCAGACATACAGACAGCCAGATCCACATGTAGAACTAACTAATAATAATGTATTATTACACTATGTATTATAGTGTTATATATATGTATATATATATATAATATATATATATATATATATATATATATATTATATATATATATATATATATATATATATATATAATATAGAGAGAGAGAGAGAGAGTGTTATATACAATAAGAGGCTTCCTAATAGGAAAGCGTTGTGCTAGAAAGAGTAGTAGAAATCTCAAAAATCACAACAAAAAGGATAAATCTCGAAAGGAATGAAAATTAAAAACGTTTACCATCTCAACTATTCCCAGACCATGGTTTCTAACTATTTCCAGCAAAAATATTCGCTGAAGGCCAATTTCATCAGTGGGATAGCCTTTAGATTTCAGACATACAGACAGCCAGATCCACATGTAGAACTAACGGTTTGTATATCCTAACTTTTCAAACCACTGCGTAGACGCAGATTATACCCGGCAACAGAGAGGATGCCGGTAAAAATTTCGAACAAATTCATCAAACAATATTTAAACGTAATACATAGGGTAATAATAAATTATTATTACCAGTGGCCTAGCACAAAAAACGAATTAGTTTCATGCGATGAGAGCATGCCAGACAGTATTTTTTTACACGTCTGGTGTCTCAGCGCAATCTCCGGACACTGTCCGGCAGAATCGTTAGCACGCCAGGTGAAGTGCTTAGCGGTATTTCGTCTGGCGTTACGTTCTGAGTTTATACTCCACCGAGGTCGACTTTGCCTTTCATCCTTTCGGGGTCGATTAGACTATATATTATTCATATAGAAATACAATAAGAGGCTTCCTAATGGGAAGCGTTGTGCTAGAAAGAGCAGTAGAAATCTCAAAAACCACAACAAAAAGGATAAATTCTCGAAAGGAATGAAAATTAAAAACGTTTACCATCTCAACTATTTCCCGGACCATCGTTTCTAACTATTTCCAGCAAAAATATTCGCTGAAGGCCAGTTTTCATCAGTGGGATAGCCTTTAGATTTCAGACATACAGACAGCCAGATCCACATGTAGAACTAACTAATAATAATGTATTATTACACTATGTATTATAGTGTTATATATATGTATATATATATATATAATATATATATATATATATATATTATATATATATATATATATATATATATATATATATATATATATATATTGTGATATATATATATATATTTAAAAGAATATATATATATTCTTTTATTCTTTTATTTTTCACTTGTTTCCCTCATTTGACTGTGGCCTTGCTGGAGCACAACCGTAAAGGGTTTTAATCGAAGAAATCGACCCCCAGGACTTATTCTTTGTGAGTCTAGTGCTTATTCTATCGGTCTCTTTTGCCGAACTGCAAAGTTACGGGGACGTAAACACACCAACGTCGGTTGTTAAGTGATGGTAGAGGGACAAACACCGACACACATACACACACATACAAACACGCATACATATACACACACAAATACATACATATATATACGACTGGACCCTTTCAGTTTCCGTCAACCAAATACACTCACAAGGCTTTGGTACGCCCCAGGTTATAATTGGAGAAGATATGGTTTGACATGGAATAAAAATGGTATTCTATTGTAAAAATTAACAAGCAACGATGGGCTACTCAGCTAGAACATACATACATACATAATACATACATACATACATACATACATACTACATACATACATACATACATACATATACATATATATACACACATATATATAGGGCGGATAAAATTCCCGATATATATATATATATCTTATTTTATTTTATTATTTAATAAACACGATATATGCTTTTATATTTTATTTTATTGTATTTTATCTAGTTTCAGCTCATGAGCTGTGGCCATGCTGGGTCACCGCCATTATATGCTATTATTTTAATTTCTTTATTGGCCACAGGGGGCTAAGCATAGAGGGAACAAACAAGGACAGACAAAGGGTTTAAGTCGATTACATCGACCCCAGCGCGTCACTGGTACTTATTTAATCGACCCCGAAAGGATGAAAGGCAAAGTCGACCTCGGCGGAGTATAAACTCAGAACGTAACGCCAGACGAAATACCGCTAAGCACTTCGCCTGGCGTGCTAACGATTCTGTCGGACAGTGTCTGGAGATTGCGCTGAGACACCAGACGTGTTAAAAAAATACTGTCTGGCATGCTCTCATCGCATAAAACTTATAGTAGCACATAAAAACATGTATTGTGTTTATTAAATAATATCTATCACTCATCAGATGGAATACTTTGTTGATCTTACCAACACGGAACAGTACATTATATATATATATATATATATATTATATATATATATATATATATATAAGGTGTATACATACAAGCATGCACAAACATATATGTATATATGTGCAGCTGCAATATGGATATATGTAGGTATTGGTCTCTCTTCCCATCTATCTATCTATCTATCTATCTATCTATCTATCTATCTATCTATCTATCCTCTGGTTTCCGTAAAGTCAAATCCACCAGTGTCCTACCCTCCTATGTGAACCACCGACTGACTCGCGCCCTCGGAAGCTTTCATCTGTGTCAGGCAGCAAAATCTCCCGTCGAATCTGCCTGCCTCGGGCTCCATCCACCTCTTATCTCTCGAATTGCGCTGCTGTGTGTGTGTGTGTGTGTACGAGCTCTTTCTGTCCCTATCATCCACACAAAACTAGATACCATATACCAAATTCGCGCACCGTTTCCAGGAACAGAGATTTCGACAGGGTCCTCCATTAGGGGGATACGCCAATCCTATTTCTCTGAACGGCAAGAAAGCACAAACGCTACTCATATCAAGAAAATATTACCTCAGTATTTGTCCCTTAAACATGACCATCACGCAGCCAGTCCTCTCATGATTGTCCCAAATGCTGAGCCTCTCATCGAAGATCTCTCCTGGTGAAACCATATCTTTACCATTGCTAAGTACCGCATTTCCAACAACTTGGCCTTCTCTCCAGGACCATGATATATTCATTCTCTTCAGTGCCAACAAATATTCACACTCAACTAAGCTCAAGTGAACTCCAAAATTGAATACTGCTTCCTCACTTAGTAGGGTGCTGCTGCTGCGCACTTAGACATTCTATGTCATAACCAGAAAAAAGTATCCTGAATGATTAGCTTAAAGTACTCGCATACACGCTCCAGCCTCTGACTAACAGGTGACCTGTCTACTCTCTATGCTTTTTCTACCACTCCAATAATGGACCCTGCTCTTGGGACTGAGTTGAGCTATTTACAAACGCTACTTCCACCCAGTCGTTCGCAGTTCACTCGTCTCTTCTCCTCTCATCACTGAATGTGTCCAATTTCTCTAGGTTCTGCAATGATCTCTAAACCCATCCCTTCCTTTTAAAAAAATTGGCCTCCGGGAGCTCCCTGCTTATGTCTCTCTCGTAAGTGTTGAATTGTAATAGTTTAATAGGAACATAAATAGCATAAATCTCATCTGTCTGGAAGGGCCAGTTAGTATGTATGTACACACATGCGCATGCGCACATACACACAAGGCTCGCACGCACGTACGTTGCACACGCACACACTTCGCACACACATGTGGAAAATATCCCACACATTTAATATAGGTATGAACATTGCTTTGGATTTGTATACAGCAGTGATTCTTAAACCGGACAGTGCAGCACTTTGGAGGCAGTGTGAGCTCAAAATGGGGCCGAAAATGTTGAAGAGAGGCAAATGTTAAGGGGATCCTATCCTATATAGGGTGTTGGGTGTTTCTAAAGAATCCGTGACTTTTTTTTTTTGCTTTAGGAATAGTATTTTAAAACAAAATATTAGTATCTTAAACACATTTTCAAGAAAAGGTAAAATGTCGCTGCGATTAATGTTTAAGTAGGGTATTATGTTGATTTCAAATTTTGGTACAAGGTTAGTAATTCCAGGGGAGAAATCGACCCTAGCGTTCAACTGGTACTTATATTATCGACTCCGAAAGGATGAAAGGAAAGTCAACCTCAGCAGAATTTGAACGCAGAACGACGAGACAGACGAAACACTGCTAAGCATTAATATATATATTATATATATATATTATATATATATAATGTACGTATGTATATAAAAGTGTGGTGTATATATATATATATATATATTATATATATATATATATATATATATGTATATATATATATGTGTGTGTACGTGTGTATGTGTGTGCGCGCGTGTGTTGGCACAGCGATCTTGACAACTTCCGATTGTATCACTCCCTACAAATTAAAGGCATGTGTACACATGTGTGTGAGTGGTGTGTATGTGTCTATGTGTCTGTGTGTTTGTGTGTGTTTGTGGTGTGTGGGGGGGTTGTGGATGTTTGTGTATGTGTGTGGGGGTGTGTGGGTGTGCATGCGTTGTATGTGTGAATGAGTGCGTAAAGATGTCGCTATGTCGATAGTGTGTGTGTGTACATAGCATTCTCGATATAACTATTCACGTCAAATATATGTAAATACTACAGTCCCACGCGCGTGTGTGTCCACCGCATCTGTGCGTATTTTTCTTAGTGTTTGAGCGCTTTTACATGAATAAATATATGTTTACGCATATGTGTTGTGTGTGTGTGTGTGTGTGTGTGTGTGTGTGCGTGCGTGCGTGGATATGCGCGGATGTACGAGGCTTCTATTTGTTTACTTTCTTTTTCTCCCTCTTTTTCTTTCTTTTTCCTTTTCTTTTTTATTTCCAAATTTTTTTTTTGTTTTTTAATTATTTAACCCGCGAACACGCTGGCTGATGAGAAGGGCTTGCGTTAGATGAGAAGTTCCTAGTCAGCTCGATCAAGCCTTTGAGTAAGAACCGTGCGCGTTACGTGCGCGCGTGTGAGTATATACGAGTGTGCTTTGTCACCAATCAAAAGTCAGTGACAGCTTGAGGAACTTCGAGTAAGCAGGGGTACGAAGAAATGCGAATATATTTACTTGTTCTCACTATTTTCTGGCCGGCTGCAGGCGGAATACTTGGTCATGCTTATGTCGCAGACAGGAGTAATTATTACCCGACAGAAGAATCGTGGCAAAATGTCACATATGCAGGGTAGGTACTCCTTTATCGTGTTCATAGGCGTTTTATTTTTTCTAAAAGATATTCACACATACATACATACATACATACATACATACATAC
>NC_042997.1:91787038-91789538 GCF_006345805.1 Octopus sinensis | reverse complement strand
TACATACATACATACATACATATATATATATATATTATATATATATATATATATATATATAATATATATATATATATATATATGTAATATATATACATACACATACATATACATAGATTGATAGATAGATAGATAGATAGATAGATAGATAGACAGATAGGAAAATAAAAGAAGTGAAGCGAGAAAAGGTGTAATGTTTTTATTATAAGCAGCGACAAAAAAGCTCTGACTCAACAGCCGTTAAAACCTCGCGCTTACTATTTTTATCACAATTTACTTTATAGTAAAGAATAGTTTTCATTATGTTTCCATAAACAGTCATACACATACATACACACATATATGTAATATGTATTATTCTTAAAGCAGTTAATGTATATTATATATGAATGTATGTAAGAAAGAAAGATTTGATAGCATATGTACGTATAAATGAACCTAGCGGAAAGACTTCCTCACGTCTCGCCCCACATCATCATTTTTGGTCGGGCCGAGGTAATTTTTTTTTTTTAAATTGAAATTTTACAGAACTTTTTGGAATTTTTGTTTCAGAATCACAATCTCCGTATTTTTCTGCATATTTTCAAAAAAAAAAAAAAAAAAAAATTCTGAAAAAGTTTTTGGAAGTGGGGGTAATTTCAAAATGCCGATTTTTGCCAATTTTTTTGCAGATTCGTATTCTCTGAGCCAAAAACGGGGGTTTGTGTAGAAAAAATTTAATAAATAAAAAAGAGGGGTTGGGGGGGGCATAGAAAATGAATCTTGCCCTTCCTCTGGTATCCGAAATGTTATAACTTTTACTCTATAATTTATACTATTTCAGTTCTTACCTTGTATTCCGACCTTATAATATCGGTTTCAAATTTCGGCACAAGATTAGAAATTTGGCAGGAGGAGGTCTAGTCGATTAAATCTACCCTATTGCTCAACTGGCACTTATTTTTGTTTATCACAAAAAGGATGAAAGGGAAAGTCGACCCCGGTGGTATTTGAACACAGAACGTAAAGACGGATTAATGTAGCCGCTAAGGATTTTGCCTGACGTGCTAACGGTTCAACCAGCTTGCCGCCTTTTCTCAATCTAAAAATGTAAAATTGTGAACGTCTGTTATAGTTTTGTTACCTTTTGTTTGTTATTTATGTTTATTGTGTGTGTGTGAGTGTGTTTGCCTGTGTGTGTGTGTGTTTGCCTCTGTGTGTATGTGTGTGTGTGTGTTTGCCTGTGTATGTGTTTGCCTCTCTCTCTCTCTCTCTCTCTCTCTGTGTGCGTGTGTGTGTGTATATGTTTGTGTACACGCGTTCGCATCTATAAGTCAAACGAATTTCCCAAAATGTTGACTTGGCTACATCTACCGTGCTACTTGAAAAAGTCGTGTTAGCTGTATAAATATAAACAAATGAATTAATATATGTAACCAACATAAAACCATAAAACATCATTATAATATATATATATATATATATATATATATATATATATATATATATATATATATATATATATATATATATATATATAAATATATATAAATTCAAAATGGCTGACGACAAGCATCGTGCTTGAAACTCAATAGTACCAACGAATTTGAATCAAGCTGTTTTCATCCATACATGTAACTCCCAAGAAATAAAGAAATTACATGTAACTCCCAAGAATTGGTTGAGTGCCTTTCTTTCATTTGTCCACTCACTCGTATATATATATATATATATATATATATATTACTTGTCTCAATCATTAGACTGCGGCCATGCTGGGGCAGTGCCTTGAAAATATTTAGTCGAATGAATCAATCCTAGCACTTATTTTTTAAGCCTGGTACTTATTCTATCGATCCTTTTGCCGAACCGCTATGTTACGGTGGTGGAGCACAAACACAAAGACACACACACACGTACACATCTATCTATCTATCTATCTATCTATCTATCTATCTATCTATCTATCTATCTATCTATCTATCTATCTATCTATCTATCTATCTGTCTATCTATATGACGGGCTTACTTCAGTTTCCGTCAGCCAAAACCACTCACAATGCTTTAGTTTTACTAGAAGATGCTTGCCCAAGGTCCTACGCAGTGGGACTGAACCTGGAACCATGTGTTTGGGAAGCAAGCTTCTTACCACACTACTACGCCTGCACCTCCACACATTGTCCACAGACCCTGTCTACCCACAAGCGAAACTCAGAGGAGTAAGAAATTATTTTTTCCGACAGTCAACACAAAAGGAATATATATATATATATATATATATATATATTGGGTCATCCCATAAATAATGCGTTTTTTATACTTCATTTATTTTTCAAAATCAAGGTAAACAAATTTTCTTTTTTAATCTAAAATATTTTTATAGAGAAAAAGATCATTTTCATAGAGAACCCATTTCTCGTCACCAGTCACTATTCGGTCCAAAAAAAGGTTCATTCGTGAGACGTGACAGCAAAGAGCAAGCATTCACCCTCTGCGCGCGATTAAACTCGTAAAGTGTGTG
>NC_042997.1:91759538-91784538 GCF_006345805.1 Octopus sinensis | reverse complement strand
GAACCCGAAACCACGTGCTTGCAAAGCGAATTCAGTATAATAAAATGGTTAAAACGTTTGTTTCGAAATCTCGGGCTTCCAGGTTCGATCTCACAACGTGGCATCTCGTGCAATTGTTATTTTTTATGACCAGCATTTTACCCATTCCTCATGAGTGAAAATTGGTTAACGAGAAATGTGTGGAAGCTCATCAGACGAGTTATATCTGTTATTCAACGGTGCAGCCTTGTTATGCTTCATTGCGGCGCATAGAAATTACATTAAGAGTACATATGACTGTGGAATACTCAGTCATTTATACACACAACTTCAGTTAACTTAGAAGTTCCCTAACAAAAATCACGAGCCTTCTAAATATCTAGCATTCCCCATACAACCCCATTACCATTTGCCGCTTCGTTGTGGATCCACAACGCATCTAAAGTGATATGCAGTATCAACCCAGAAGCAAGAGTAGCAAATGCTACGGGCCCCATTATTTTTTATGAGTTTTGCACTCAATACGTTCGCACTGTTCTGCCTTCAACTTCTATGAACGACTGAATGTTTAAGCTCGATCCAATATACTTTAATTAAACAAATTACAATAACTGGGCAGATTTATTTCATTTTGTCGGATGTTAATGGACTTCCCATTCTATATCTCTATTTCTATGTATTAAACTAGTCATGCAATAAATGAGGTTTATTATTCTTTTCATATATAAGATCGATTAAACTAATTAGATTATTACTAATATATTGAAGACATTATGCTACACATTCCCATTAAATCAAATTACGATTCAAAAACAAATAAGAAACATTTTATTGTATGCAGTTTCTGCTTTTACCGTATGCCGTTAAACTGAACTATACTAGAAGTAAGCTTAGCACTTTGCATGTCTTGAGTATCTCATGTGATACACAGGATATACGAGGAGATGCCGAAGAGTTCCCGGCTTTGGATTAAAGAAAATACAGGAGGATCAGTTAATCGTAATTTTATTCAATATATTCCCCATCTCAGATTCATACACTTACTACAGTGGTCTTTCAATTTTTCTAAGCCCTGTAAAAGAACTCGGAAGGTTGGGCCTCCAACCAAATCTTTCGCGATACCCTTAAAGCCAAGATTTTTAAGTAGCCCCTCGTATTTCCCTTAAAGGTTCTACCAATCTACCACATTGGTATTAGTTTTCATTTTATCGATCTATAGCAGACAAAAGCTAAAGTTGACCCAGGACCATTTAAAATCAAAACCATAAGGGACCTAACGAAATATTGGTTTCTAATATAGACACAAGAGGCCACAAATTTGACCAAGAGCACGATTCCTCAAATACCTATTGTTTTCCTACTCTAAAAGAAGGGAACAACTCTAAGGGACATGCTTAAAGCAGATCCTAACCCCAGCCATTTTCACTACAGTTAGCCACAATTTGACAAATTCATTGCGGGAGGAGAACCTTTATTTTTCCACTCTCAATTTCCTTTCCATGTCGAACTTGAAAAACTCAATAAAGGATTCACTGAAGAGGACGGTCTCTGCCCTCAATCTTTTCATTATCTTTGACCATTCCATTAGGCAGAGGAACGCTGCCTACCCAGCCTTGTTAAAGGAGAGTGGCGGGGCAATCTTCGCGATGGATTCGGTCGAAATCGGATCCGTCCTTCATGCGACAACAACTGTTCGTATCGACAGTGACAACGACAGCAGCAATTACAACAACGTAGCACCAACTACAAAAACAACACTGGAAGCAACAGCAACAAAAGCAGCAGAAGAACCTTCGTCCTCAAAAAATACCACATGATCGACAATTGTAGCATCTAGCCTTCACAACAATCTGAAGTTGCTGCCCTTCAGGGATCTCTGTTAGGTCGGGGATCCTGTCCAGTACTCAGGTTTTACATGAATCAGGATCTGCAAGCAATTTTACTTTCGAAATCCTTTTGTTTCTGACAGTATTCTCCTGTCCTCCAATACAACAACTTTCAACATATCAGGAGATATGTTTCATAAATCGTGCGCCAATAACTCTCCAGCCCAGGCTAATTGGTATATCAGTAAATAACTGACTTTTGCATAGGACTGGGGAGTACTTCTAGCCCAGGATCTTAGAATGAAAATTCACTCGTACACAACCATGTTAGCTAGCGTGTGCGACTAGCAGGGTTCAGCCTGCTCTGGTCTATTTCTCTTCAATGTTATGCATCTGTATACCGCTACTTCTTATTATCTGTTTGCTTTAGACTTATCTGTGGTATAATGAGTGTAACTTTTCCTTCTCTCCAGTTAATATGTTGTTCTACATCTTCCAGGTACTCGTGTTTAATGTCCAATGGGACTAAATCAAATGCTTTTGCAATACTAGGAAATTTCGCTAAGCATTTTGTTATGGCGTGCTAATGATTCTGTTAGTCTGCCGTCTTTATAATAATCGTTTCTAATTTTGACACAAGGCCAATAATTTTGAGGGGAGCGGTATGCCGAACACATTCCCCCCAGTGAGGCCATGTTAAATATATAAACAACGGGGCCAATCCAGCATGTGCTTCTGGTAGATTCGTTCGAAGAATTTGCGGCATCTTTTTGCTGCCCACAAAAAAGACTGCGCTTGCGAGGTGGATTTGAAATAAAAATTAAAATGTATAAGCAACAAGCACATGCTGAATTGGCCTCGTTGTTTATATATTTAATCTTGGCGTCCTTGTTAATAAAGGCTTCGCCTGGTAAATTATTTTATTTACTAAAATAAGTCAGAAACCATAGTCCAGGAAAGAGATGGTAAATGTTTTTATTTTTCATTCCCTTCGAGAATTTATCCCTAATTAGTGGTTTGGACTTTATCTGTTCTTTCTAGCATAAAGTATTCCTATGATGGAAACCTCTTATTGTGTTTAAATGTACACTGTATTTTATGTGAATAATATATAATCTATTAACTAATTTTTCTATACGCTAGGCCACTAGTAGTAAAACTTTTTAAAATCTTATTATCCTGATATTATTAAATATATATATGTGAATATTTATGTGCGTTTGTGTTTTTCCCCTTGCCATTGCTAATAACGGATGCTGCTGTGTTTATGTCCGCGAAACTTAGCAGTTCGGCATAAAGAGAACGATAGAGTAACTACTAGGCTTACAAAGCTTTGGGTTAGATTTCTTCGACTAAAATACTTTAAGGCGGTGCTACAGCATGGTCGCAATCAAATAACTGAAACAAGTAACAGAAAAAAGAATCTATATTTATATGTTGATATCTAAATGTGTGTGTGTGTGTGTGTAAAAGAAGAATTTATACATACATTTAATCTGTGTGTGTATGTGTATGTGTGTGCGTGCGTGAGAGAGAGAGAGAGAGAGAGAGAGTGAGGGAGAGGGGAGTGTACCTCTGTGTGAGTATTTGTCTGTGTGTGTGTGATCATGCACTATGAAATTACCATTTCAACATATTCAATATGAGAAAGAATAAATTGCAAGAAAAGAGAAAAAAATTTATAAAACTTTAACTCGATGTTCAACAAGAAGCAAGTGTAATTTAATTCCGACTTTTGTTACTGTCTGCCTGTCTATCTATCTATCTATCTATCTATATATATATATATATATATATAATATATATATATATATATATATATATATATAGATAGATAGATAGATAGATATGCATTATATATATATATGTGCAAGTGATATTATGACTGTCTCAGTATGTGCTTGAGTGTATCAGAATATAGGTCTAGTATATACATTATTTACATTATTTACATTTGGCGGATTTACATTATTTACATTTGTCCTCATCTAGTTTGTTGTTAACACAACGTTTCGGCTGATATACCCTCCAGCCTTCATCAGGCGTCTTGGGAAAATTTCGAAACTGGGTTCTCATTCCTAAGGTATTTTTCGATGTTATTATTATTATTATTATTATTATATTATTATTATTATTATTATTACTATTATTCAGGTCACTGTCTCGAATCGAACTCGTAATCTTAGGGTTAGTAGCCCGCGCTCTTAACCACTATTCCATATGCCCACAGGCATAGTGTTTGCGATTCTTATATTCTGTTTTATCACATAGACATTTGCTACCAATGCTATAATTAAATTAATTAATATTGACGTTCTTATTGCAGCATTTTAAGAGAGAAATATTTCGTTTTTAGCTGAGGTGACGCACACCCTGAGAAGCACATATCTATCTATCTGTCTGTCTGTCTGATTGTTTGTCAGGCTGTCTGTATGTATATATATAGACACACAAGTGTCTACATACATACGTAAATATATACACATAGATATATACACATAGATATACACACATAGACACACACACACACACACACACACACACACACACACACATATATATATATATATATATATACATATACATACACACACATATATACGTATATCTATATTCATATATACATACATATATGCATGCATTCATTTATATATATATATATAATTTATGATGTATGTATGTATGTATGTATGTATGTACGTACGTACGTACGTACGTACGTACGTATGTATGTATGTATGTATGTATGTATGTATGTATGTACGTACGTACGTATGTATGTATGTATGTATGTATGTATGTATGTATGTATGTATGCATGTATGTATGTATGTATGTATGTATGTATGTATGTATGTATGTATGTATGTAGCGAGACTGAAATACTTATACAATGTGGTAGATACAATGACACGCAGTTTTGGAATTAAATTTAGAACAAAAATTCATTTATTTCGAAAATTAAATTAGAAGAGAAAAAAAATGCATTAGCAAACAAATGAAAATATTAAATTGATTTTAGCAGGAGAGGGAGGTTAGAAAGCAACTGAAAAATGCGTGACCTGGGTTCATTTTAATCTACAATTACCAGCGTAGTAAATTGTTTTAACTACCAAGAGGATATATGTATCGCAAATTCGCGCCCCAGTGTTGCCGTTTAACCAAACTCTTTTAGTAAGAGGCTAGAAGAGGAGGGTATCCGACTCCCTTGAGGCTGTACATATAATTTTGTACACTAGTTTTACTGTTTCCTACTGTTTACTTACCCAAAAATCTAATATCCCTAACTCTTATTCTTCTAATCCCTTTTATATTGCTCCACTTCTCATAGTTATCTCTTCATATAAGCCTGGTCATTTTCGTGATCTAATAAACAAAGGATAGAGTGGTATTTGCTTTTGTGAAAAAGATTTGTGCTGAATAATTTATTTCCTGAAAAAAAATTTTTTTCTTAAATTTCGTTTGACTGAATTCCTCTGTAAAACATTTTGCTTTCTTTGCCTGTCAATGTCCTAAATGGTGTTCACATAGAAGTACATTGGCACACGCATTAGGAGAGAGGATATTCAAGCGAACTGAGTTGATGACACAGCTTCTACTCATATTTGCTGTTGTTTCACTTCATATATGCCCAAATAAGTATAACTGTGACTGAATGAATGAGATGGACGTGGAACTTCCTGTAGAATAGAGTATACAGTATAGAGAATAGAGTAACCTATAAAGTTGATCCCAAACAAGTCATTTCCAAAGAACCCATACTCCAGAAAATTGGCAAGCACACTTGCCAGTAATCATTTGTAGAATGCAATTAAGGTTCCACCAGTTAAATTTTTCGTCTAGTAGAAGTCTAATATCGTTTGACAATATTCCTGCTAATGCTTAAGCAAGAACTGAGCCCCGTCAGAGACAAAAGTTCTTGACACAAGTTGACCATACCAACACATCTAGGAATCTACATAAGTCGAAGCCCATACATCATTAATTACGACATCACGAGCTCTCCGTGCAGAGCGTATTGGCTGTAGATAGATATTCTGTATAAGTATTTCAGTCTCGCGACATACATATATACATGCATACATACATACATACATACATACATACATACATACATACATACATACATACATACATACATACATACATACATGCAAGAAAGATGTGGCCTGGGGAAAGGCATAACTGTAAAGCAGTAATAAATTACTGAAACAATGTAGGTACTCACCACCACTACCCGACCTTTGAGGGACAGCTCTTTCTCAGTCCATTCTTGGTGTCACCGCCATAATGTAGGACATCTCTGAAATCATGGTGTTGGGTACTATACTAAAAGCATATGATTGGGTAACAGAGGTCTGCATTAACTAAAGCAAGTCTTTGTAGGATAGTAACTCACTATGCTCATAGCTCAATCGCATTTTGTATCCAGCTGGAGGTCTTAAACTAACCAGACTCCAATCAACTTAAGTGGAGCCTTGGTCCCGTGGCAGCTATTGGTCAGCATGAACTTGCTTCTTAAGTTGCCGAGTTACTATCTTACATACACTTGCTTCTGTTACCCAATCATATGAAATAGTGTCGGACATGATTTCAGAGATGTCCTACACTATGACGGTGACACAGTTTATGTATACGGATGAGGTTGTCCTGTGTCCCAATTCGAGTAGAGTGACCTTTAATATATCTGATTTTCAAAGCAATGCTTAAGCAGTAAAATTTACAAGACTAATGAAAAAGGACCGAGCATGCGATTGAAATGGTTCCGATAAAAACAACTAAGCCTAACCATCGAGCAGAAGCCACTAAGCAAAGAAACATCCAGCCTCTTAAAACAGTATCAAAACTGATTTCATCTAAGACAACTGTCAAGTAGTAATGGTTGATTCTGTCAAGAGCTTTAGATTGATATAAACTGAGCCCGCCTCACCCGAACCCCACTAAGCTAGTTTTATTACCAACCCTCTACTTTGTATCGCATGAGGTAGTGATTATACCGAAAAGGTCAGCTTTGAGACACCCTCTTTCTGCGCAACTTATCTAAAGTCTTTAACACCTGCGTTTAGTAGATTTTTGGCTTAGAAATGTTCGATAAAGTTCACGCCCTTCGTCCACAGCGCCATCACTCTTTAGGGCACATAACTGGAAATGCTTCTGGTTTGCTACCAGTTACGGGCACAAAGTTTGTAGGTAGGAAACCACTTAAAGCAAGCAATTTTCAGTTTGCCCGGTTATTTCAGTGCATCTGTAGCTCAGCTATCATTATTGGCTTTTCATAGTTGCTCTTCACTTTTCTGGCAAGAGTTGTGGCAGGCTGTCAAAGTATTGAAGATCACTGTCTTACGACACCCCTTCCCCGAGACAACCGGAAAACAGTGGTTCAAAAATAGTACACATCTATATTGAATCTTACAATATGCGTCACCGGCTCCATCAATGGCGGAATTGTTGCATTTAAATTACTCTTGGCTTGAACAACACAACTGTTGTTTCGAACCACAAATCAAGTACTATTTTCACCACTAAAATGCTAAATACGAAGCCTTTCGTAATTGCTAAATACGATACCTTTCATAAAAGGCTTCTACAAGTTTGATATGAAATGCTATGAAACAAATTGGATGAAGTGTTTATTGAGACTTTTGATTTGTGGTAGTAGTACAATACTTTTCTCACAATGTTATTATTGTAGTGTAAAGCTACAGAAAATTCTGGAAATATGGATATATGGAGAATTAATTAACTTGCTTAAAGGCATAATATAGCACCTGCATAATTTCCTCCTCTTTCTTTGCATTCACTATTCCCCTTTCATATGAGTTATCTCTTTGGTGACAATTTTTCTGGCTATTCGCAAAAACCACCTTTCTTTTATTTATTTGCTTAAGTCATTCGTCTGCGGCTCTGCATTGAAGAGTTTTGTAGAACAAATCGACTCCAGGACATATTTTTTTGTAAAAGTCTGGTCTTTTATCGGTTTCTTTTGCTGAACCGCTAGGTTACGGGAACATAAAGAAGCTAACACCGGTTGTTAAGCGGCGGTGGAACAAACACAAAGACACGCACACACATATATACATACACACGCACATTCAAATACATGCACACATACGCGCATACACACACACACACACATCGTTTTGGGATTTGGTTTGCAAGATTCTTTATATGAGTTCGTGTGTTGAAGCATATTCTGTTGTGTCTGGGGAAAGTCATTTTCTTTTTGTGCCTAATTTAACACACTCACCGGTAAAATTTCCACTTATTTCTTATTTTTATTTTCCTAAAATTTCGTTGCGTCTTGCAACCTTTTCAATAGTATTGACTATACCCGTATTTTAATTAATTAAAATACCCGTATTTTAATTAAGTTAAATTAATGTACCTCATCTTGAAAAATGGCAAAATTTTTGTCGGTTGGCATCTGTAACAAATCAAACAGGTAAGATGCATTAAGAATTTCAATTTTAGCGTTTATCCATAATCTTGTTGCTTTTACACCTGTTAATTAAATTTATCTGCCTATAAAAGTCAAATTTACTCAGCAGGATCAGCTAAAATTACATAACTATAAACCAGTGGTATATAAAGCACCCACTGACAAAATTTCAAATCTGTATTTAAAAATTTACAAAGTTACAAGCAAATACTGTGGACACTCTTCTTGAACTTGAATAATTCAAAATAACGGGAATTAGCGTAGGAGTGGCTGTGTGGTAAGTGCTAACGAACCACATGGTTCCGGGTTCAGTCCCACAGCGTGGCACCTTGGGCAAGTGTCTACTACTATAGCCTCGGGCCGACCAAAGCTTTGTGAGTGGATTTGGTAGACGGAAACTGAAAGAAGTGTCGTATATATGTATATATATATATATGTGTGTATGTGTGTGTTTATGTTTGTGTGTCTGTTTTTGTCCCCCCAACATCACTTGACAACCGATGCTGGTGTGTTTACGTCCCTGTAACTCAGCGGTTCGGCAAAAGAGACCAATATTTGATCATCATAAACAAATCAACTGTATGATTGTTCAACAAGAAATTGCAGAATCCTCATACGACATCTAACGATGAATAAGTCCATGATATATACTATATATATATATATATATAATATAATATATATATATTTATATATATACGCGTGCGGACGGGCTTCCACACACTTCCATCGTCAAAATTCACTCACAAGGTATTGAACGGTCCTGGGGTTATAGTAGAAGATAGTTACCCAAGGTGCAGAGTAGTAAGACTGAACGGGAAACCATGTGGTTGCGAAGTGAATTTATAAGTCACTCGGCCACATCTGATCTAATGAGGAACGGTCGACCCCAACCGAATACCGCTTTAGGCCTCTCTGGTGAAGCAAGGTGAGAGTGAAAACGTACGGCAAAATTTATGCTTCCTTTCGAAATGTTATGATTGTTTGAAAACACTATCTTAAATGAAAGATATGAACGATTGTACTTGCTTCAGCAGTGTATGCACTAAAATGTAGAAGGAAACAGAGAAGATTAACAAGGATGACACGCAAATTCGTAAACCGTTCCATATTTTTTTCAAGGCGGTGTCCCAGCATGGCCGCAGACTAATGACTGACACAAGTAAAAAATAAAAGATAACAGATAAAAGACTGTATTGCATTGTCGAGGTATATGGATCAGGGAAAATGGTGATAGAAAATTCGGAGTTATAAGTGAGCAGTGAACTGCTAAAAGGTTCTTAGCGGTGCAGAACCATGGAGAGAAGTGTAGAGGCCATAGTAAATATGACAGAAACATCATAGGGAAATTATATAAGTAAATATAAACAATCTTAGTCTGTAGATAAACAGAAATTACAGAAATTTTGTAGCAACTGGCGTTTATTTATTTGACATTCAGATTTGGGTGTGACATAAGATAAACTCTATATATCCAGTATTTTATTAGAATACATGAATAGTTGCAAATTTGAGTAATGTAACCGTTTTTCTATTTTTCTAGATTTCTATTTTTCTATTTTTCTAGATTTTGTACTCTTGCTGTAAAATGTCCCTAAACACTTTCTCTCTGTCTCTCTCTCTTTCTCTCTCCCTCTCTCTATCTCACTCTTTCTCTCACTCTCTCTCTCTCTCTCTCTCTCTCTCTCTAATCTATCTATCTATAATATAATAAATATATAATGATATATATATATATATATATATATAGGATGAAGTTTTTTTACAGAAAAAATTTCATCAAAAAGTGGCAGCGTATTTCGTAGCAGGTATATAATATTTGGAAACTGACGATTTAAAAGTCTGTTATCAGCATATTGACATAGAAATTAATTTTCTTTTGCCCTTGTTTATAAGTTGTTTTTATATATATATATATGTATATTATATATATATATATATATATATATATATATATATATATATAATATATATATATATATTATATATTAGACAAAAAGGGATAACAAAGCCAGAGTGTGAAGAGTTTTCAGAACATTTATAAGGAAGAGATATAGATATAGTCTTACAGCTGTTTCTGGGATATTATGGATATCCCTTCATCAGAGACGAAGTGTGATGGTTAAATAGAGGTAAATGTTTGAGTTAGAAATAAGGAATTATTGTGGAGGAGAAGATAGGCAATATAGAGTGAAATAAGAGAATAGAAGTAGAAATAAAATATAAAACATTGTAGTTGCAGATCCATTATTCAAGTGGTGTATAGAAGTGGTAAAAAAGTTTCCTGTACATAGTATGTAAGTTCCAATAGTAGTTCATGTTTAGTCATTTCTAAGTATGGAGCTGTGGATTCTGTGCTGCTCATTCGAAGGGGTTTTGTGGTGTGAATGAAAATTTGAAACTGTATTGATAGTATTTGTGGATAGACGGGGGGGGGGTGTGATTAGAATGAGAAGATAGGTCAAAATGAAGACAGGAAGAGAAAATGAAAGGAAGAAAGAGAGAAAAAGAAAGAGGAAAAAATAATAATAAAAAGAGAGAGAACAGAACAGAGAGAAGAAAAAGTGAAAAGAGTGAAAAAAAGAAAAGAAAAAGTGAAGAAAGGGTGAAAGAAGTGAGAAAAGGAGTGTTAGTGGGTGGTCTAAATAATGTGAGGGGAGGGGTGATAGGTAGAGATGAGAAGGTAAGGAGTGAATAAGTGTGAGATATATGAGTAGTAGTGATACGATAGGGCTGTATTAAGGAATGGGAAGAGAAAAGGCATGGGTGCGGTGATACCAAAATGAGTTGTAGTTCTAGTAGTAAAATTTAAAGTGGAGGGAAGAAAAAGGATGTCAGATTTCTATAAATGGAGGTATGTGATAGGTTAGTGTGATAGGTAGAAATCAGAGAAAACGAAAGAAGGTATAATGACATACGTACGCGCGCACACACACGCGCATATACATGTGCGCATATGTATACATACATATACACACACATAAATACACGCATATACATACACACATGTATACATGTGCATGCTCACGCTATCCATAAATGTATTCATACACACATATGCGTGTGCATACAGGACATACATACGCGCGGGCGCACACGCGCTACATACAGTCACACGCACGCGCGCATACAGGTACTTATGTATGCATATATACACATACACACATATATTTGTATATACATATCACGTATATATACACACACATACATGTATATATGTATGTATATATATATATATACATACATACATACATACATACATACATACATACATACATACATACATATACCCACATACATATGCATACATAAAAATACATGCACATACATTTACACACACATGTATCCACTTGTATGTCCATATGTGTAATATTAAATGACTGAGATCCTTAAAGATAAGGGAGTTAAAAAATTAAAGGTTGAAAACTAAAATGGAGATAAAGGAAAGTTAAGTAGGGTTGTTGGGGATTACCTAAGGGATGTTGTGGATATCTGCTGTGTGGTTATTTAGGTTGCATTTAGATTTATGGTAAAATTTGAAGGTATGAAAAAAGCGGTGGTTGCATGTACTTAGGGCCTCATTATATTTATTTAGTAATGTCGAGGAGTAATGTTTTAATATGTGGAATGCCTCTTTTAGGCATAACTTACAAGCTAAGCGTTGACCTTGGTATGGAAGCCCTGAATCTATTATGGACCATGACAAAATGTAGTGAATATTTCTATTTTTGAGATGATATATGTGACTGGCGACTGTTGTGAATTTACTGTTTCTTCTATCTAAAAGAATTGAGATGAGCGGCATATAAAACTGTGAAAACCAGTATAACTGGAACACAATCATGGATTTACAATATAGAATGGTAATGAACCTCGAACCTTTCACAAGAGTTCGCAGACCTCTTTACTATTGTAAACAATATTGTTAGACTGGTGTATGAACAGTGGTAAGAACTAGTGTACGAATATATATCTAATACGCTATACGTATTTCTATTTACATTTATTCTACTTCATATATCCCACTATTACCTTTATATTTAATTTACTGAAAGGCATTATGCATTCAACTTTATCCTATTTACACTGCATGCATGCATTTCTTGATTTAAGTAGAACAAAAAGAGAAATATTTGAAAACACAGACTGCTTTCAAGTTTTGGCACAAGGCCAGCAATTTCGCCGCCTTACGGCTCACACACTATAGTATATTAACGAATGACAATAGGGTAGGAGTTACACAACCATTTCCATTACTTTACAGCTGTTTCTACTATAATGAAATGTGCACCCAGAGTTGAGTGATAGTGCGACGTCTTATAGCTTCCTCAGAGCTAAATGAAGAGGTAACATTTGAGTGAAACAACAACTGGTTATTGTGATACTGCTATGGCAAAAGCTGAAATATAAATAGATAGATAGATAGATAGATAGATAGATAGATAGATAGATAGATAGATAGATAGATAGATGATAGATAGATAGATAGATAGATAGATAGATATCGTCTCTTACTCGTTCTCAGTTCTGTAACAGAGGTTTAGTTTGAACAAACGTTCACTTAGTCCAGATAATTTCAAGCAAAAGATCTAACTTTGAACGCTTCCAAGTATATTTTACTTCTGAAATTGTGCTTACTCCTTTTGATCTGTAGCAGTTGAAAAATGTGGTAAACGTCAAGATTATAACTTCGGTAACTGCTCTTGTTTAGAATGCTTAAAACAGAACGTTTAAAGGAGAACGTCATTAGAACTTTTCTGACAAAATCTCAAACATTGGTAACGCTCGAAAAGAGATAGATATACGTTAGTATAACATTTCTTGATAAACAGGTTGAAGCATTGGAAGCCGGTTGGCAATAACTGGACTGCGAATATTTTTAGCGTTAATTCTTAGCAGCATTTAAAATGACTACATATGTAAAGTAAATTCGCTTGGCTTTACCGATGAATATCATTGTTTATTCTTAATTTTTCTTCTTCAGAAAGAAAGCGAGCAAGAGGGGAAAGAGAAAGGATGAGAGGGGGAGGGAGAGAGAGAGAAATATGAAAGCTTTGTCAACACAATATAGCAAACTCAAAAACGAGAAATATGATGTATAAATATTTATACTGTGACTACTGGTGGTTGATCAACCTATATATTTCTTAAATACAGATATTTACAATTCTGAGCAGAGTGGAAATTGTATTAAAACAATATAAGCGATTTAGCTTAAGCCCAAACCCAGAAACTAAGTAACGGAGCCGGCTTTTTAAGAGCGAATTTCTCAGCTACAGTATTCGTCTTACTAATATCATAATTTGAACTGAAGGCGACCTCTTCTCTGTTTAAAGATACACTATTCTCCAACTGACAATTATCATTCCCAACTCCAATATTACTGAAATTTTTTGCCTTTCTCTCTCTCTCTCTCTCTCTCTCTCTCTCTCTCTCTCTCCCGCCCCCGCCTTCTCTCGCTTCCTCGCTCACTCTCTGATTCATTCCTTTCCCTTTATTGATAAACAAGAGACGAAGATAGAATAGGGCTTGCATCCATTTGTCTTTGTTTTTCATCATAGTGTTGGACAAGATTAAAAGCTGAAAACTATTTTAAATTAATTAAATTAAACAATTAATTTTAATTAAAATAGTGTGTTATAAAACAAGGCAATTTTGATGATCCTTTTCAATTCTCAGTCTCGTCTCCCGTGAGAAACGTTGCACTTAAGTACAACGGTGATGAATATTGTACTTTAGTGTAGCATTTCTGCTGATGTTACTGATGATGATGATGATGATGAAGAAGAAGAAGAAGAAGAAGAAGAAGAAGAAGAAGAAGAAGAAGAAGAAGAAGAAGAAGAAGAAGAAGAAGAAGAAGAGAAGAAGAAGAAGAAGAAGAAGAAGAAGAGAGAAGGAGGAGGAGGAGGTGGTAGTGACTGTGGATAGGAAGAGGATGAAAAGGAAGTGGAAAGGAAGGGAAGGAAATGAAGAGACGGGGAGAAGGAGTAAGGAGGAACGTAGAAAGAGTATTATGAAAATAAGAGCGAAAACTAACAATAATATTACTGGAAAACCCAACTCTTATTCATTTTTATGACCAACTCTGTAGATACTATATACGTGTATCATGTGTTGACCACATGTTGAAGTGTTAGACGAGACCTATTTGCCTTTTAAATAGAAGTCCAACAAAATAAACAAACAGGAGAAAGACGAACAGCCCTCGCCAGTTCCATTTCTAATTGCAAATGGTGTAATTATTATATATCCATTGTTTCATAGTCTTAAAGGGTCAAATGGAAGAATAAAAGATATGGAGAATAATCATTGGAGAATAGATATGTATGAGTGTATTTGACTGCGCATGTATATGTATGTATGTATGTATGTATGTATGTATGTATGTATGTATGTATGTATGTATGTATGTATGCATGTATGTTTCTATACGCATGCCCCTGCGTTTCGGAATTTCCGAGTTCCCGTCACAATGGAAATGCTTTCGAAAAAAACCCAAAAAACAACAGCAACAGTAATAATCCTTTCTACTGGAAGCACAAGGTCTCAAATTTGGGAGAAGGGATTAAGTCTATTACATCGGCCCCATTGCGTAACTGGTATTTAATTTATCGACCCCGAAAAGATGAAAGGCAAAGTCGACCTTGGCGGAATTTGAACTTAGAACGTAGCGGCAAACGAAATACCTATTTCTTTACTACCCACAAGGGGCTAAACACAGAGAGGACAAACAAGGACAGACAAACGGATTAAGTCGATTATATCGACCCCAGTGCGTAACTGTTACTTATTTAATCGACCTCGAAAGGATGAAAGGCAAAGTAGACCTCGGCGGAATTTGAACTCGGAACGTAAGGGCAGACGAAATACCGCCAAGCATTTCGCCCGGCGTGCTAACGATTCTTTCTACTAAAGGCATAAGGCCTGAAATTTTTTTAGAGGTGGGGAGACCAGTCGATTAGATCGATCTCTGTATGTAACTGGTACTTATTTATCGACCCCGAAAGGATGATAGGCAAAGTCGACCTCGGCAGAATTTGAACTCAGAACGTAGCGACAGGTGAAATACCGCTGAGCATTTCGTCCAGCGTGCTAACGATTCTGCCAACTCGCCGCCTTACACAGCAACAACAATAATAATAATCTTTTTTACTGTGGCACAAAACCTAAAATTTGGAGGAAGAGATAGTCGATTACATCGTCCCCAGTGTTTCACTGGTACTTAATTTATCGAGCCCGAAAGAATGAAAAGCAAAGTCGACCCCGGCGGAATTTGAACTCAGTATGTGACGGAACGCTGGACCGCCAGAATGTTAGCTATTCGCAGCTAAGAATGGACTGCAGCAACCTGAAATGAAATCGTTTGTTCGCAATATATATATATATATATATATATATATATATATATATATATATATATATTCATTTATGTACACTGATTTGTTCTGCTTTTATATCTAACCCTACAGTCTCTTATGTGGTGGTTTAATAAAGTATGTGATTGAGTATTATCTGGTAATTGATATTTGATTTAGATGCATTTCTCCATTTTCTTATCTTATATATATATATATATATATATATATATATGTTTGTATTATGTATGTATCTATACTATGTATACATGTGTATAATATATGTATATACATACATACATATACATATATATATGTATGTATGCGTGTGTAATCTTTTATTCTATTACTTGTTTCAGTTATTTAACTGCAGGTATGCTGGAGCACCGCCTTTAGTCGAACAAATCGACCCCATGACTTATTCTTTGTAAGTCTAGTACTTATTCTATTGCTCTTTTTTGTCGAACCGCTAAGTTACAGAGTCGTAAACACATCAATATCTGTTGTCAAGCGATGGTGGGGGGACAAACACAAACACACAAATACATGCATGCATGCACACACACACACACACACACACGCACGTACAGAAGCACGCGCACACACACACACACACACACACACACGCACGTACAGAAGCACGCACACACACACACACACACACACACACACACACATACATATATATGCATATATGGATACAGGACGTCACCAGCTGTGTAAACATGAAGTACGAAAACAAACGAGTTAAATACGCAAACAACGAGAGAGAAAAATGGGAAACAAGACAAGTAACACAAATAACGACCCTTCATCAGTTGTCGGCAGTCTATTTCTCCTCATTTCGAAATTCAACGACAATATGAGCCTTCGAAGACAGTTGCTTCCATAAATTCCAAAATAAAATTTTGGATTTATGGAGGGTCAAAGTTGGGAACAAAAACAGGAGAGTAGAGACATACAAGGAAACCGAACGAAAACAAATAAATATACAGGACGAGTTTCTTTCAGTTTCCGTCTACTAAATCCACTCACAAGGCTTTGGTTGACCCGAGGCTATAGAAGACACTTGCCCAAGGCTCCACGCAGTGGGACTGAACCTGGAACATATGATTAGGAAGTAAACTTCTTACCACACAGCCACTCCTGCGCCTATTTATGGACGTTTATGTTACCGTCAGACGCTTTCTTATCAGTTTCCTCATAGGAAATGCATGGGGTAACAACTGTGACGTTGTTGTCCACAAAATGTAAAATAAACACAAACAAAGCATTAACAAATTACCAATAATAGCATTCTTTAATCTTTTATCTCTTACTTGTTTGAGTCATTAGACTGCGGTCGTGCTGGGGCACCGTCTGGAAGAATTTTTTTAATTGAATGAATCGACCCGAGTACTTATATATATATTTTTTTAAAGTTTGGTACTTATTCTATCGGTCTCTTTTGCCGAACTGCCAAATTACAGGGACATAAACACACCAGCACTAGTTGTCAAACAGTGATGTGTGGGAGGGACAAACATGGACACAAAACACACACACACACACACACACACACAACACACACATACACAGCACGCGCGCGCACACACATACACACACACTCACGACAGAATTCTTCCTGTTCCGTCTAATAAATCCACTCACAAGGCTTTGGTCGGCCCGAGGTTATAGTAGAAGACATTTGCCTAAGGTGCCGCGCTGTAGGACTGAACTCGGAACCATGTGGTTGGGAAACAAATTTCTTACCACACAGCCACGCCTACGCCTATGATTAGTAATTTTGCTAGAATTAGAACCGATTTATACATTTGGAAAAGTAACAATGGTGGCCATTGATATTGTTCGCAAAATAGTTACGGTTGTAATTTTGCAAGAACTGAAATGTTTTCCAGGCGTAGCTGCGTGGTAAGAAATTTGTATCCCAGCCACATGGTTCTGGGTTCAGTCCCACTGCGCGTCAGCTTTGATATGTGCCTTCTACTATAGCCCCCGGCCGACCAAAACCTTGTGGGTGGATACGGTAGGAGGAAACTAAAAGAAGACCGTCGAACACACATATACACTCACTTGTGTGTATGTGTGTGTGTGTGTGTGTGTGTGTGTCTTTTTGTTCTTATTTGTTCTCCAAAACCGCTTGACAACCGGTGTTGCTTTTTACGCCCCCGTAAGCTAACGGTCCAGCAAAAGAACCCGATAGAATAAGTACCAGATTTAAAAACAAAAGTACTGGAATCGATTCATTCGATTAGAATCCTTCAAGGTGGTGCCCCAGCATGGCCGCAGTCGAATGAGTGAAACAAATAAAAGGATAAAAGATAAACTATATTTTACCGGAAATATTTGTATTAGATAAAGTGGTGATATAATTTTATGGACATCTCAAATAGCCGTGTCAATAGTATCTCATAAATACTATTGACATAGTAAACGGTACAAATAGTATCGTTTGCTGAATTTGCTAAAATCAGACTAGATGAAGATTGTAGCAATCTCTGTACGTTTTTAGTATTGTAAACACACGCTATAATTACTGTAAGAGGATACATGCAGCATGTTCCAGACAAGAAACATTATTAACAATTATACATGATAATTGTTGGAAATTATTAGTTATCTCCTTTGACCAATGACAGCCGTTTCTTGATGCGTGGATGGATTTCAAGTTGGCATGTCAATCAATCAAAATTATAACCTACAGGAGACGTCGGTGTACAATATGAAACGCAACTATTTCCCTCCATCTCACCCGGTCATCAGCCAACTTCATACTTTCTAGCATTAATACTTCAAGAATCTGGGTTGTCCTTCAACAGAGAAAACAGCAGTCAGTCATCTTAAAAGAATAAAGGACAATTTTTAACACATGAATTAGGAAACTATCTTCGCGAGTTCTTATGACGAGGTGGTGTTAGCAGCAGTTATATATAACGACCCAGCGTTGAAAAACACTTTCCACCTGGTCACTAGTTACATCAGTGATTCCCAAGGTGGGGCGTACGCCCCACTGGTGGGGCCTGAGAAAATTCAGGTGGGGCGCGGGGCATAGACGTGGGCTGTGAAAACATTTGTAAATGTGAGTGGACATGGGAAAAGGTGGGGCGTAAAAACTTTTGCTATGAAAAAGTGGGGCGCCGGGAAAAAAGGTTGGGAAACACTGAGTTACATGAAGCTCACCAACACAAACAACCTACACCTTCTCGGAGTCACTGCCCTTGCTGATATCGGACGGGAAATGGCCAGTTGAACTGGCGTGATGACAACGGCTACTGGCGAGGAACACCACCTCCTCCTCTATGGATGTCAATCCTCGGCCCAAAAATTGAAGTCACGAAGAAGCTTCCTCAGCCATATCCGGCCCCTAATATCGTCACGAGAAGAAACTAGACTCCACCTCCGAGTGGAAAGCTTGAGACCGACCCTCACCTTCGATTGACCTGGGAATCCATCCACCCTTTTCCTTCCTGTTGGCAGCCTCTGTCTTTGCTCTGAAGCATCATGAATTCAGGGAAGACAACTGCCTGAGAAGAACGGAATGATCATGAGTTGCTTTGGTCAGATGGGGCTACAAGACCGACCAACCATCTGTGAATGTAAAGAAGCAAAGTATGCTATGGAGCACTGCTTTGTCTGCCTTATACTACTCAGCCTTTGCAGTAATGAAACAATTAAAACTTTGTCAGTTTTTTAAAATCTGGAAATTTTTATAGACATCAAGCAAAAATACATTTAGGTTTCTATAAACAAACCCTTTCACTTATAACTTATATTTTTATTGCTGGTTATTTATAAACATCTTGGAACAGAGGTGATATTGTAAGGGCTGAAATTTATTGCAAAGGCATGTTGTAAGATGTCAAAGATGAAAAGTGCATGAAGTTTTAAGGAAATATTTATTTTTACCGTTACATCGTATATACCTTGCCTCGACGGGCAGGTGAAAAATCCTAGAGCATGCGAAGTAAAAAAGTTAATTTCGGCTTCTATGTTCTTATCGTAGTAGTATGTTCTTATTGTAGTAGTAAACCATAGAGAGAGATATGGTAATGTGCAGAAAATAGAAAGTGAGTTAGTGAAAGTGAGAGAGTGTGGGACATTGGTTCGCATAGTCACTGACTGTAAACTTCCCTTCTTTTTCCCTCTGGCCGTTTGTCTGCCTGCTTGCGGCCATAATTCTCGTGGTCGGTTCACTAACTGGTGTTAGCTCTCTCCCAACTCATGAGTTGTCACTGAGTTGTCATCAAGTGACTAACTGATTTTTGCTTGGGGTTCTTGTTTTTATAACTATCCAGAAGGATAGATATATTGTTGAGAACAATAGATTTCGTTGGTGGTGCTTATTACCTCCATTCTAGCTTTTGGTGGTTTATAAGAGGTTAGAAGGGTCAAGTGGTAAAGACATTATTTCGGCCTAGCTAAAACTGCTGTCACAGAAAAAAAAAACATTGTTCCACCGCGGGAAAAGTTCTGTTGAAGTGTTAATTTAAATTTGGCTATGGTGGATCGAATCCACTTGATGCCTGCAAGATTCACTACAATATGAAGTTTTTTTTTTTTTGATTAACACAAAAACCTTATGATAAGACACACTACATATTTGTGTTTGTTTTGGGTGTTTTCTATCGCGTTGGAGTTGTAGAATGGAGTATAACATCAAGTTAGTTTAGTGATGCAACGAAGAAGTTCAATACTGTTTGTTTTCTTCATAACAATAAATTACCATGTAAGTTAATGCCATTAGGGATACACACACACACACACACACACACACACACACACACACACACACACACACACACACACACACACACACACGCACACACACAGACAGACAGACAGATAGATAGATAGATAGATAGATAGATAGATAGAGATATAATTTAACATATCAACGTGATGTAGTAGTGTGCATGACATAATATCGATATGATGTAAAAACAAGAAATAAGATGCCAAGGACATTTGGTTTGTCATCTCGAACAGCCAAACCTCTCTTTTGACTTCTTCCTCTTAAGGAATCATATTTTATTAGAGTAGGGTGAATCATAAACATTCTCGTCATCTTTCCTCTATATTATCGAAACATACGACGACCGGAACATCTGCTTTCTTTCTCATTCCTTTTATCTCCCCCCTCTCTGTGCGTGTGGGCTTGTGTGTTCGTGTGTGTATGTGTGCATGTGCGTGTGCGTGTGTGTGCGTATGCAAATACATACATAAATACATACATACATACATACATACATACATACATACATACATACATACATGCATACATGCATACATGCATACATACATACATACATACATACATACATACATACATACTCCAGGCTCTGAACCATATTGGGAAATTAGTTATCTGAAACGTTTACTAAGAAAAAAAAACATATGATCAACGGTTCTTAAACTACGATCATATCGTCTTTGTTTAACGTATCTTGTATCATGTACTACATTATCCTGGGTACAAATGTCTTCCTTCGGTTGAAAAGTTCATAGGCTGACCAAGATATTCTCATGGAATGTGACCAAATGGGATTTATTTTTCAACACAGTCTCCCATGCGGTACACACGGTGCTTTGAATGAATATATTGGTGAAGAAGTTTTCATTTTGTTCGTCAAAAAAGTCATCAATAGTAGATATGACGGCGTCATCATTATGATACTATTTCCCAACTAAGTGCTTTTTCCTGTTTGCGGGGGGCAGATGATAGATGCGGCAAAATCAGGAGAATAAGGAGGCTGACCAACCAGTTCAAAGTCACAGTCACACATGGCAACCACTGAATCCAAGAACTTGTGTGCTGGAGTATTGTCCTGGTGAAACAAGACATCTTTCGTCAGTTTTCCTTTGTGTTTGGTCTTGATAGCCTTTCATAATTGCCTCAGCAAGTTGGTATGGTACTCTCCATTGACGGTGTGGCTCTTTTGAAGGTAAACACAATGTCTTTTGCATCCCCAAAGAGGCCATCACCTTCCATACAGATGAAACTACCCTGACCTCCTTTGGCGAAGTGAGGAGGGGTTTTCCACTGCTTGGATTGTCCCATTGTCTCTGGATCAAAGTGATGAATCCAGTACTCATCCAGGGTTAGGAAACGTTCAGGAAAACCAGCTGGATCTGCCTCAAACAATGTCAGATTTTCCTGTGATATGATAAGCCTGGTGCGCTTTTGATCTACTGTCAGAAGACGTTGCACCCATTGAACAGAAACCTTCGTCATACCAAGTTCATTGAGCAGAATATTCTCAACTCTCTCACGGGATATGCTAATAGCATTGGCTATTTGATTTATAGCCAATCGCCTGTCATCCATCTGCCTGTGGTGAACACGATCAATATTTTCTTCGGTGGTGGCAGTTGCAGGACGTCCAGACGTTGGGCCATCTTTACGACTCTCCCCTTCTCTCCTAAATTTAGCTGCCCACTTTTGCACTGTTGATAAAGCTGTAGCATTATCCCCTAATGTAACAACCATGTTAGCATGAATGCTCTTGTGGGCTGAACCATTTTTCTGCAGGTAATTAATAACGCGACGATGCCAATTTTTGTCGATTTTCAAGAGAAGTCGCTATTAGTTACATTTGAAGTCTTCTTTGAACAGTCAGATGTCAATTTACCTGGAAAGAAAGAGTGCACTCACATTACCATGATAGAAATGGTAATTAGTGAAGCATTGATAGAAAGAAGGAAGAAAATATTTAGACGGGGTTAAATCCTGTAGTAATCTCTGATAAAACAGGATTTTCAGACAATTTTCAAAAAGTTTGTTATTCTATATTTCTCTTATGATATTATTGCACAAAGGCGGCAAGCTGGCAGAACCGCTACCATGCCGGAAAAATGTTTAGCGGCATTTCGTCCGTCTTTACGTTCTGAGTTCAAATTGCACTGTGATTGACTGTACCTTTCATCCCTTTCGGGGTCAATAATTTAAGTACCAATCAAGTACTGGTTTTGATGGAATCGACATACACCTTCTCTCAAAAACCGATAGCTTGTGCCAGAATTTGAAATACTCATGTTACCTTGGCACTGAACCTAACATCGTCTGTTATAAATGGCCAAAGAACAGAGGCAGGGAATACCAATACTATGCTTAATATATTTGTTATCGATCTATAAAGGTCCGAGGTGAAGAACGGGTTGCAGCATGTCACGTCTCAGATAAGGGATTTACTTCCCTCGTATGGGAAGAGGGATATTCCGTCGGGGCGCTTACCATCTCCGCAGTGAAGATCCACTGGCTCCAGTTGTGACTGGAAGCCGGCTGCGTCAAGATCCCTGCTGATGATGTCGTTCAGAGTGGCGTTTCGGTGAAACAGCCCGCGCTATGGCAGCATGATAACGGATGCAGGCCGAATTCGTCAGCTACAGCTCCACAACGGAATTTACGTGACTCATAAACCGGAGAACGCGGCGCTGGACCACTCTGATACGAGTACACTCATTATTAAGAAGGGTACCAGTTGATGAGGAGGGTACCGAATTGAATCACTCACTGTTGTTTGGCTGCAAAGTGAAACGGAAGTAGGCAAGACGCTGCTAGTTCAAGGAAGCCTCAATCTATCTGAAGGTATATCTGCATTTGACGTCGTCCCAGTTATACATAGGACATTTGTATTCTGGGGGATGGTGAGGCCTTTGACGGTCCAGCGGTCAGAGCTGGTTTCTGTTCCCGAGTACATCAGGTTCAGCCGTCCCCCAGAGGATCCTACTCTGAGTGTGCGACTGGAGGAGAGTGAGGAAAGATAGACATGCAGCGTCAGGTCTGAATTTCACGAGTAGTTTCGTCTGTTGCTAGTCAATGCTGTCAAATCTTGCATTGCAGATCAGTTCAGCATTGCGCCAGATAATGGCATTGATTTCGCCGAGGCGATCTGTGAGAAGGTATCAAGACGTATTGCGTAGCAAGAAAAGGAGCTAAGGCAGAGCTAGGCAGTTCTCCAAGAGGAAGAACATCGGCTGCGCATCAATGAGGTGCAATCTCTCCGACATCCTTGACAGGTCTTCAAGCTTGGTCCCCAGGCACACTCCTATGGCTTTCGGGAAGACTGGAGTGTCATGAACGAAGTAGACGTCCCTCGGCGTCAGCCGAACACCCGCCAAGACGAGCTGAATGCTAGATATGCCGTCCCAAAATTCAGTCCCACCTTGGCTCACATTTATTACCTTTGACTTGAACGGAATAAGCTCAAGTTCAAGGAGATTTTGGACTGGGATGACTTGCTGAAACTCCTCAAGTACAGACACAACCGAGCCTCCAGGATCACGTCATCCAGGTACCAGACGCTGGTGGACGAGCGGACTGAGTGGAGCGTAATGCAGAACAGAGAAAGATAAATAAGTACGGGAGTTTGATCGGCCGCTATTTGTTCGTTCCAGTCGCCGTCGAGATGTTCTCGTTCTGGTTGCCTCTGATTTCCCCCGTAAAATCGGAATTACAACGGTCCGTTTGAGAAATGAAACCCGCGAGGTGGAGTGTTGTTGGCCATTCTCTGCGGCAACGCCTTTGCTATTATGTCAGTGGGACGCGGTTGAGCATATCGTTTGGATTGAGGTGTACAGCCTGTTACTCTTCCCCCTATTGATTCAAGCTATGAATTAATGCTATAAAGAAGATTGTGGATTAAGAAAGCCACCCTAAACGGTGGCTCTAAAATATTTTTAATTTGTAGTAATTTATAGAGAACTGACTGAGTAAATAAGGTACTTATAAAGGAGTTCGTTATTGCTTGCATGTTTTTGACTGTGAGAAAATACCTAATTCATGTACTTTCATTTTTGTGTAAGTTTAATGACAATTTCCTTTTTAAGTCTTTCAAGACTGATACATGTGAACAACTCAGTGAGGATGATACTGCTGTAGTTTTGTTTGAAAAAAAAAAGAAAAAAACTTCGGATGGGAGTAGATTCAAGAGACAGAATGAATGATATCGCTGTTGATTAAATTCAAAACAGATGTTGACATGGAGAGTAAAAAGTGGACGAAGGGATTAGCAGACTTTAAGAGGCTATCCAATAACAGTGATGCTATGAAGCAAAACATATTCATCATGTGGTTTGATGTAGATTGGTACTTAATTGGGACACTCAGATTAATAGAATTGTCATAGAGGTAGCAGAAGATGCATCTTATCGGGGAGCCTATGATTGACAATTACAAGTGATTACGCTTGGTTCTCAGTTTCCTGAATATTTAAGCAGTTCTATGGTTTAAGTTGTATTTCTACTTAGTAACTATTCAGAACTGATAATTTTTCATGTTACTGAAAATCAAACCTAACTTTTTATGTTGCAACTTTCGCTGATAGATATATTTGTGAAAGTAATGAAAGGTCGTCAGGAAATAGGACGACTGGAATTTGGAAGAAGTGTGAACATTTTAGCTA
>NC_042997.1:91714538-91754538 GCF_006345805.1 Octopus sinensis | reverse complement strand
CAAAGCATCCCCACCACCGACTGAGATACAGCAGTACACGCATTTAAGAAAGTAATTACAGACAGATCTAAAAAACATATTCCACAAGGCAGTATAAATATAACATACAGAAATTGCCAACCACATAAAAAATAGTGACAGCATCAAACACAATACACCAAAACCATATACGACCGAAATAAACTCAACATCAAACAATTAAACAAGAAAACGAGAAAAAGGAGTAGACTACAAGATAAAAATGAATCTGGTAAGCATTTCTATCCAACATAAACCATAAAACATACAGTAAAATGGTATATACAGTAATTAACATCATCATTATTGTCAACAACAAAGTTAACACCACATATATCACAATAACAACCTCAAATAATGTACCCACGCCGCAAAACCAGGCGAACGCCCTTATCAGAAATTTCTCGAAAATCAGTCACTAAAGCGTCACAAAAAAGGCAAACAGAAAAACATACATGCGCATCTTCCACTCAGGCCATGATTTTAAATGCTTCCTCTCGCCAGACACTTCAAAACAAATAGGGAAATCTAAAAATTGAAAAGCACCAATACGAAACAAAATCACAAGACATGCAACTAAAACAGCCGTGCTGCTCCCACCAACATTTATAAGTTCTTGTATCAACACTATCAGATTTCCAGTATCTAGATGCTGGACAAAATTACAAAATTTCTGACTCAGAATAAAAACATAAACCAAGTAATACCATACAGACTTATCATCCGATACGCGCATTCATAAATACTAGAAAAGCTAAACCTTGACATCACTAACGTACACACTTCCCTCTCAAAATCACAGATTCAGATCACTACACTCAACTACGAAGTTACTCACAAACCTAACAGAAAACGTATGACATCAATAACAGCAACAACAAATTTACACATAACCTTCTATTTTCCATATCAACAAAGCTTTTGACCCCCATCCTCCGTTACCCACTCAAGTAATAAAAATTCTGCATCACATTAATAAACATCACAAGACACTGGATAACGAAATACCAGTCAGACCAACAAGCGTGCGTTAATATACAACTTTTCCTCCCCTCTACTATCCGGCAATTTTCTGAAGGAGTTTTTCAGAGTTCCGTCTTCTCACCCATTTTATTCATACTCTGCATACACGACTTTTCTACGCCACAACAAAGCAATACAAACATGCGCAGATAACATTACATACAACTTTCCCTGATCCTTTGGAGCTGCTGCACAATTACTCTAATCTTACTGAAGTCACTAAAAAAGCCTTGTTCTACAACAAACTCCCGTCTTACCAACAACACTCGAGAACATTACATCCGACCAATCACCGTACGCACGCAAACACACACACACACACACACACACACACACACACACACACACACACACACACACACACACACACACACACACACACACACACACACACACACACACACACACACTTACACACACTCACACACACACAAGACAAATATACCAAGAGTTACAAACTATTCACTCTCAATCTTTACATGACAGTAGAAGACAGTAAAGAAAGCAAAGCTATGCACACATTTAATGCAATCATAGCTACTGCCATTGCCCAACAAAAACAAAACGTTGTACAAATAATGCATTAGATACATCATGGCTTATACTAGTCCTACCTTGACCTTCATCTCGCCACAACAAATCACAATTAACAACAAAGTTCACAAAAATGTTTCCACGCACGATAACATATTCACACATCACATCCGCAGACTAGTTCAACGAAACAAAAATACTAAAAATGGATAAGTCTTTGAACATTTGAGGAGTACATTTTACTGCCGCAGCAAGCTTCAACCTCTTTCTGTATCCGTCACCTCACGATACACCACTCACAACCATCCAGACACATTTACAATACCTAGTGTACTATAAAACTGCCTAAACGAGTCCGGACAAGAATAAACTTCAACACAGCAGCCTCATTGTTCCAAAAATACTGAGTTGCAATGCACAGCACTGACGATAAGCACAAAAAGAATATCAGCCAACGAGCCTACCTGGGTACCCCCACCGTGGCTACCAACAAAATCTGCCAACGTACAGAAATAGACTGGATAGTGGAGAGAGTGCAATAAATCTAGAATGGATCAATAACATGCTTAACAAGAGCGGTAAAATAAGATGCATGAGCTTGCCACCTAATATTACCGCCAAATCCATCTATCTATCTATCTATCTATCTATCTATCTATCTATCTATCTATCTATCTATCTATCTATCTATCTATCCGCTCAGTCGAAGTCGACTCTCGGTTACTCGGTGGATCAGTGTCCTCCAGTCAGTTCTATCCTGGGCCGCTTCTTTCAGATTGGCTATGTCCATTCCGGTATCACTCTTGATGGTGTCAAGCCAGCGGGTTCTTGGTCGGCCTCTTCCTCTCTTGCCACTGACCATTCCGAGCATGATATCCTTCTCCAGGGATTTTCTCCGCATAATAATATGACCAAACGCCAAATCCAACCAAGGTATAATTGTTATTGCCAAAAGATTATACAAGATATAAAAACGAAGTTCATTTGGCGATAAAAGCAGACGACTTAATAGGAGACTCACTGAGACAAAGAGCTCACAGTAATGTCATGAACTACAACTTCAAGTCAGCTATATTCATTTATCTGCTTCTCGGAAGTATTGAAGTTTGCCTGTCTATCCAGTGTTTGGAAAAAATATTGTACAATGGGGAGATAGATTACGATTTTGAAGGATTTAATTTATTCCCTAGTATACTGAAGCAGGCAGGTGAAGTACATGACGTTGGTCGGAACTTAGTAAGAAAATCCCGAGGCTGATCCTGGATACCAAAGAAGAAAAAAATATTGGAGGAAATTCTCGTTGGTGACAACAGGGATAGAGAGCCTGATGATGACTCCCTTCCCTGCCGCAAAGCAAATTCACTGTTACACGAAAATCCCTTGATAATATGATTTCGTACCTTAGTTTGTTAACAGAAACTGATATATAGCAATATTGCCAGTATGTTAGAGACTTAAGAAAACTCATTAAGAGAAGCCGCATCAGCAAGGAAACTAACTGAAATTTGACTCATCATCTTTCGACGCTGCTACAACCATTGAGCCTGCTGATGATATTGATGGCTCACATGCTTCTGACTCAGTTCTCCTCAGTAACCTCAGACATTTACGGAAGGGAGGCAAGTATCAATGAACATTATACTTCTGCTGATACAGATTGTCAAGTTGTCACCTCTGCCTCTACTTCTACTCACCTCTGATTGATATAGGATCTGATCTTTGCAATATTTTCTGAAATTTTGTTACTATTTATCCTTTCAACGTCAAAGGTTATATATTTCCAATACTGTATACGTATACATTATTGACGCTATCCATCGATAAATTCAGACAATTGGCTAAAATAAAAATCTTCCCACCCACCACACTATGTGTGTGTACCTGTGTGTTTGTGTGTGTGTGTGTGTGTGTGTGTGTGATTGTGGATCAACGTAGGAGGAACAAAACTTTGTGTATTAGACATGGTGTAATATTTCGATATAGAAAAAATATAGACCAGACTAAAATAAAAAATAAAAAAAAAAACTATAGGCGATGGAATCGACTAAAATCTTAGAAAGTAGTGTTTCAGTACGGCTACCACGACTGAAACTAGTAAAAAAAGTAAAAGTGCAATATATTGGGGTAGCTTACTTTAATTCTTTGTCTTCCTTCGTTACCGTTACTGATCGAGAATGGGCGATTAGCATCTGCAGATCACAACTTCCTAACAGCTGAGTAATGTAACTGGTAGAAAGTCAACCTCATCGCTGTCAGCGATGATACCCTATACAGGGATATTTTGGGCCTCTATATGAATGTGCTAATCAACACTTTATATGAAGAGAGCAGTGCTGGTTCAAGCTATAAACTCAAAGGACATCTAAATTCGCCTCATCAGTGAATTATTTTCTCATAAAAAACTACATCCATTAATCGTTCCAGTACCTTGGCAGCTGTGAGTAGATTTTGTTTCAGTTAAAGGATTTAATAAGACCTAAGTATGTCATGAAACCAGACTCTTATCCTGTATGTCTCCATTTAATTTTTAGTCGGTTGACGTTTCGGGAGTTCTCTTTGTTCCTTTTGAGATAAATTTTCATTAACGCTAATGACTCTTCTCAATACGGTCATAATTTCAACTTGATTAAATGTTATTTTTGGACCTCTACTTTAAGCATGGTAGCCTATACTTCAACAGTACACTAACAGGCTTGTTTTCTTGCAGCCATACTGTTGCCAAAGGGGAAGCAAAGGATGGAATGTCCAACGTCGTCGCCGTAACCTTCGCAAACAACAGTATTTCTACCACTTCTCGCATTGAACGTGGTGGCAGCGTTTTAACAGTCAATCTCTGACCAAGAAAGCAGCAACACTAGGCACAATAACAGCAACACCCGCATAAACATCAGCAGCAACAGCAAGAATAACAGCGTGGACGACAACACGAACTAGTCTGCCCCCTAGTTAGAAATGCAGCCAAATCTTGCTCAAATACTCAGCCCTCTTAAAATAGCCAATAAAGAAGACGAGGTTATCACAAATAGAAGGCTGTCAAACGATATGTACCCCATACACGAAGTATTTCTCATAACATGAGTTTAAAACCTGCACAAAGCGAGCTTTAAAACGCTTATAAAGGTAAGTGTCTACAGCGTCCGAAGTATTCATACAATCACAAAAGAATTACATTGACAAATAATCCAGAAACAAAAACTCGATTTTATAGGCAAAATAACAAAAGCACTAACAGTAATAATAACGAGAGAAACAAGAAGTGTTGTTGTTGTTGCCTCCATCACATGTCAGTTAAAAAATAAACTTTATAAACATAACACAAATAGTGTAAAATATCTTAAATACAGCACAAATGGAATTATTAAAACTCTACTGAATTAAAAATCTTATCACCACTCACGAATTCAGAAAATATTCTTACAACTAGAACTCAGAACAGCCACCATCACACATGACACACAAATCAAAGCAGATATATTCATTCCTAACAGCAGTTTATCGAAATCACAAGTTATCTTTTACTTGTTTCAGTCATTGGACTGCAGTTATGCTGAATATTTTAATCAAAGTATGCAGTATCCATTTCAACTGATTATACCAAACGGTTTCTCAGAGGATAATAGTTAATGAAATAATGATTACCTCTGACCATCGTCAGGGTGACCGGTATGTAACGGCAGAAATTGATTAGTAAAGAATATTATGAGGATATCGGAGTCAGCAGTTGTGATGATAAAAAGTTGTTGTTATAATTGCATACTGTAGGATGTGAAAGATGAACAAGGCATGAAGTTTTAAAGGAAATGCTTATTTACCGTTACGTTACAAATACCTTGCCTCGACGGGCAGGTTTTGATACATCCAAAAGCATGCGAAGTAAAGTTTGAGCTTGGGTTCTCTTCATTTTTTAGTAGTAATTGCTGAGACAGATAGAATGATGTTGTGAGAGAACAGAATTAGAGCTAGAGAGAATTGTAAGGTGTTGTCTCACAGCTGCTGACTAATTTTCATTTCTCTCGCTGACCATTATATTTAGTAGAGGTATTCCTTGTGATCATGATTCTAGCAGTCTGTTCCCTAACTAATTGAGTCGTCACGATGTGACGAACTTGGTTGAGTCGTCGCCGGCTGGTGACTAACTGATTTTTGCTTGGGGTGTGATTGCTTATATAAAGATCCAGAAGGATAGATATATTATTGAGAACAATAGATTTAGTTGGTGGTCTTGTTATCTATTCTAGCTTTTGGTGATGTAGAAGAGGTTAGAAAGGGTCAAGTTGGGAAGACATTATTTCAGCCTAGCTAAAGGCATCTGGAAAATGTAAAACTGCTGTCAGAGAAAAACCATTGTTCCACTGTGGGAACAGTTCTGTTGCAGTGTTAATTTAAATTTGGCTATGGTGGATCGAATCCACTTCATGCTTGCAAGATCCACTAAAGGTATATAAAAAATCGTCACGTCTCTGTTACTAGAAGTGAAGAAGTGTCACATCCAGTTTGCGGGTGCTGTGAAAAATGCGAAACGAAGCCGCAGGAAACGATTAAGAAATTGGATTCCACCAAGAGTTATGGCTCATTACTCGGGACTCATTTTTTTGTTCTTATTTTTGTTTCTACTACCAGTGTAATTTATTGTTATCTATTTATTAATGCGCCTTTAATTATTTTTGTCAACTTCATCCTTTTACTAGAATTTGATTTGTTACTGATTTGTTAATGTCATATGTACTTCTTCATAGTACTGTCCTAACGTCTCGGGCCCTTCAGGCAAATAAAAAAATTGGTATCGTTATCGTCTTCATCATCATCTTTATTATTATTTCAGGCACCAAGTGTGGAAGATCCTGCCTAAAAATACCAGCACATTCGACTATTTCGTCAAAGTTGGTCGAAAGCATAAGGTGAGTTTCGACTGTCTTAACAGATACACACCCATTATTGTTTGACTCGTCAAGTTTTCTGACGTCAGGGCTCAGCGACATCTGGGAAAGAAGTTAATAGTTACATAAGAGAATGTTTACATATGATTTAACACTAAAATATATGAGTTGATCTCAAAAACATGCCACCTGCATAAAACATAATGCCATGTGGCTTTGGGCGTGATTTGAATGCAGTTAAGGAAACGATGCCTTCTTTGCATACTTTACCGCAAAAATATATGACCTAGTTTTGCAAAGTTATAAAGTCCGTGACAAGAATGAATATTTCTTCAAAAATATTAAAAAACTTGTTTAAAGTAACACTGCGCATGTGTGGGCTAACCAGTTGAAAAAATATCCACATCAGTTTTAAATGAATGAGGATCTTGAAACAATGGCACTTGATACGCAATTAACAAAACTCGACTAAATCTAAAAACTCAACATAAAATATTCTCTATAATTTCTTCACGATCTGATGGACTGGCTCTCTTACCGATGTATTTATGCACCATGCAGTTAAAAAAGTAATTATTGAAATTGGTCGTTACTCATTTTGCCCCGATTTAGACATTTTCGAAAATTATCAAATTAGACATTAGTGTGAGAAAAAATTGACTTGGAATCCAACAGAGAAAAGAATATTGATTGTTAAACACCAAAAATTATCCAGATATTTTATTAGCAACCTCAATTACAATCGGATCAAAGTTGAGGAAAAATTTCTTGACAAAATAGTCTTGTATGTTTCAAACTCTCTCAACTTCAACAACAATGCTAACCAATTTTTTTCCCCAAAGCTGTTACAACATTACAAAGCTATGATGCAATACTCGCAATGTAATGGTTTCAAAAAAGTAGAGGGAAAACAAGAAATTAAAAATTACTCATTTTGCCCCTTAGTCGTTTAAATGTCACAACGTCCATTCGTACACGTCACTGCTAGACTGTTGAAGTGTATCACAGAGGTGCATTTGCTAGGCAAGTGATTTGATCTGAGACCGTTTGTTGAAAGTAAACTAACTGCAGCATGGAAGACACTTTTTAGCCATTCAAACATACGCAAAGTTTGTTAACTCCACTTAAACATTTATTATTGATTGTATGGTGTCATATTTTTCGTCATATGTTTCGTCATTCGAAACTGTGACCTGGTCACTGACAACGTTGACCATTTGTTTCGTAGTTGACGAAAATTTTGACACTACATAACAAAAATAATACAAATGTAATACAAGTTAACAGTCTTAGTGTGTTTCTGAATGACTTACTTGTGTCTGAACACAACAGGTGAAACCAGGACCATCAAACAGAAGCCCTTGGAAAAAGTTTACGAGTTTACTCACCTAGGCAGAAAAATCGTGTCCACAGAAAAAGATATTAAATCTCGCGTTGCTAAGGCTTGGGTAGCTATAGACGGTCTTAGAACACTATGGAAGTCATCCCTACCAGATAATTTGAAGAGACAGTTCTTCAGAGCAGTTGTTGAATCTGTGCTTGTATATGGATCTCCGACTTGGATGCTCACCAAGAGACTCAAGTGCATGCTGGACGGTGCCTACACCAGAATGTTACGTGCAGTGCTCAACATCTCTTGGCGGGAGCACCCAATAAAACAACGGCTATATGGGAATGTACCAACTTTTTCATCCACCACCCAAGTGCGGAGATTGAAGTTTGCGGCTACTACTGGAGAAGAAAAGAACTTGTGATTAACGTGTTGTTGTGGACACCAAATCATGGTACCAAAGCAACTGGAAGATCACTGAAGGCGTTTATACAACAGCTTGCAGAAGAAGTTGGATGCCAAGTTGATGACCTAAAAACACTAATGGAAAATCAGGAGGGATGGAGAGAAGTAGTCAGGCTAGCCTGGGCAATCAACCTGACCGGGGTGATGCCTCGATAAATATATATATATATGTAGGTCCCGGGTTGAGTCGGGGTTAACCACAGTAAATAAGGTACTCAATACATAGCAGAGTAAATTAATTTATTTTATAGAAGGAGCTTCTACAGGACTAGAACTGTTTCATTCAAAAGAAATCATCAGGAAGCTTCCTGATGATTTCTTTTGAATGAAACAGTTCTAGTCCTGTAGAAGCTCCTTCTATAAAATAAATAAATATATATATATATATATATTATATATATATACTTGTGACTTTTACGCTACATCGGTGTCAAAGTGTCACTTTTCCGGCATTTTCTCAATTTTCTCGTAGCGAAGCACAGAAATAGGAATAGCATTTAGAAATGTAATATCACGATGTAGAAAATTATTTCAAGTTATTAAATGTAATGAAAATGTGCAATTATATATTTACCAGCTGGATTTCTGGAAGTTACCAACAGAGTTTGACGACAGCTTTCATATACGGGTAAGCCCAGAACAAAGGCGAATCGTGAAAATTGCATTGGACGAAACAAAAACTCCATTCAACATCCTCATTGATGACGTAGATAAGTAAGTAATTCCATAGGGCTTATTTCTTTCATTTTTATTGTTCTTATAAAGATGGGTCCTCCATAAAATGATAACTTCTGATTTATTGCTGTTTGTGATGCTGCAGTGAAAACGATAAAAGAATATCACTAAATGTCGATGTAAAACTGCTTTAATTACAAATAAAAACAGAAGTTTATGTCTGCAGTGCATGTCTCTATTCGTAATGTAAATCACAACCTTCTACAATCCTGTGCATTAGACTGCATTAAAATGCTCGAAAAACTGATTCTTATAGACTCTAAACTAAAATTGTTAGGAAGTTTGAAATATAAATCGCCACCCTGCGTATATATGTATGTATTATATATGTATGTATGTATGAATGCATGCGTATGTATGTGTATGTACGCATTTATATATATATTTGCATATATATATATATATATGTATATATATATATATATATATATATATATATATATATATATATATATATATGTATATACACACACACACACACACACACACATATATATATCAGGGCATATATAAATACATATACATACATATTATTCAAATGAGTGTGCATGTGTTACGTGTGTGCGTGCGTGCATGTATGTGTGTGTGTGTTTGTGTGTGTGTGTCTGTGTTTGTACCCCCACCACCGCTTAACAACCGGTGTTGGTTTGTTTATGTCCTCGTAACTTAGCGGTTCAGCAAATGTGAAAAATAAAAATAAATACCAGGCTTTAAGTACTTGAGTCGATTCGTTCGACTAAGATCTTTCAAGGCGGTGCCCAAGCATGGTTGCAGCCCAATGATTGAAGCAAGTAAAAGGTAAAAGGCTAGGTCACATATATGTAACGTAGTAAGTTGAAACCTTCGATAAACTCAGATTATCAATAAAATTCCTTCAAGGTGTGTTTAAAATCTAAAAAAAAAAAAAACTACTCTAATAAGTTGGTGGCAATTTTTACATAATATGAACGATGCTGATTCAAAGGGATTTTGTTAAAACCGAGGAAAGCAACAAACATGTTTCAATCTTATTACACTTCTCATCTAAGTATATATTTCTTTATTGCCCACAAGGGGCTAAACATAAAGGAGACAAACAAGGACACACAAACGGATTAAGTTGATTATATCGACCCCAGTGCGTAACTGGTACTTATTGAATCGACCCCGAAATGATGAAAGGCAAAGTCAGCCTCGACGGAATTTGAACTCAGAACGTAGCGGCAGACGAAATACGGCTACGCATTTGGCCCGGCGCGCTAACGATTCAGCCAGCTCGCCGCCTTCTTCTCATCTAAGTATAGTCTACTCACTATAGTTAATCAATATCTGGGGTGGGGGCGAAGTACGAAAAAGTCACGAATAACGAGAGTATAATTAGTGGTAAAGTGAAAGCAAATGATACCTCGGGGAGATTGAAAAGCAAAATCACGTGCATTAAAAGCGTAAGACGAAAGAAGCAACAGACGATGAAAAGTACAGTAAAGCTCAGTACGCCAAGCGAAGGAGCAGAAAACAATGTGACGTTTTGGGTAATAAACCCTTTTATCAAAACAAAACAAAAAAAAAACAAAGAAAAGAAAAAGAAAGAAGCAAAACAGAAGATATTCGATACCAAATAAAACGTCTGTTCACATGTACATACACACATACAAACATACATTTGTGTATGTGTGTGTGTGTGTGAATATATATATAGGAATGTAGGGATGCTGATTATGAATATCAATAATATAACTAAGGAAGGTATCGAGCTGGCAGAATCGCTAAGCAAGCCGGGCAAAATGCTTACCGGAATTTCGTCCGGCGCTACTTTCTGAATACAACATTCGCCGGGATCGACTTTGGTTTACATCCTTTTGGGGTCAATAAAATAAGTATACTGAGGGTCGATGTAATCGACTTACCCCTTCCCCCGGATGTGCTGACCTTGAATAATATGAATGAAGGAAAATACTTCAGGGGTACATACTATAATTAAATATAAATAAAATAGATTCTCACATATGTAATTTAGTGGATTGAAAATCTTTGATCACCGTAGATTATCCAAGTAATTAGCACACAAACATTCCTTTGATATGATCGAAACACGTCCGCTACTTTCAGCAGAATTCTTTAAAAAAACCCAGATCCACTCTAGTTTACAGTATCTATATTGCCCCCAAAATTTGACCATCTGAAAATATTGTTTATTTTATTTTTTTAAATTTTGAACCCAATCTGCCCCTAAAGTTTTCGTCTATTAATTGTTTAGATAATTCCAGATGACCAATACTGTTCAGCTCATTATACATTTAAGTGACCCTGAATGAATTTTGAGACAGGAAATACACACGTAAAACACACATACACTTCACACAAGCTTATTATCATGGAAGCTTTCGTTACTTTCAACAGGTTAAAAACAATTCATTGTTACTGTCTAATTATTGGGGTATACTTGCCATCTCAATATGGCTAACCACTAAGGGTGGGTGTTACTGTAGCTTGTAGCCCCAGGAGAACATCGTCTCCAGCTGGCTTTAGGCACACTTTCTGTGCCCTTATGGTATTTGCAAAGGGAGGGGATCCCTCCCTCGTCAACCTAAGTGATACGCACGGACTGCAGTTTCTAGGTATTGACCTGTCGTCGGCGTACGACAATCACCGGTTTTCGATGAAGGGATGTCCCAATGCAAATTCTTTTATCGTTTTTCCAGTAACTTTTCGTCACTGATTTCGAAAAACTGTCTGCAAGCAATAATAAACCTCTGAACGAATTGAATATCCAGGAAAGATTATTCAAAATTATTTTAAAAAACGAAAAAGATCATTAAGAAGGAAAAGTATATTCTTAAACATCAAGGTAATGCATGAGATTAAATTTTCATTAAACAAGTAAATGCCACAATGACACTATACTATCTTTAAAAATGGACAACGACGGATGTGCTTATTAGGTTCCCGGGAAATAGGAAAAAACGGCTGCATGGTTGTGACCGGAATGCTTTTGATCATAAGTACCAAGGCTGACATAGAGTTAACCGACAGATGCAGCAACAGTTACAACAATATTAACAACCTCCAGTAACACTTATAGCTAAATATAGCAGTTTTGCTGCTAAAAAAATAAAATTTATTTTAAAGAGGTCAAAAAGAACATTATATTTTTTTAATATAAACAACATCTTTCTTCTCCATTGCAATATGACACTTTGAGTCACGACATTTGGGTGTTGTGTTAGCTTTTTACATCTGCCTTACACAGATAAATTTTCTTAGGTGCATGTAGTGCGTATGTACCGTGTGTTGGCAACTTGTTTGCAGAGCGAGGGTTGTTATGTGTGTGGGGGAAGAGCAGTATATGAAGGATGGAAATGTCGTGTGGGTGCAGTGTTTACCGGGTGCTGTTGATTGTATATTTTGTGTATGGGTTGTATCTGTGACATGAACAGAATATGGATGGATAGTGGTGGGGGTTCTGTGTGTGTGTATGCGTGTGTGTGTATGCGTGTGTGTGTGTGTGTGTGTGTGTGTGTGTGTGTGCGTGCGTGCGCGTGTGTGTGCAGGTTGTATACGTAGTGTGTACAGTAATCCCTTGCCATATCGCGGTTCACCTATTGCAGTTTATTATTTAAGCTTACGTCCATTCCTCCATAGTATTGTTTTGCATTTATAATAAAATAAATATATACAAATTATAAAAATAATAATAAAATAGACATACAGTACTGTTTCTACTTCGCAGATTTTCACCTATTGCGGGGTTTTGGGAACGTAACACCCGCGATAGTCGAGGGATTACTGTATAATAGGTTGTATGTGAGCTATGTACGCAAAATGTATGATGTAAGGATGATAGCTCAAGTTGTTCTTGTAATCAAGCATTCCTGTAACACGGAGGGTGTCTGTCGAACGATCAAATGCGGCCTACATTTCTTACTTATATTATTTCTTACTTATATTATACCTCTAGTTGATAACAATAATGTCCACTCCGACATGCACAAATGAAAGACATGTAGTGCAGTGTAAGAGTTTGGAGACACTACATCGACTCCTCTCTACATTCTACTTCTGTGCATATGCAACGGAGTCGAAAGAGGTTTCGTCTAGTGTTCGACTAATGCTATTTCTCCGAACCTTTTGTTGGCAGTATTCATTCCAGTCAAGTTATTACACGTTGAAGTGTACTGTTGTGTGCATGTGATCCCTATGCTAGTCCTGGGATATAGTATTTTTAGAAAGCCTTTGTATATGGACCTGCGTGCTTTGAGGTGACTTTCATGTAATGATTGGGATTTCATGTACAGATCATTTTTTTTTGTTATCATTGTTATCATTGTTTTTGTCTTGTTGCGTAAAAGATCTGTGTGTAATTTGTGTATATATTCTATGCAGTTTATTGTGGTTTGTTGCAGAGAGATTGAGAGACAAGTTAGCACTTGCATAGTTCAAGATGCACTAAAGGTATTATAGTTATATTTTGTTTGTTTTGTTTTTTGTTTGTTTTGGTTTTTTGTTTTGTTTTCCTTGACTAAATGTAATACTTGCGATCATCTGCATATGACGATGTTCGTACACTTTGTAGAGGTGTAGGATGTTCATGTATGGTAGAGTTTGAAAAAGGTAGTTAAGAGGACTGATCCATATTGTACTCCATCCAGGAAACTACACGTTCTAGAAGTATTATTAATGTACACTACATTGGATACATTACAGGCAGTTTGTCAGGGTTCAGTCCCGCTTTGTGACACCTTGGCCATGTGTCTTCTACTATAGCCTCGGATCGACCAATGTCTAGTTAATAGATTCGGTTGACAGAAACTGAACGATGCCCATCGTGTGTGTGTGTGTGTGTGTGTGTGTGTGTGTGTGTGTGTGTGTGTGTGTGTGTGTGTGTGTGTGTGTGTTTCCCCACCGCTTAATAACTGGTGCTGGTGTGTAGTTCGGCAAAAGAAAACGATAGAATAAGTACCAGGTTTTTAAAAAATAAGTACTAGGAAAGATTCGTTCAACTGAAGTTCTTCAAGGTGGTTCCCCAGCTTAGTCGCAATCTAATGACTGAAGCAAGTAAACGATAAAAGACATATACGAGGTGGTATCAAAAGTTTCCTAGACTAGTTCTGTAGCATGCCAACAGATGGCAGCACACGGTTGCGCGCGTAGTGAGAGCTAGCAGTGACTTTCATGAGACTGTGTGCTGAGTGACATTCCTGTGTTTACTTTGCAAGTTGTGAAATTTGTGTTTTTGTGATCAGAAATATGCTGTTGTCTGTGATTCTGTCATGGACAGGAAGTTGGAACAAAAAGCCAACGTGAAATTATGCGTTAAACTTGGGAAGTCTGCAACAGAGGCATTGAGCATGTTTCGGTAAGCTTGCAGCAACGAGGCAATGGGTCGTACGCAATGTTTCGAATGGCGCTTCAAACGCGAAAGAACGTCCCTGGAAAACGATAGGCGACCTGGAAGACCTGCCACAAGTTTCACCCCCGGTGTGTGGAGAAATTTCATCAGTTAGTGCATGAGGATGGCCGGAGTACAACCAACGACATTGCTGATGTTGTTGGTCTGTCGTATGGGTCCGCACAAACAATCCTAACGTTTGCGAAGAATTGGATTCTTCGCGACGATAATGCACCCTGTCACCAAGCTTTCCTCACTTGTGTTTCTCGCCAAAACCATGGTATCGCTTTCGCACCGACCCTAGTTGCCAGATTTAGCATCTGCAGACTTACATCTCTTCCCCAAGATAAAAATGCAGCTCAAAGATTGCCGTTTTAACACCGCTGCCGAGATCCACAGCGAATATCAGAAGATAGTTGACTCGCTTACGAAAAACTACTTCCAGACTGGATTCTAAATGTGGTAGGAACGCTGGGACCGGTGTATTGTCGTGCAATGTGACTATGTTTCGAAGGAGATGATGTTAAAACTTTGGTAAATAAGTTATTTTTTTATTAAATATAAGTAGTCCAGGAACCTTTTGATACCACCTCGTATGCATTTTTTGTATATGTAAAATGCGTCTATGTAAGTTGTATGCAGTGTGAACATTTAAAGTGGAGAGTGAATAACATTTGTATGTCGTAAAAACGTCATAAATCTTGTCCTCTGATAGCATCCAGACCATAACAAATATTATTGCACATACATAATATATACTGTATATAAGTATGCCGGCGCCATTCACTTTGCTTTGGTCTGCAACCTATAAATAATATAGCCATGGCATACTGGTGTAGCAATTTAATTTTGTGATTATTCGTTAAAATTGTTTTAATGTTCCTTAAACTTCAGTACTTCGTTTATAATATTTATAACATTGCGCTATGGGGTTCTGTTGATAAATTCCAGGTTAATCAAAGAAGATATGGAAGGGGTTCATACGAGAGCAAAACGTGGAGCCAATCGTTTCCGGCTTAATAGCTACCAATCAACACAACAGGTTGGTTATAATTTTATTTTTTGTATCAATGCACTGAAGAGTATATGAGGTACAAGCTTCTTTTCCTGTTTATAAGTTATGACTAGTGCGTATAATTATTAGTAAAGCTGTTGATTTGTATAGTTAAACGTACATCTGGTTCTGTCAAAATCTATAACATTCTGTCTTAGGAATGATGTACGTAAACTCTCTCAGATAACGCACAATATTGTAAGTAAAGAGTGTAAGTAGAAAAGAGTGAAAGATATGGCTAGGGCATATTGAAGCTAAAATATTGATTTTCAACATAAATGCAGGGCCTCAAATTTTGGAGACAGATTTAGTGGAAAATGGACCTAACAATTGATTGGTATTTATATTATAGACGCCCAAAAGGATAAAAGGCAAAGTTAGCCTTGAAGGAATTCGAACTCGGACGTAAATAGATGTATTTCTCATATCTGCATTTTTGTAGTTTTTGCTATCCTCTTCTATAGTAAAATAGTGGAGATGCAATGACCCAGTGGTTAGAGCAGCGGACTCGCGGTCGCAGGATCGCGGTTTCGATTCCCAGACGTGTGAGTGCTTATTGAGCGAAAACACATAACAGCTCCACGAGGCTCCGGAAGCGGGGGAGAGGCGAACCCTGCTGTATTCTTTCACCACAACTTTCTCTCACTCTTTCTTCCTGTTTCTACAGTACCTGTATTTCGAAGGGCCAACCTTGTCACACTCTATGTCATGCTGAATCTCCTCGAGAATCACGTTAAGGGTACACGTGTCTGTGGAGTGCTTAACCACTTGCACGTTAACTTTACGAGCAGGCTGTTCCGTTCATCGGATCAACTGGAACCATCATCGTCGTAACCGATTTCTGACGGTTGGTTTAACGGAGCAATGGAGAGAATAAAATGCTCAGCTTAGAAACAATGAAATATCTGTACAGGATTTGAGCCCACAACTTAAGAGCAGGTAGTTTGATACTTCATCTATTTGGTTACCTTGTCTCTAACATAGGGGCTACAGCAATATTGTGCTATCGCTTAATCCAACACAACCACACCATAAAATATCATAAATATTTAAATATTTTTACACATATCGAATTCAATTTGATATAACAGTCCATTTGCAGTATAGTGTATCCCTGCAAGTACGCTGAAAGATTTATTGTCAACTTTGTAAAGTATCCTTCGAACAGAATACCAATATATTCAGTCAAGAAAAGACAAGAGAACAGTTACAGAATGAATGATGAATTAGTTTATGTTAAAAAGGCAATACTGTGGTTTATGCTCTTATCATTTTGTCTTATAGTTCTGTTACTTTCACAGCAAAATAAGAAATTTTTTAACTGATACTAAACCACAAATTTATAGAAGAGTATATTTGATTGAATTAACTTCCACTTTTCATCCTAGAATTAATAGCGAAATCTATTCCGTTTGGATCTGAAATTTAAGTGTCGAATCACAAAAGGAAATACTATATTTTCCCTATTTCTCAAACGCTACTCTCCTGTAAAGAAGTAAGATATTTAGACTTATTTTTAACATATACTGTAGTAGTAAATTTTCCTCCGAAAGTAAGGCTGTTATCTCTGTACTTAGCATCGCATATTAAAATATATTATTAGAGCCAGAATTGAGAGCTTACTATGAAGTAATAATATCTTCCATAAAATTCCTACCCGTTTCACTGGACATCCATATCAGCCTTTACGAACGATAGTGTGTGTGTGTGTGTGTGTGTTTATAATAAAAACACTTCTAAAAACACTATATATAGATATTCACCTAAAGCAAAGATATCGTGAAACATTACTGTATTTACCGACGTCGGAGATGCTCCAGCCTGGAAGACGCATCCCAAGTTTTATATATATATATATATATATATATATATATATATATATATATATATATATATATATATATATATATATATACTACTACTACTATAGGATGAAGTTTTTTTGCAGGAAAAAATTTCATCAAAAAAGTGGCAGCATATTAAAATACCTTTAAAGGTTAAAATTATAAACAAGGGCAAAAGAAAATTATTTCTATGCCAATATGCTGATAACAGACTTTTAAATCGTCAATTTCCACATATTATTATATGCCCACTACAGAAATACGTTGTGCTGAAATCAAGAAAAACTAGCCAAAAGAATTTTTTAAAAAGGTTCGTTATTTCTATATTGAATCAATTTCGGAATTAATCTCAGAGATTTTTTCCTCTTCAGTAGAAAATACGAATAGAAATAAATGAAATACTTATATGCGCCCATGGAAAAAAAAGCCGAAGCAAAAGTCATGTGTACACATAAGTACCCCAGATATATCTAAATATAAAATCCTTTGGCTAGCCTCAGCACACGTGTGAACTGTTCTTCACCACAGCTTATAGTGGTTACCAGTACCTATAGCGAATAGTAATAAATCTACAACTAATATAGGATGAAGTTTTTTTACAGAACAAAATTTTATCAAAAAAGTGGCAGCATATTAAAATACCTTTAAAGGTTAAAATTATAAACAATGGCAAAAGAAAATTATTTCTATGCCAATATGCTGATAACAGACTTTTAAATCGTCAATTTCCACATATTATTATATACCCACTACAGAAATACGTTGTGCTGAAAGTTGTATAAGTTGTGTATATATATATATATATATATATATATATATATATATATATATATATACTAGCTTAAAGTGACCCGCTCTACGCGCGGGTAAGAGTGTGGTTGTTACTTTCTGTTGCTTCCTTTCAGCACGTAAAAAGCACCATCCGAACATAGCCGATTGCAGCGCCGTCTCGACTGGCTTCTGTGCCGGTGGCACGTAAAAAGCACCAACCGATCGTGGCCGCTGCCAGCCCCCCTGGCACCTGTGCCGGCGACACGAAAAAAGCACCCACTACACTCACAGATTGGTTGGCGTTAGGAAGGGCATCCACCTGTAGATCAAATTGGAGCCTGGTGCAGCCTCCTGGCTTCCCAGACACCGGTCAAAGTGTTATATATATATATATGTATATGTATATGTGTGTGTGTGTGTGTGTGCACGCATTATATATACAAATGTATACAAATTATAAATATATATGTATAAATTAAATTAGAGATAAAACCACTAATAGGCAAATCAAACAGTGAAAAACATAAACCAAAACATAAAAATGAAAATATAATATACAAAATATATAAAATATAAAATTGAAAAATTTAAATTATTTAAATTTAAAATTAAAATTATTAATTTATATTTATAATTTTTTCAAAATATATATAACTATCTAAAAGTATTAAAAAGCTTAATATACATAAATACAGATATATACATTATATATACATATTTATAAATAGAACACACACACACACATATATATATATATAAATTAACCCAATAAATATCTGATTCATAATATTTGTTCTCATGATTGTGTGATGGTGGTGGCGATGATAATTCTCTCTATGAATGCAGACAGACGTAGAGAGAGAGAGAGTGTGTGAAAGCACTGTCGAAGGCGGGGAGGGGGAGATATAGAACGCCGTGACACGACGTTATAAAGAGAAAGTGAAGGTAAAGGAGTTAGACGCCGTGAAACGACGTTATATATAGAAAGTGATGGGAAGGGAGGAAAGAGAGTGAGTGACGGAGGAAGACAGATACATAAAAGAATGAGAGTAGACTTGTCAAAGTGAGTTTTTGGCCCTAGCAACGACACCTTTTGAGATGGGGATTCCTAACCTAACCCACTAACATCCTCACCTCATTTTACATGTCCCTGTAAATTTTGGAGTCAATCCGACGGGATCTAGTGGCCTTTCTCATAATAAACCCGTTCTCAATGCCAAAACCAGACAAACAAACAACTTTTCGCATTTCAGATTTATAATATAGAGATATATAAACAAGCTTTCAGTACTTTCAAATACCTTTTCAAGATAGTTCATTAATAGCTTATTGATATATAGATCCTGATCATTTATAGTCTGCATTTATTCCTTTACTTCTGTAGACAGACACACTGTAAGACTAACATAGATACTCCTCTTATAAAGTTAATTGTGTGTCCTAAAAGATTATAACTTTCGTCCTATAGTATGTATGATAATTTTTTGAGACTTATTACGGGAATTTAATAGCGCTTTTCTCTCTGAAAAATACGATAAATTCAAAAGTATCCAAAAAAAATAAATCCCTGGTATTCACCAATTTAAGGAGTCCCTGACTACATGCTAGCTTTCTTCGTTGACCCATCAGATAATTTCCTGCGCTAGAATTCACATTTGATTGTTTTTCCGTATGCAAGTTAGTTGCTGTTAGGTATATATCTGGTTTGAATATTAATATAGAAAACTGAGATAAGATCTGCATGTGATGTACAGGTGGATCAATGTACATGTGCTTACATATGATAGTGCTGTTGACAGGATTTATGAGATGAGTTTTAAAAGGTGTTACATTGATATGTAACATATCTAGTGATAACTATTTTGATCACGTCTTTCGTATTAAGTGGCAGGTCTGTAGGGACTAGTATCAATTATAGAGGAATAAGTTTCAATAACGTTTAAGGTTGTGTCTGAAAGGTTTAATGGCGTTAATTTCAATAATATTTTTGTTAATATAGAATAGGTCTGGTGAAACGAATATAAAAAATATTATCAAATATTATAGGACCAATTGCATGAATTTATTGCAAGAAATGCAAAAAACGAAATTTGAAAATCGTGGTTATGGTAATGACGATGATGATGATTGTAAATGTTAAATCAAAATCATTCGACCTCAGACCGGATGAATGATGGTTGTGAAAATAGTGATGAGTAAGTTACAAACTGTGCCAACTTTCGTTTAATGTCCTTGACTTAAAAAGTTGTTTACATTTTTTCAACTGCACCTTGGATACAGAAAAGCAAACACAGTAAAACTTGAGACTGACAGCAACCAGTTTACAGATGATAGTGTTCAATATTCTATGTTTAAGGCCATAATGTTAGCAAAAAGATAGTCAGGTTTGATGCCTTCCAGTGTTTGACTTCGTTCCTTGATGTGTTATATTAAAATCCTGCCGGATCAAATATTACTATTCATCCTTTTGGGCTTTTTTAATATAAGCACTGTATGGTCGAGGGTCATTCTGTCCCGTACAAATGTTAGTATTGTACAGAAAAATAAATCAATATTTTGTTCCATTTAATAAACTGAGATTATTTTGAAGGTGTTGGTTGATAATCCAGATAAGCGAAGGATGTTGGAAAAGGGTGAGGCATGAAATCATTATATTCTATCTCACTTGTCCTCTAAAGTATTTGGCTGTTGTGCCAAATGATAAATAAATCAATGTTTAGTTTAACATGTAACGTAAGCGGTACATTGTCGTCAAACCGGAATTACAGGTCGATTTCAATATGCAGTTCATATAGTACGGGGCTCGATGGAATCGACTAACCCAACTTCGCTCTAAATAGCTGACGTTTTGTCTAAATCAGGAATTATTATTGATATATGTTGTGTTTTCTTCTTTCAGATCTACAAATTCCTGGAAACTACGTGCTCTAAGACTAAATACTATTGTCGCGTCTTCAACATTGGCCGTTCGTCAGAAGGGCGAGACATCAAATTGATACACGTAAGTTGTTACACCACTAATAAGTAACCACTATAAACAGCTATGTACAAGTAAATGAGAGAGCCACAACATGATTTCTCAATTTGCTAGAAATAAAGTGCATAATATATAATTTAGTTATTACACACACATATATATATATATATATATATATATATATATATATATATATATATATTGCATAGATAACACATAAGTAATGCAAATCACCCTTCAGACATGCGACAGTCAATAAAATAGAGATATTAATTTCTTATTTTATTCTTTCTGTGCATCCCAGAACCAAATGATATAAATGATTTATTTCGTCTGTAGCATACTCTTTCTGTAAGAGGGAGATTCAAGACAGCTAATTGAATTCACTTCAATCTATATTTCTATATTTCTTATAAATGTGCTGCATTCTGCCTTTCCAAGAATTTAATGTATTCTTGGCATACCATACCGAACGTTTCAGTTTACAATAATAGGAAGTTCATTTATATTTGTCAATAATTCTTCTTGGAATTGACATTCTGAACAGCTCCTCTTTTGCTAATCAGCTTTGAGTCAAATGAATCATTGATGAAAAGCATATCAGTTATTGTAAATGGCACAGAAAGTACCATAGTCAGGGAAGGTTATCTGTGGTGTGGTATTTGCTTGTTGAAAAATATTACAAATGTTCATACAATTTGTGTGGCAGAAAAGATAAATATATAGAATTATTAGAGCAAATAAGGGATTAAGTTGTGCACATAGTCTTTGTGCATATAGTGCATATCTCAATGAGCAAAGACTTCCATATAAACGCCAACTATTTTGTCGTCAGGGAGGAAAAATTAAGGAATATAGGCGCAGGAGTGGATATAGGCGCTGGAGTGGCTGTGGGGTAAGTAGCTTGCTAACCAACCACATGGTTCCGGGTTCAGTCCCACTGCGTGGCATCTTGGGCAAGTGTCTTCTGCTATAGCCCCGGGTTGACCAATGCTTTGTGAGTGGATTTGGTAGACGGAAACTGAAAGAAGCCTGTCGTATATATGTGTATATATATATATATATATATATATATATATATATATATATATGTGTGTGTGTGTGTGTGTATGTGTTTGTCCCCCTAGCATTGCTTGACAACCGATGCTGGTGTGTTTACGTCCCCGTCACTTAGCGGTTCGGCAAAAGAGACCGATAGAATAAGTACTGGGCTTACAAAGAATAAGTTCCGGGGTCGATTTGCTCGACCAAAGGCGGTGCTCCAGCATGGCTGCAGTCAAATGACTGAAACAAGTAAAAGAGAGAGAGTAAAAGAGAGAGAATATCCTTAATAAAGGATATTAGTAGTTACCAGTTACATTGTTGAATGGAGAGTGAAGACAGAATAGCTGGCTTTCATATGGAAATTTTTGCTGAATGAGATATGCACCATATGCACAGCTGTTCTAGTAACAGCTGTAAGAGATGTTATGCACAACTTCTTAATCCCTTATTTACTTTAACAACTCCGTAATTATGTTTGAGTTATAAATTCCATGATCTAAAGAGATACCACGTGTTTTGCCTGTTCATTCTTTCCTTCTAATATACGAGTGGTGTTCATAGCCACAGGAGAGTGCTTTTTTTCTGGACAACATGCACATTGTGAACTGGGGCGTTGCCTTGGAGAGAAGGAGGGAGAGAGAGAGTATAGAAAGATGGGATAGATAGATAGATAGATAGATAGATAGACAGACTGACAAGCAAATAGATAGGTAGATAGACAGACAGACAGACAGACAGACAGACAGATAGATAGGCAGGCAGGCAGGCAGGCAGACAGACAGACAGACAGACAGACAGACAGACAGACAGACAGACAGATAGATAGATAGATAGATAGATAGATAGATAGATAGATAGATAGATAGATAGATAGATAGATAGATAGATAGATAGAAAGACAGACAGATAGGCAGATAGGCACAGAGAGAGAGAGAGAGAGAGAGAGAGAGAGAGAGATTTTTATTTAACTACACAGGGCTTAACACAGAGGGAACAGTACGATGTAGAATTTTTCTTTTTCGAAAGAAATCGAAAAGAAAACAATTTGGGGGCGTGTACACAAATAGATAAGAAGGTGATGTTTTTTTAACAATTTGAATTCCCAAAAGGGGGAGAAAATATAACACTGGCTAGAGTTATCCGTTGAAAGAAAAACATACGAAAAATAACCACGGTAACCTCGTCAAAAGGAAAAATCTATGAAGGCAAAGTGTCCTCTATCTGTTTGTTTTACAGGTTAATGCTCAAAGTGGTTCCGTCATTAATGTGTACCATTTTTGTGACATTCATCCACCTTTTATTAAATCTTTTATTAGACAAAACTTCCGTCTCTACTCTTACCTTCCTTTTCAAGTGATGCTCGAAAAAGTTGATGAGAGATTGGCCAGAGAAGAAAGTATTTGTCTCTGAACCTTTCAAACGAGTTCACCACTCATATTCTTTCGCCATAGCCACCAGTACGACGAAAACTGCCTTGCCTTCCCGGTTAAAGAAAGATGGCGGGACAATATTCACGACAGACTCGGCTGACAAACGGATCCGCCCCCACACGCGACAGCAGCCGTTCGACATAGGTCCACAGCTCTGAAATATGTGGACATTGCACGAGTGTGTGCAGAACAGCTTCGTCGTTCTGACCGCATCTCGGGCAGGTTGATTGGGTGTTTCTTGAACCGTGTCTTTAGACCGTCTCTTGAGCGGGCAGTGCTTCCAGATAGCACTTCCAGGCCAGGGATCTATGGAAATTGTCCACAGGTCCCGGCCCGAAAGTGGTCCTCAAGAGGCAGGTCAGGAATTTCCTGTCGACGCCCAGATTCTCCCAAGAACGACATCGGACCTCCCCCCCACTAGTCCTGTATAGAATGCCTTGGTGGATTTGAAGTTGCACAAGTCTGAGCGCGGACAGCAAAGCTGCTCCAGAGCTTGGCGACGCGGTGCCATTCGCCCAGTCTCAGTCTCTGCTTGATCCATGATTGCAGTTCGGTCAAAGAGACGAGCTGCGGGAAGGCGCGTCTCACAAACGGCGACCACACCTGTTCACCGTCGTCAATGAAATATTGGAGATGTCGCAGTTTCAGCGCATGTCTGCGCATCATTAACCACGGCATACGAAGCCCTAAATTTAACGGATGTTGACAAGAAATGGATCGCCTGACCATCGGAACGCTTCCCTTCCACAAAAAGCGGAAGAGTATGTGTTCCAGTTTCATGATGGTAGGGTCGGGACAAAGTATGATCGTCTGACGGTAGTAGATGACTGATGCGATGTGCGCATTCGCTACCTCAGCCCAACCTTTTAAAGATAGCTAGGTGAGGGCGACCACTCCACTCGTAATTTCGTCCCAGTTCTTCTCTATTTGGAGGTCTGGACCGAACCAGACAGGGAGAGCTATTTAATCGGTCAGTCGGTCCAGCGTCTCACGGTCGAGACGCTGTTGGACGGCATGGCCTTGCTTCTCCAGGTGCCAAGCCGCAAACCCACTGACTTTTCCCGGTTAATTTTTGCTCCCGTTACCGATTTGTATTCTCTTAGTGTCTCGCCGACCAGGTCACTGTGCCTGAGACTTGGCACTATGACGGCGACGCACTATGACGCGTATGCAGACACGCTCCTCCCGCATCCCAGTTCTCGCGAGATGCCCCTCAGCGTCACCAGCTTCCGCTGTAGTAGCTCAAGAGTCAATACATACAAAAGTGACGAGAGGAGACATTCCTGACGGGCCGAACGCGTGATGTTGAAAGGTTTGAATAGATGGCCATTCACTCGAACTACCAAGCAGATGGCGCTGTATAAAGTAGCGATCCAACCGCGGAAGACGGGACCGAAACCAGCTGCCTTGAAGACAGCCGCCAAGTATCGATGGTCGACTCTATCGAAGGCTTTAGATTGATCTAAATTGATCAGCACCCCACCCATGCCAGGTTCCTTAACTACCCTGTCCATGATGTAGCGCATGAGGTAGAGGTTGTCACGGATAGTTCTGCCCGGCTAGCACTATGGCCAAAATTTTCAAATCTGCATTGAGCAGAGTGATGGGCCAGAAATTATCTATACTTCTTTAGCAGTGTCACCGATCCTCGGTTCACAAAACTGGGAATACTCCCGTTTTCCTGCCTGTTGCAGTACATTGTTGCTAAGAGATCCCCAAACAAGTCTGGCATATGACAATAAAGCTCGTAGGGCAGACCGTCCAAGTCCGGCGACTTGTCTCTCGTGCAGCCTGCCATCGCTTTCCGTATATCAGCGGCTGTGATGGAACCTTCACAACACTCCGCTTCTCTTGTCGAGAGTCGTGGTAGGCCTTGCGGGTAGGCACTAAAGTCTATCCTGCGTTCCGACCCACCACTTGTCCCGAACAGTCGGATAAAGTTTGCTGAAAGGCCTCACACATCCTTTCGGGCTCGAATAAATCACGCCCCTGTTGATCTATCAGAGACCGAGTGGTCGCTTTGTTGCCATGATATACATAGGTGAGACATCTAGGAGCATTGCGGAAAGACTGAATGAACATTTGAGATAATAACAGTCCTCCATACTCTACCAACATGCTAAAGACTAACATGGAGGCAACCTGGGTCAACTTGACATCCTCATTTTATCCAAGCACCCAAAGGACTCAACACTCAGACACATACAGGAGTACGTTCTCATAAATGAAACATCCCCAGTACTAAATAGTTTATATATATATATATATAATATATATATATAATATATATATATAATATATATATATATATATTATATATATATATATATATATACATACATACAAGTAAAATAGTTAGTAGGCTGTAATGTGTGTGCGTGTATGTGTATATATGTATATGCATATACGTATATGTATGCGTATATGTACATGCATATGCATGTAGGTAAATGGATATGAATGTAAACAGATAGCCATACAGATAAAAAGTACATAGGTAATATGAACAGACAAGCATACATACACACATACCAAATACATACACTCACACGCACACACTTCACTTCACACAAGGACACATATGGAGACACACATCCGTACATAACAGACATAACATAATAGTCACAAAAACCCATACACAGACACACTCAGACATGCACACACAAGGAGACAGAGTTACACACACACACATGCAAACACACATATATGCATACACACGCATGCACATACACACACACATGCAAACAAACACACAAACTCGAACACATAAACACATGAATATACAGAATACATACATACAAATGTACACACATACACATATATGCATATGCACACACACACACAAACATGCATACTCACACAAACATACATGCATACATATGTGTGTGCGCACGCACACTGACCCACACAAACAAAAAGGAACGCTGCTCGGATAACGAACAGAGCTAACGACTATTGAATAAGGTTGCAAGACACAACGAAAATTTTAGAAAAGTTAGTAAGTAAATGAGTGGAAATTAAACCGGTGAGTGTCTTAAATAATAAGACACTATAAGAGAATGACTCTCCCCGGATACAACAATATATATATATATGTTCTTTTATTCTTTTACTTGTTTCAGTCAATTTACTGCAGACATGCTGGAGCACCGCCTTAAAGGGGTTTAGTCGAAGAAATCGACCCCAGGACATATTCTTTGTAAGCCTAGTACTTATTCTATCGGTTTCTTTTGCCGAACCACTAAGGTACGGGGACGTAAACACACCAACATCGGTTGTCGAGCGATGATAGGAGGACAAACACAGACACAAAGCCATACATATAAATATATATACATATGTATGCACATACACACACGCACACACACATACACACACACGACGGGCTTCTTTCAGTTTCCGTCTACCAAATCCACTCATAAGGCTTTGGTCGGCTCGAGGTTATAGTAGAAGACACTTAACCAAGGTACCATGCTGTGGGACCGAACCTAGAGCCATGTAGTTGGGAAGCACAACTTACCACACAATATATATATTTATGTGTGTGTGTATGTGTGTGTGTGTGTGTGTGTGTGTATAAGTAAAGTTATGGTATAAAGGTGAAGACCTCCAATTATTTTATAAACAACGTGTATAAACAAAGTAACTTAATATCGTTGCATTTCTTAATTAAACCGCTAATTGCCTAGTGGGCGGGTGACAAATCATTTCAGGCCTCGATAACATAATTACACTCTTTACTTCATAAAAGGAAGTTAGCAAAGCACGCACAAGAACACGAATACATACATACATACATACATACATACATACATACATACATACATACATACATACATACATACATACATACATACATACATACATACATACATACATACATACATACATACATACATACATACAAGCATACATACAAGCATACATACATATAGTCAGTCAGACAGATGGACGAACGGACAGACAGACAGACAGATTTAGATATTTGGGGCACCATTTTCAAGTCTAGTGACTGATCAGTCTTCTGAAACTCTAAACTTCCAAGTTATGAGGATGTAAATTAACATCACTTATCAAGCGATGTGACACAGACACATACAGGTATACATACACACAACACACACAAACACGCGTGAGTGCGCGCGCGCGTGTGTGTGTGATGTGATGGATTCTCTTGTGAACGATAAATGAGGATTAAGTAAAATAAAGCATTGATCATGTTCTATGGACACGAATGTGTCTCTTGAAGCCCACCGGTGCCTTGCAAACCTTTCAGCAAAGGGAAGAAGTTGAGGACTATATTTGTTTGAGTGCTTGTGGATTATTTGCTAAATGTTTTCTTGAGTGGACGGCTAGGCCTGTTTTGCTTCGTGCCACAAAACCACAATGACAAATAGGGTTTCCATTTAGAGGTGCGTAGTTTTGCCAGTGTGCCCTTATTCTTGCACGAAGTTGATCCTGGTGCTCAAACTTTTGAACTGAGGAGAAGCAGGACAGGCACCAGGTCCTGCGTTCTGATGCTTTGTTTTCCAAGAAAGAAAAGGGAATGTTGCATCGTTTCAGATTGTCTTTTAGTTTGTCTTTGAAGCACAAGAGTGATCTTCCTGTTGGGAATTGGCCAAAGAGAAGTTGCTTCGGAATTCTATATCACTCATACGTGAGAGATGACCTGACCATCTAAGCTGTATTTTGATGAGGATGGCTTCAATACCTGATATGTTTCATTTTGTTAATACCTTACTCTTATGAATGGTCACTCGGTTTTATGTTGGAGATAGTACGCAAGCATCGCATATGAAAAGCGTCAATCTGATTGATGTGCTTTCGGTACAAAGTCCAAGACTCAGCACCATAGAGCAATGTTTTCAAGACCACCGAATTATATACATTAACTTTCACCTTCAACGATACCTCGTGGCTGTTCTATAGCCTGTGATAAAGCTTACCGAAAGTGGAGCTAGCCTTCCCGGTTCTGGATTCGATTCCTTTAGACATCTTCGCATCATTGGACACAATGGAACCAAGATAAATGAAATAGAAAACAGTTTTTAATGCTCTCACATCAACATATACCGTAAGGGAAAGATGGTCACAAATGGACTGATGGACAAGCTCAGTTTTCTTGATGCTGATGGTCAGACCAAAAGCCTTATATATATATATATTATATATATATATATATATATATATATATACACACACCAAATTCACTCACATTGGTCGACTGATCGGCCTAAGGATATAGTAGAAGACACTTGCCCACGGTGCTCCGCGGTGGGATTGAATCTGAAACCATCTAACTGCAAAGAGAATTTCTTAACCGTACAGCCTCATTTATTTGTGTGTGTGTGTGTGTGTGTGTGTGTGTGTGTGTGTGTGTGTGTGTGTGTGTGTGTGTGTGTGTGTGTGTGTGTGTGTGTGTAAAACGTCTATTCATCCTTGATACTTTGTGGCAGCTTTAAACGTGAATGTCTAACGGATGTTGTTTTTGGTCCACGAGGAACACTTCCCTTTGGATGATGTGTTTTCAGAACACGCGTGATTCACCGGTGTAAGGAACTTTGAGACACCAGTGAATCATGTTTGTTTTAAATTCACATCTTTTGAAGGGAGATGCTTCATTCCCTGTCACCAGATTGGGTAAAAAGGATAAAACCTCGTCTTTATTCTCTTCAAACGCTTTCAACAGATCAAAGCAAACTTTCACCCTTTTCCTCTTTAAATCGAGTGTCCACTGCCGAAGTATCCACTTTGTACATACTTTTCGTTACCCAATGTCTTTCACCATATTCTTTTTATGAATTGTGATCACAGTTGAGTTGTGCAATAAGCTAACAGTTACGATTTATTTGTCTCCGCGAATCAATTCTTCTACACCTTTGCAAATCTGTCAGTGATCGCAGTAAATGGATTCCCACTAACTAATTCGTATTCAATGCTGGGTTCCCCTTTATTAAACTTAATCTACCTATAGATAGTGTCAGTGGTTTCATCTCCGTAAACAATATATATAGCCTTCTATGGATGTCGGACAATTTGCATCCCTCATTCACCAAGAACTCAATAACACGTGACTTCTGTTAGGAACCCATTATTTATCTTGAATGAAGAACAAGAAGAAGGGTTACTCTAAAGAATACTCTAAAGTCACATAAGAGTCAAAAGAGCGCTAACACCAGTTTCCGGTCAACCATGTCTGACGATTGTTTATAAATGTTTTCTGCTTCGAAAAACATGAACGCACGAAACCGCTTTCGTAACTTTGCTTAACCGAACATGGTTCGTAATTTATAAACTTGGAATTGTGTTTGTGTAAGTGTTTGTGTGTGTGTGCGTGTGAGTGTATGTGTGTGAGAGGGGGTGGGTTATGAGCAAAAGCAAGAAAAATGCACAACGCGAAGGACAAGTTTTAACAAAGGTGTGATTAGTATAACGCTTGAAAGAAAGGAAAAAGGTTTTTGGGTTTTATATATATATATATATATATATATATATACTTCATTCAAAGCAGTAGAAAATTCAACAAAACCTGTTACTCTGAGTTTTTCGTTGCCGTTCGTCGGACAGTTTTTGCTAGAATGGAACCGATATGTGGATTCTATCCAGACTAGCCGTAGGAGTGGCTGTGTGGTAAGTAGCTTGTTTACAAACCACATGGTTCCGGGTTCAGTCCCACTGCGTGGCACCTTGGGCAAGTGTCTTCTACTATAGCCTTGGGCCGACCAAAGCCTTGTGAGTGGATTTGGTAGACGGAAACTGAAAGAAGCCCGTCGTATATTTGTATATATATATATATATTATATATATATATAATATATATATATATATACTTCATTCAAAGCAGTAGAAAATTCAACAAAACCTGTTACTCTGAGTTTTTCGTTGCCGTTCGTCGACAGTTTTTGCTAGAATGGAACCGATATGTGGATTCTATCCAGACTAGCCGTAGGAGTGGCTGTGTGGTAAGTAGCTTGTTTACAAACCACATGGTTCCGGGTTCAGTCCCACTGCGTGGCACCTTGGGCAAGTGTCTTCTACTATAGCCTTGGGCCGACCAAAGCCTTGTGAGTGGATTTGGTAGACGGAAACTGAAAGAAGCCCGTCGTATATTTGTATATATATATATATATATATATATATATATATATATATATATATAATATATATATATATAAATATATGTGTGTGTGTGTGTATGTATATGCTTGTGTGTCTGTGTTTGTCCCCCCCCCCAACATCGCTTGACAACCGATGGTGGTGTGTTTACGTCCCCGTAACTTAGCGGTTCGGCAAAAGTTACCGATAGAATAAGTACTAGGCTTACAAAGAATAAATCCTGGGGTCGATTTGCTTGACTAAAGGCGGTGCTCCAGCATGGCCACAGTCAAATGACTGAAACAAGTAAAAGAGTTTTAAAAGAGAGTATATATTCATAGAGGAATGAGGGAACTCTTGTTTGATGTGTGTGTGTCAGTGCATATGGGAGAGAATCGGAGAGAAAGAAATAGAGTGCGCGGACGACTACCCATTAATCAATGCCAACTCTTGTGATTTCCGTTATAATCTGGGGGAAGGTGATCCAACCCAGCTGTTAGATTAAAGGAACATCCTCCCACTGCCATCCTCCTTGTTACAACTTCATTTCCGATGCGATATAGCATAATTCATGATTTATTAGCATTTCCTGTTTCTGGTGTCGTGTTACGTTGCAAATGGCGTAAGTCCAGTTGCTTGTTAAACCCACAACATCCGTCATTTACAAATTTCCAAGCGACTTATTTCTATTGTTTTGAGCTTGTCTTTAATCAATTGTATGTTTTGTAATCATTTGTTTGCCTTTTGACCTGAAGGCCACCCACTTCGAAAGGTATAATCGGTAGGGTCAGGAGTTCCTTTGAGCTTTTCTTGTTATTGTGTTTGCTCACTGTTATACGGCCTATCACTTACAATTACTTTTTAACTAATGAGGCTTGGCCCTATTTTCTGAACACTGAAAAGCATATATTTACTTTCTGCTATTTAACTTGTCTGTTAGAATAAAATATATTTGTGTTCCGGCGTGCGCGCTTATCTGGAGGGGAATGTGCATGCACTTATGTATGTATGTATGTATGTATGTATGTATGTATGTATGTATGTATGTATGTATGTATGTATGTATGTATGTGTGTGAGTATGTATGTATGCATGCATGCGTGCATGTATGTATGTGGGTATGTATGTGTTTGGCCTAAGGGTTCGAGTGTTGCACTTATGATTGCAAGATCGTGGTGTCAATTCCCAGATTGGCAGTGCATTGAGTTCTTGAGCAAAACATTTCATTTTACGTTGCTTCTGTCAGCTCAGCTGCAAATGAGTTACATTCTGACAGACGGGCGTTCCATTCGGGGAGAGTGTTGACCTGTACCCACTAGCCTTCGGGGTGGTATTATTTGAAGGCCACAACAATGCAAGGAAGTGCATAGTGACTAGCGGTGTATAACATCATATGATAGCCTTGTCGATACAGTAACATTTATGTTATTAAATGTAATGGTTGTAACGAAGATTACATTGGACAAATGATATTTACCTTGAGAAAATAATTCAATATTTGTATTAAACAAATACGAGATCCTAATACCAGACTGATTCCGCTAACTTAACATTTAGATTTAAGTTCAATAAAAAGATCCCCAAGATTCCTTGTTTTCCCACTTTATCATTGTTCTGACAACAGCACTAATCAAATACGGACAAATAAAGATATGCTTATTAAAAATGCAACCAAGCTACAGTAGCGTATTTTCTCAGTTAAAGGGGATAAATTAAGGGGTTCTAACCAGCAAACCCCCCCCCAAAAAAAAAAACAGAGAATCTATCATCAATATCCGCTCTATCCTATCCAAATTTATGTACAAGTGTCCTGTGTATATACGTTGCTTTATTTTTTTTTTTACTTCTCAAAGTATTACTTGCTTTTCAATAACCCACTGTAAACAGGAATAGCACGATCGTATTCCGTCCATGACAAACCGGACAATATACTTTTAATATACATACATACATATATATACACATACACACACACACACATATATATATAACTGAAAGAATGGAGTCGAACGAAGATTTTAACAAAATTCCTTTACTCTCAATACATGTTTCGAAGACTGCATACTCTTAATTCCGAAGGAATAAAGGGTGCATTATGCCGTCTTCTCATCAGGAAAGACAAGGAACCTCTATCAGCCTCAAGACGAACAAAAACTTTTTTATGGCTGCCTACATGGTGTTCACAGTGATAATGAGCGTTTTTTTAAAAATCCGTTATGAGCAATGACGTCAAAATTGGTTGGAAGGAGGAAGTTCTGAAAATAAGAAGGAGACAGTATGCATGCTGTATGTATGGGGATGCGTGGGTGTTTGCTCTTGTTAATGAGTTAGATTGTTTATGTGTGTGTATGAGTGTGTGTATATAACTGCATTTGTGTCTATGTGTGTGTAATTGTGTGTGTGGTGGGGACAATTGTCAAATATATTTCCAACAATTCTTAAAATACATTCAATCAACAGGATCTAAGCGATTATTTATGGAATTTTCGGTGGGGTACACATCTGTAGTTATGCCCATAATTATTCGATAGTTATTAAATGAAGTCACTATTTACCGATGCTTACATTTTTTATATTTTCCATGAAGTTTTCACGGGTCCAGCTAGTAAAAATTGTTATCGTACAAAAAATTCGTCACCAAAAATCACGTTAAAAAAATCGTCGAAAACAATCGCAGTAATGAAAACTTGGGAATTCAAAATTTCAGGATTGCGAGTCCTGATTCGGCCCGGAATGATTTTAATTTACTCACGGAGTCGGCCTGATTCCAAGATGGTATGATATGTTGAGCTACGGCGTCTAGGAATAAAGTTGGAAAAGTATGACACACTGACACACTGACATTCGCATTTATTATATTTGATAATATGAAATGTATAACGATATACAGTGCATAAGCAATATATGACTAAATTGTGTAATAAGCATCTTTCCCTTGTATCATTTCAATTTTTAATTTTTGTAGAACTTTTCTTCAGATGTCTATGTTTTAAATGAAGGATTCAAAATCGCAAAACCTATTATTTTTTCTTTTCAGTTCTTTCTTTTATCCTTGTACTCCTAACTCTAAACTCCATCTCAAAAACTCAACCTTATATTAAACCTTAACCCTAAACCCTACCTCAAAAGCTTTAACCCTAAATCTAAACTGATTCTTTCTGTTTTTCTCCTTTTTTGTTTTCTTTTTGCATGATTCTATTCTACTATGTCTAAGCATGTAACACGAAAGAAACAAATTGTAGGAAAAACGTAAAAAAATAGAAAATTTACGGTTGAATGTGTAATCCAAAACGGAGAGTGTGAAGGTTGGTAAAAAAATTTTAATGAAATTTTAGAACATTTGTTTATTCCTTATCATAAATAAATTTTCCCAAAAGAATAAAAAGAAATTAGAAATTTAAACCCAAGCGGGTTTCGTATTGCACAACATGGCCAATATATATTGTTTAATGTATATAAAATCTAAAAGTACCATATCACGTAATATAGACAAATACGTTGTTTTGAGTTCATTCTACTCAGCATCGTCGTTCAAACATTTAGCTAACATAGCATTGTTGAAAATAAGAGAGTTCTTACTAAAGAAAGAAAAAAAATGTAAGCCATTTTGAAAAGTAAGCAACAAGACAATTATATATTTGAAAACTTTATGATTAGTCATTTGAAAGATTTTAGAAGAGAAGAAAATAAAAACGCACAAGCACAAACATACAGACATATACATACCTAAATTGATACATGCATATGTGTATGTATCTGTGCATGTATGTATGTATGTATGTATGTATGTATGTATGTATGTATGTATGTATGTATGTATGTATGTATGTATGTATGTGCAAAGAATACACGCTAACAAACATGATTTCTTTCTTTTTATCTGTATATATATGTGTGTTTGTGCCAAGTCGATGTATCTGTGCAAAAACATTTTTACATACATACAAGCAAACATAGTTAAAAGTATATATGTATCTATGTATGTTTGTATGCATGAAAGTATGTGTATATATATGTGTGTGTTTGTGTGTGTGTGTATTGAGAGAGAATGAGAAAGAGAGGCATATACATATACAGGTATACATGCACACACACACTCACGCATAACTCTATGTATGTATTATGCAATTCAATGTCATATTGACATTTTCGGAAATTTCCTTTCATGATTGGCTGGAAATTACTTTTCTGTGGTAATAAAATAAGTAATACAATTTTCGGTTTTCAGGACTCCAGGGTGCAGAAATGAACTGGAAGTCATTTTAAGCACAGGGGGCTTGCGTTTAAAGGGCAAGAGTGAAATGTTTTCACTAAAGTACATACAAATAGAAATACAGTTAACTTCAATATTTTATAGATATTATATACTATAGTACATATAGAATATGTATAACAATAACAAACATGCGTACACATTATATTATACAGACATGAATGTGTGTTGTAAATAAGAATATAGTAGTTTGAAGGAATATTTATTCGATAAACCCGGTACTTGTACATTATTGATCTTGTCAACAACTGCTTATTAATTAGAAGCAACAATCCCATTTCGTCTCTACACATTTTCGAAATACACTTTTAGAATATTACATTGCTTCAAAACCAATTCCGGTTTTTGTCATTTTAAATGTTGATGCTTATTCCAGAATAAATTTTTATTCAACTCTGTGTATGTTATATATCTTTACCGCTATTACTTTCATTGTTCTTTTTTATAATTTTAAGCTATGAAATTAAAGATGGAATAAAGCAATATCGAGCGATTTTATTGCATAACTTCAAAACAGAATTCATACGACAGCGGAAACAAAATAGAATCCGCACAATAGCGGAAACTGCTCGAAACATCAACCAAGCATTTGATCTGGAGATCACAAACAATTAAAATAGATCAATCATTAGCTGTCTAATTTCTTGGGAAAAAAAAAAGACATTTTTAAAAAGACTAAACAATAATTATATTTCCAGTAGAGGCCCGGTCGAACTTATCGAGTCATCACTGGCTACATACGCGACCAGATTCACACGAAAGAATTCAAAAAGTTGCAAAAATAATTAAATGTTGAACTTTCAGCAGTTAGTTATTTTCCCCATATCATAAAGGCAAAAAGGCTCGAAAATCAAAGGCCGCACGAGCTGAACAAAAGTTTTTTTTTAAATTTGTTTTTTCTAAATCGCCATGACAAAGTTTGCTTTTCGCTTCTTTTGTGCAACAAAAATTATCCATTTCTGATCGCATTATGACATCTGGTGAAAAATTAATTCTGTATAGCAACAGACGGTCTAACGCAGAGGCTGGATCGAGGTTAAGCATCAAAACATTTTCCCAGACCAAAGCTACACCAACAGAATGTTGCAGTTACTGTTTGGTTGCCAGGTAGCGGAATCATCTACTACTAGTTCTTCAATCTTAGCAAAACCACCTTAGTAGAATAACATTGCCTGGAAATGCACTACGTCCAGTATTGGTTAATAAAAAAGATCCAATTTTTCTCAATAATAACGACTGAACATCTTGCAAATGATCTTTAAAAATCGGACATACTAGGCTATAAAATTACGCTACTTAGTTTTCTCCCACCAACTACCACTGTTTTGAAGTATCTCTATAACTTCCCGCAAAAAGTTTTCAACAACCGAACAGGAAATAAAAGCACATTCAAAACTCCAGAATTTTATTCTATCCCGAGAAATTGGTTTCTTGTTGGCAGTAATGGGAAGACCCTCATGGTTATTTACAGATATGGAAATATTTTACTCTCAAAATACTGAATAGCATCGAATATCCTTATATTACAGAAAAATTTGTTAGAAGCCAGCCATGAGACTCGAACTCACATCCTTGTGATTACCGGTCATAGTGCTTTACCTTTTAGCTAAACTGTCTACAAGCAAATTCTTCTGCAATTTTTTAACTTGTAAATATAGCTTTTTATAGACGTTGTATGTGAAATTACGCTATATGTGAAATGCATAATAATAATACTGAATAGCATAAATAGGATAGAACATCCTTATATTACCGAAAAATTTGTTAGCAGCCAGCCGTGAGACTCGAACTCACATCTCTGTGATTATCGGTCATAGTGCTAACAAATTATTCTGCAATATAAGGATGTTCTATCCTTTTTATGCCATTCAGCATTATTACTATGCGTTTGAGAGTAAAATATTTCCATATCTGTATGTTTCAATACACCTCAATCCTTCTAAAAAAGCAAACTTTGTTTACATACATCATAATTTCACATATAGCGTCTATAAAAAGCTGGATTTTTAAGTTAAAAAATTTACAGAATTTGTTTGTAGACATTTTAGCTTAAAGGTAAAGCACTATGACCGGTAATCACGGGGATGTGAGTTCGAGTCTCATGGCTGGCTGCTAACAACTTTTTCTGCAATATAAGGATGTTCGATGCTATTCAGTATTATTATTATGCGTTTGAGAGTAAAATATTTCTATATCTGTATACTTCAATACATCTCAACCCTTCTAAAAAAGCAAACTTTGTTTACATGCATCGTAATTTCATATATAGCGTCTAATAGCTATAATTTCGATTAATAAAATTTGTTCTCGGTGGAGAATTATTGCTTTAGTTATCACTTTAATGGTTAAAAACTGCAATTATTGTCGCAGGAACTTGATTATTTGGTTATGTTTCGGATGTAAAAGACGAAGATGAATCTTCTATTATTTGTTGATCATCGGATGTAAACTTCTCTAAAATATCTATGTATTTGTTCTGTTTTAGCTATCGTATAAAAAGCGGAGTCAAAGGATGGGAATTCTTATTGACGCTGGTATGCATGGTCGAGAATGGGTTTCGATTTCAGTTATCCTGCATTTTATTAATCAGGTAAGTAGTAGTATTGATTATTTTCCGCTATTGACCAGGTAGGGATTATTGACGAGCTGGGAATATTGGCCTGATAAATTTATTAAAAGAGCTGTGTCTTGAGCTTATACCAACAGTAACTTGTCTTGGGTCATCAGAAGAAAATCACACGAAATCATCTATTTCATTTCCAGCTAAAACTACGTTGCTAAAATAATTAATAAGAAACAAAAAAAACTCACATTTTTCTGCCTAATAACTTTGGTGTTTCTCAAGCTTTTGAGATATTGCGTTTTAAGTGAAATCTGTTGTGGATTGTAAGTTCTCATCTAAGAGATCTTCAGCCGGTTTTTCTGGGCATGTGTGCAGCAAATAGTAAAGTATCTACTGCAAACGGGAAACACTAATAACACTACTGAGAAAGAAAAGCCTCGATTTCATATTGTTATCTTTCAATAACATCCGATTTCATGACAGTTACCTTTTTATTTGCTTTCTCGTGCAGCATATTTGAGTCATAATTCCTAACAATGATATAAATTAATTTTTTCCAGATTTTCGCTTGCTTAGATACTTTCGTGGCAAAAATATTTCAAACGTTCGACCTAATAGTGGTTGGGAGAACAGAAATCTTTAGGGTTTTTTTTCCTTCTTTTTTTTTTTTAGGTGGGATTTGAAGAAAGTGTTGAAAAAAAGTGAATAGAGTCACACGTCTTAGTCAACAATAATAAACATGCATTTTTCTTAAAATGTGTTTTACATACACTTTTCTGCATTTCAAGCATCAGAAGCTGTAATTTAAGAATATTATACTCAAAGGTTTAGGAATATATTCAAAGCTTTTGAGGGTGGCGTGATATAATCTAGGTGACAAATGTCCCGGATCTTTTCGGTTTGAACGGCAGTTTTTTAAAATAATTTCCACGTAACTGAACACTTTTAAACTTCGTATACTGGTAGAATGTGTTTATAAAACGTCTTTTTCTCTTGGCTTTATTGAGAAAATTCTATAGTTTGTAAGATATTTGTTGTTTTTTTCTTCAATTTCTGCAATTTCAACCAATCACTGACGTCTATTGAGGTAAAAAAAAACATTCTGTGCCGTATGAATATGTCCCTCGTTTAAGAAACAGATTAGGTTTATTTACATTTCCGAAGAAAAAAGATACCCTTCCCCCACCCCTAACCCTAACCCTAACTCTAAAACAGATTGAAATGCAATAGATCGATACTAGGGTCATAATTATGGGTGACAATTTTATATGACACCGTTAGAAAAAACTGCCGTTCAAACCGAAAAGATCCAATGTCCCACCTAGAATATAAGAAATGAATTTAGGTATCCTTTTCGTGTAATCTAACCTCTTAAGCAAATGTTTATAGCTGATTTACGTAATGTTAATTATCTTGGATAGGATGCTAGCTTGTTGCAGGTAATTTTTTCGGATAGAAAAAGTAACTTATTATATTATCCTGTATATTTTCGTTCAGAGATATTTAGTAAATATATATTTGAACGAAAATATACGTTCACTGTCCTCTAACGTATCTGTCACTTATTTCTAACCCGAAATACTTCGTTCATCATATTAATCCCGTTTTCTATTATTAACTATCAGTAACTATCAGTAACTTCATAATAGATCATAACTGATCCAAAATAATTTGTGTACTTATTCTTCCTTATATACAAATTCAAATTAAATAATAAAAAAATATATTCTTTTTCATGAAAATTGAAATAAAATGTATATGTTAAAAGGTTAAACCTAACTTGTTGATTTCATAGCAGTGCTGCCACATACATTATGTCTCTAGGGTATCAACTGAGAACTAACGAGATCTAATCGTTGAGAACTGAGTAGCTTAGCATCTAACATGACGCAGCACCTATAATTAGATGCAATACACCATTCACTCGACTAGTTGCAGGGCAAAAATGTTACAGTTGGGTTGTTCTTGATTAAACTAATATTTGATAAACTAGGACAACAATTATGATCAAAATGGATAGGATCCACCTATTTTTGCTGAGTTAGGAAAGAGAAGAAACAGATGGTGAAATCAAGACCAATACTTGATTGTTACTTATTTTATGGATAAAAGAAAAATGTCGAGACCATTGGGATTTGAACTCAAAATCTAAGAAATAATATACACTAGAAGAAATTTTAGGGGAAGTTGTCTACCTTTGCTGCAATCCGCCGTCCTGCACTTAACAACAGTAATAATGATTTCAAATTTTGGCACAAGGCCAGTAAGTTTGGAGGAGGGGATAAGTCGATTACATCGATCCCAGTGTTCAGCTAGTACTTATTTTATCGACGCTGAGAGGTTGAAAGGCTAAGGAGGTTGAAAGGCTAAGTTGCCCTCGGCGGAATTTGAACTCAGAACGTAAAGACAGACGAACTACCACTAAGCATTTTACCCGGCGCGGTAGCGATTCAGCCAGCTCGCCGCAATTCAATAATAATAATATAATAATAATAATAATAATAATAATAATAATAATAATAATAATAATAATAATAATAATATTATTATTATTATTATTATTATATTATTATTATTATTGAGTGAGAGAGCAGTGCAT
>NC_042997.1:91699538-91709538 GCF_006345805.1 Octopus sinensis | reverse complement strand
ATTGCAATATCTGTGCTGACGAGTATGTTGATTCACACGAAACATCAATGTCAGTTCATAAAAAAATTCGCTCCACCCTACAGTGACGATAACGAAATAGAACTCAGCGTAATTGAGACAGCCGATAACGAAATTGAGGCTGGTGATAATGAATTTGGGATTGACATAAACGAGACTGAAACTGATAATGTCAAATTTGAGAAGGAAACTCTGTGTATACACACGCGCGCGCAGATACACACACGTAACTTCAAAGCCTTGTTGCTAGAGAATATTTTGTCTGTGTGTGTTTTCTTTATTCATTAGTCACAAGCTATTAGCTTCAGATTCTAATGATCTTTTCATATCCTTTAAATAACATAACTAAAATTAAAATTGCAATTAATTACGCTCCTTCATCGGACCTAGAATAAATTTTATCTTTGGTCAGTTGACATTCTACAAAGCTCAAGACATCATCATCGTCAACGTTGTCGTTATCATCATCATCATCATCATCATCATCAGCATCATCATTCAGAGTGTCGTAGACATCAAAGATTGTTGATATCTTGTAATTACAAGATTTGGAGTTAATTATCTGAGAGGTGCTACTACTCTGTAGCAGAGAGATCTCGTTTTTAGCTGAATGGGAAGGAGCAACGTAAAATGAAGTGCCTTGCGGAAGGACGTAATGTGCTGCCCACTTCGGAAATCAGAACCTATGATCTAACGATCCTGAATCTAAGAGCCTACTACTAGGCTACGTGCATTCATATATAAGATCTACATTCGAATACTGCCTCCATATCTGAGGTATTACAACGACACACACATCCTAGAATACATCCAGAAGAATATGGCAGACTACCAAAGGATAATTCACCAACATGTAACAATCAAAGCCAGCTTAAGGGCAATAGATACAACAGCACCCGGATCCAGGAGGCCCATGAATGATATAATTTCATAATATTTCAAAAGCGATGGTGAACCGTTATTTTTTCTGTACAGCACTTGGGCCCATGAGTACTTAAAAACAGCTCTGACTACAATTAGCTTCTTTCTTTTTCCTACCTCAACTACAAGAGCTTCTGCTTCTCTGAACTAGCAAGCAACATCTATGTTTAGTTCACTAGATCCCCCACACTAAATCCTTTGCTCAATTCTTCCTTCTCAGAAATAAATTAGCCCTCCAGAAGCCCAAATATTTTCTGTAACCATCAACCTACAAGTAGCTATTTCTCTTCTTCCGACCATAACTTTAAAAGACTAATAAAGGTGAGCCAATATCTAAGAGACCGCTCCTTTCCTGGATACGTGAGCGATGGCTTTCAGTGGTACAGGAATAAAGAATGTCTAATTTTACATTTATTTTTCCTTTATTTTACCAAATCTTTCCCCGCTTCGCTCATTTGCAACGGTATGAGGAGTGAATTCTGCAAAGTATTTGCTATCAGAGCAAAGTAATTTTAGAGGTTGAGATCCCGCGTCTACAAACCTAGATTCATAGGCAATATTATAGAAATGTCCAAAGTGGAAGACATTTTTGCATAACGACAAGTCATCACCTTGAGTCAAGTATCAAGCAAGATTGAGCGCGATTTACGTCTCTAATTAGCTGAAAAATGCATAAACATCACACAATCGCATTTTATTTCTCTGACAAATCTGAGGATATTTCTTCGGCGAAATTAATGTTCAAACAGTTCTTTCTTCCTTGTGATCCTAAACATCATCATCATCATCATCATCATCATCATCATCATCATCATCTTCTTCTTCTTCTTCTTCTTCTTCGTCGTCGTCGTCGTCGTCGTCATCATCACTATGTTCCTTGTTGTCCTAGTCGTAAGAATCGCCATCGTCGTTACTTCTATTAACTTGATTACATATTGAGTAAATAAACAGTTTCTATACATCGAGATAATTTATTCATATTTGGGTCAGATTATTTGTTAATCTGTAGTTTAATCTGCCGTGAAAATATCGCAAGGTTGGCGCAATTACGCTGTGCAAGATTAGCTCTCGTATTCAACCAAGTACGAGCGTATGATACCTCAGCATAATAAAGCTTTAGACTTCACGTCAATTTCTCAAGTTAGCCTCTACCAGCACTGCGTCAGCTTCATTTCCTCAGTCATTTCTTACGTCTACTTTGCGTGTTCTAATATGCTAGCCTATGTCAACGGTGATAGTGGAAGCTAAAATTTCGTTTATCAGCATTTCTTCTTCTTCTTCTTCTTCTTCTTCTTCTTCTTCTTCTTCTTCTTCTTCTTCTTCTTTCTTCTTCTTCTTCTTCTTCTTCCATTGTAATAATAATAATAATAATAATAATAATAATAATAATAATTATTATTATTATTATTATTATTATTATTATTATTATTATTATTAAGGGGGCGAGCTGGTAGAACGATTACTGCGCCGGATAATATGTTTAGCTGTATAAGCACAAACACAAAGACCCGCAATCACACACACACACACACACGCACAGGCACACGCGCGCACGCACATACGTATGTATATATATATACGACGACCTACTTTCAGTTTCCGTCTACCAGATCCATTCACAAGGCTTTGATCGGACCGAGGCTATAGAAGACACTGCCAACCGTAGTATGCAGTGGGACTGAACCCGGAACAGTATGGTTGGGAAGCAAACTTCTTATCACAGTCACATCTGCGCCTAAAAAACGAGATGGGTTCCCCAAGCTGTCATCCACCTAAGTACTAACTAGACTCGACGTTGTTTAACTTCAGTGATCGGATGAGAACCGGTGCTTTCCCGTCCATTTCACTCTCCCCAGCTTGCTATACGCCTTAAATGCACTCTTCGCGTACCCGCCCTTCAGTAGGTCTTCGGTCTTTTCCACCTCTGTTCCACCTGATCTGCTTCATCCATTTCTAAATACAAATTCAACGCACTTCTCTCTATGTACAGCACGTGTTGTATGCGCTGCAAGTTGCAACAAGCCTTATTTTCTTAAATGCTGACCACAGGTTGATTAAGCCGTTAGGGTAAACTGTAATTTAATATATGTATGTGTATGTGTGTGTGTATGTATAAACAGAGAGAGAGAGAGAGAGATGAGAGACTTGTTCTCTGTATAGAATACACTTCGTCGTGCTCAAGAGATTTAAACTGGAGAAGGTAAAGAAATAAATGTAAGGATAGGCAAGTCGATATACAAAAAATGTACACGTTTACATATAAAAATGCTCGGCTTACATAGAATAGAAATGATATCAGGAATTAAAGTGGTTGAATAAGAGTTTTACGAGTCCAACAGCTGTTTCTGGGGGAGATGTCAAAAATAATGATTGCAAATTGATTCCATCATCGGATAATACCAGCCTCTGTCTTCAGGGAAGAATTTTATATATATAAGCAAAATTCAGGTTTAAATATGTTTGTGACATATTTCAACTGCTAAAAGGTAAATACACTGCAGTTACTGTGGAGAAAATATCTCTTTTATAGTAAAATGTGTGAAAACATCCGGTCTGTTCAGTGTTGCCATCTATTAGGAATCCCAGACATCAGTGTTTTGAATTTATTGACTCTTGTCAACGCGATGTACCTAAGAGCGGCTACTCTAGCTTTATGTATAATTCTGTCAACATTGACTGAATTATTTTCTCTACGGAAACAGTAGTGTATTTGCCTTTTAGCAATTGAAATATGTCACAAACATATTTTAACTAACCTAAATTTTGCTTATGCCTAAACACTGCTTGGCGCAAACATTTCGATATGTGTATGTGTGTGTGTGTATGTATTTATGTATGTCTACCGAATTTTTTTCACAAAGTACTTATTGAACCGATGCTATAGTAAAAGACACCAGCTCAAGGTGCCACGCAGCGTGCACGAGCAAACACACATGTAGATGTATATTTGGAACTTTCTTCGAAGTGAATCATATCTCTGACCGAAACCAGAGCCTTGCTAATCCATAAGACGTTATCGTACGAAATATATTAATTCATACATTGAAATATACTGAAACGTGACTTAAACTGAACTTTCGTGATGCATAGGTTACATTTTTTATTGTAAAGGAAATGTACCGATAAATTATTCTCTTTCTTTCATTTAAAAAAAAATATTTTGAAGGATCGTCTCTGGAGAAAGACTCGCTCGCGTTCACCGAATTACAATCACTGTATTGGAGTTGATATCAACAGGAATTTCCCAAACCATTGGAATGGTAAGTGCGTGGTCATATTTTCGATTGAATACTGGCTTTGTGAAAGTAGCTTTTTTCTTTTAACTTACTATTATATATAGATAGATATAGATATATATAGGCACTTTTAATACCACCATTGAATGACACGAACAACACTGTTACCAAATTCTCTCCTATAATAAATCCCGAGGGGACATTTAAATTTCCTTCATAGTATATATTACTGTTATTTGAAAAAAAAGTGCATAGAACATGATATAGCCCGCGATAAACTACGTCTGAATAAAAGATGGGATAGTCACGGCTGGAACGGCTTTGATTATAGTCTGTTCAACCAGGGCTGACCTGAACATATTTAGGCATTTGTACGTGTATTAATAATTAAAAAATATATGCTATTTCATGATTTTTCTTCAGAGGATGGATCCAGTAGCGACCCGTGCAGTGTGGAATATTCTGGACCAACAGCCCTCTCTGAACCGGAGACCATGGCCTTAGCTAACGCCATGAGAATGAGACAAGGTGAATTGATAGCTTATATCAGTCTACACGCATATGGACAATTATGGATTTACCCATGGGGCTACAAGATGGAAGAACCCACTGATGTGGATGATCTGGTATGTAAATATCTTCTGAAACATTGAATTCAATTATACACATGCACACGCACGCACACACACCTACACACACACAAATCTAACAAACAAATAAACACACACACACACAAGCATAATACTTGGAATTGTCATAAACCTTGTCAAACGACCTTATAGATAACATGAACCTTATAATTCCCCGCCAATCTGCAGTTGTCAAATACAGTTAGTTGCTATCATAAATTGCTTCTTCTAAGAATAATATTCAATAATGCTTTTGTTTTTATTTTATTTCAAAAGCCTTGTAGATTCAATTTGTTATTATTACTCCCGACCATGGTTATTTGTTATTCATGTGATATCCATCTGTTATGTACGCATCTATTCCAGTCCATCCCTTGTGATTTGTACTGCACCTATCATTTTTCCATTTCCTGTGCGGTTTCTGTCAACACGAACAGTGGAATTCCCCAAATCCTATACCACGACAAGTTTTAACTGCTCTAACCTGCTGTTGTCAATGGTACTTGTCTCGATTTGGCCTTTAATTGCCAATTTTGACATCGTCTAAGGATATTATGTCAAGGTTCTTAACTAACTACTCCCTGCTCGTTAAAATCAGTTCCTTTCTAGTCATAATAACTAGCTTCAATGCCTACCAGTTGATCATGAAATTCTTTGGTGGCAAACCGTAAGGATACTGATCCAAGACACAATGTTAGAACTTCGTTGACGCCCACTGAAATGCACAAAATGTTCAATGCTTTGTCTAGCGATGCATACAGAATCGATCAATATGCATATGTCAGATCAAACATGATAATCAGAAGAATATTTGTCCCTTCCTAGCATGTTTAATTAAACTCCAAATCCTCTGAGTATGCTCAAGGAAGTCTGGGAATCTCGAAGCACAAGCTTTCTAAACTGTTGTGTTTATGAATTCATTCAATGCAAAGAACCATGGCAGCTTTCATGCCAATATCAATAAAACACCTGAGAAGAGATATCGGACGGAACTGATCAATAAATTATGCCATCTACTCAAGAGGCATCTGCATTCCCTTTGCCGAGTTCCTTCTTTTTAGGCTCACTGAAATAAACACTCTGAGGACATCAGCATAATGCTTCTAAAAGTTTGATGGGATAACATTGTTGCCTGGGAGACTTTTGAACTTCCCTTTCCTTAACTAAGATCCAAAAGGTCAATTAGTTTTCAGGTTTAGGTGAAAAAAGAACTCATCATTGTCTGGCTGTATGGAGATGGCTTCATGGAGCTTCAAACAGAAACTGTCTAAACGGGTTTCAATTTTTTCTTTAGATATGTTTAAAGAGCCTGACCTGCTTTGGTCAAACAAGTAAAGGATTCGAGAGATTTTCACTTTCTCATGTTGGCTCTGTGGTCTTAATGTCATACATACATACATACATACATACATACATACATACATACATACATACATACATACATACATACATACATATATATATATATATTATATATATATATATACATATACATATATATATACATATATATATACATATATATATACATATATATATATATACATATATATATATATATATAATATATATATATATATAATATATATATATACATACATACATATATATACATATATATATACATATATATATATAATACATATATATATATACATATATATATAATATATATATATATATATCTATATATATATATACATACATATATATATATATATATATATAATTAATTAATAAGGGTGAGAGAATTAGATACTAATTTAATAGTATATCTATTCAACACCAAGTGGCCTAGTGCTCCGAGAAACCTGGATTATTATAATATTTTATAATATATTATAATATTTTTACAAAATAAATATAAGAGAGTGGTCACTATATGGCTCACTCTAGCACCAGTTAATCCAAAAGGTTTCAACCACAAAAATACATGTTTCCCATGAAAGTCAGTACGATTGTTAGCTCACACGGACAGGGCAAATAAAAAATAACAAAATACAGATTATTTTGGGACAATTGTTTCGCTATTAATGAATTAAATGTAATTTTACTTACAAAAAAATCCACTTGTAGCTCGTCAGCCAAAACTATCTGGATGAAATCCACTCAATCACACGCCAGATTTTACCATAACGATAAATACGCGTGTGGTTCAATTGATTACATCCGACGTTATAATTCAAATGCCCCAACTAACAGCGCGCCAAACTTTCACGGAAAACAAATACTGCATTTAGAAATAAATGCAGCATAATTATAATTAATTAATAAGGGTGAGAGAATTAGATACTAATTTAATAGTATATCTATTCAACACCAAGTGGCCTAGTGCTCCGAGAAACCTGGATTATTATAATATTTTATAATATATTATAATATTTTTACAAAATAAATATAAGAGAGTGGTCACTATATGGCTCACTCTAGCACCAGTTAATCCAAAAGGTTTCAACCACAAAAATACATGTTTCCCATGAAAGTCAGTACGATTGTTAGCTCACACGGACAGGGCAAATAAAAAATAACAAAATACAGATTATTTTGGGACAATTGTTTCGCTATTAATGAATTAAATGTAATTTTACTTACAAAAAAATCCACTTGTAGCTCGTCAGCCAAAACTATCTGGATGAAATCCACTCAATCACACGCCAGATTTTACCATAACGATAAATACGCGTGTGGTTCAATTGATTACATCCGACGTTATAATTCAAATGCCCCAACTAACAGCGCGCCAAACTTTCACGGAAAACAAATACTGCATTTAGAAATAAATGCAGCATAATTATAATTAATTAATAAGGGTGAGAGAATAGCGAAACAATTGTCCCAAAATAATCTGTATTTTGTTATTTTTTATTTGCCCTGTCCGTGTGAGCTAACAATCGTACTGACTTTCATGGGAAACATGTATTTTTGTGGTTGAAACCTTTTGGATTAACTGGTGCTAGAGTGAGCCATATAGTGACCACTCTCTTATATTTATTTTGTAAAAATATTATAATATATTATAAAATATTATAATAATCCAGGTTTCTCGGAGCACTAGGCCACTTGGTGTTGAATAGATATACTATTAAATTAGTATCTAATTCTCTCACCCTTATTAATTAATTATAATTATGCTGCATTTATTTCTAAATGCAGTATTTGTTTTCCGTGAAAGTTTGGCGCGCTGTTAGTTGGGGCATTTGAATTATAACGTCGGATGTAATCAATTGAACCACACGCGTATTTATCGTTATGGTAAAATCTGGCGTGTGATTGAGTGGATTTCATCCAGATAGTTTTGGCTGACGAGCTACAAGTGGATTTTTTTGTAAGTAAAATTACATTTAATTCATTAATAGCGAAACAATTGTCCCAAAATAATCTGTATTTTGTTATTTTTTATTTGCCCTGTCCGTGTGAGCTAACAATCGTACTGACTTTCATGGGAAACATGTATTTTTGTGGTTGAAACCTTTTGGATTAACTGGTGCTAGAGTGAGCCATATAGTGACCACTCTCTTATATTTATTTTATATTATATATATATATATATATATATATATATATATATATATATATATATATATATATGAGTATAAGCATATACATACATACATGTGTGTGTGTGTGATTTATTCAGATCACAGCGTGAAATAAAACTTTAAATACACATGTATATATATACATCTTAGAGAGAGACACAGACACAGACACAGAAAGAGAAGGAGAGAGAGAGATATGTACACATACGCACGTATATGCACACGCATACGCTACAGGTATATGTGTGTGCTTGCGCGCGTGCATGTATGAGTGAGTGTGTGTATGTACTGACGTAACAACCTTTAATTTTACGGTCATATTGGAAAGAGACTTACATGTCTTGTGAGATGATGACGACAGCAACAACTAACAGTTTCACTGACTAATTATGACTACATTATGACCAACTACTTTATCATTAATGAGTATGCCTTGTATTAAAAGATTTGATCACGAGATGTTGCAGTAAAAATTATTTACCTTCTCAGTTGTCTTTATTTTCCATATAATAGACTATATTAATCAATGTGGCCTTCCAGCCTTAAAATGACAATAAAATTTGAGGGGATTTTTCATACCATTGATCCCATAGAGTTGCCTTCGTTTGCTCGAAACTCATGACTTAAATGTTATTTGTATAATTGATAAATGTAATGTTAAAGGATGTTTCAATTTTTCAAATTTGGCTTGAATGAGAAATTCATACATAGAGAACATTAAATATAACAAATAGAACAAGGGTTGTTATAAAATAATCCAATGATTCGCTGTGAGCGACAGAAACAATATTGGTTCAAAATAGCATTTCCTGTTGACAGCCTGCTAAACTGTGGCATCATTTATGGGCGTATAGTGCTTTAATTTTAATGCACTAATACTGTTTTTCATCCCATAGCGAAATTTAATTCAGTTGCCGGCTAATTGCGACATCAATGAATTTTCAATCATTATTTTACTATATTAGTAACGCCTTATTTTGTATTTGCATGCGGTCGCCAGTGAATACTTGCTACTAACGAAGGTCAATGAGGCAGAAATACGTATTCAGCAACGCTACCGATGCATATCTGTGATTTTTAATTCTATATGTCTATAAAAGATGCATTCTCGAGACGAATGTCGTAGTTTAGCAGACTTTCAACAATATATCTGCTTCACAGATTGCTAATTCAACTATATTTCGTTGATGTGCTAGCGGTATTTCGTCCGTCTTTAGGTTCTCAGTTCATATTCCGTCAAATTCGACTTTGCCTTGCATCCTTTCGAGGTCGATAAGATAAGTACCAGTTGAGGACTGGGGTTGATGTAATCTACTTAAACCCTCCTCCGAACTTGTTGCCAAAATTTGAAGCCAATATTGGCTCGCTAAAACAAAACACCAGCTAAGTACTGAGGCCTATATAATTGTTGTTGACTCCCTAAAACTTTTGGGTTTTATTTTTACCCAAGTGATAAACTGCTATTTAGATTCTTCTCTGTCTACACTCTTAGTTCAAATCCTGCTATGGTTAATTTCGTCTGACACCTCAGTTTTAGCGATAGAGTAAAAGCTGGTCTAGATCTGCATCTGAAACAATCTATTTTATGACACTTTTACTCTATTTTTCTTTGTATAAATCTACGGTCATGCGGTTAAGAAGGTTGTATCGAGGCCAT
>NC_042997.1:91664538-91694538 GCF_006345805.1 Octopus sinensis | reverse complement strand
AAAGAGGAACTTTTCACCGGAAACATTATGGGGAAATAGAAAGATAGTTTCTGTAATAAATTGCTATGTTCAAGGTAAGTGCCATAGAAGAACAAGTTCCTTGCAAGTCAAGTTTAGCTACCTAATCGAAGAATATTTCACTTTTCCCCATGAACTCCCTGATAAAGTTCATGGGGGAAAATTATAAAAATAACCTCTTACCACTTCTCTTAAAATAAAGAGCCATCTTGTTTAATCAAAAAGAATCAGTATATCGTTGTGTACAGTCAGCTATCTTTGGAATTCAATGAACTTAATTCAAACTCATAGAAGTTAATTACTGTCACAAATTAGACTCCTCGCCCCAACAAAATTAATATGAGCAAGTTGTCGAGTATGGATATGTTTAAAAAACAATAATAAAGTGATTGACAGTGAAGTGAATGAAAACCTGAAGTAAAGTATTGATAATAGAATATGGAAGCCTGGTGTTACAGTTTCGATTCACGGTTCAGGCGCCGATACTTTCATTTTATTGCTCGAGCCTTTGGTTAAAATATGAACATCTCGAGATACTCCGATCCTTGAAATATTATGCCATCATAACAAGCCACATCAAAAACAGATATGCTTGTTTTTTTCTCAACCGATTTTTTTTTTCGTTTTGTATGCATGATCTGACGAATATGGTAGTAGAAAGAACTTATCAATTCCAGTGCATAGCTGATGGTTCACTCGGTTGTTAATGATTAGTTGGTACTGTTTCGGAGAACATGAAGTCACACGGGCAGAATAACACATGCAATGTTCTGACAAGTCATGCTAATCTATCGCTGCTGAGAAATAGGTTAGCATATCCCTATCTATTGGGTTCTGACAATCTCCTTGGTTGTCGTATTGGAGTCCACGTAATTGGTTCAGAAATGGGAACAGCTGCTTCTAGATCTGAAAACGAGAAGGAAAAAAGAATATAGAAAAACAAATAAATAAGCCAATATTTTCCTTCCCATAACCCCATTTTAGATCCTCCAATCGTAAACAAATTCAAATTTCCAGTTGACATACAAAATTATAACCTACATGTCTTATCTTTTAACCCCGTTTAAAGTCCCTCGGGCATAACTAATTCGATAGTAAACTCCAAGTTTTCTCATTGTCTTCCGCATCATAATATTTCTGACATATCTTAGTATTTGATTGCAAGTAAAGTAGATTAAAGCAAATAAATTGGTTACTCTATTTAAAAGCACAATGTGTCAGTAAACGGATAGGAAACCATTACTAAGAACTGAGAAGGCATCTTATGTAGTTGACTATAGCAACTCCATCAGCGAAGAAAATTTCCTCATCTGCTTGCATATATATCGCTATCTGTTGCACATGATAAACTATGCTATATTAAAGCTAAAACCTAACCTGTATAGATCTCCAGATATAACATAAACGTCTAAACCAACAAAATATTAGATTATAAAATATTGTGGTTGCGAAGCGAAGGGTGATCTCTGGGGAAGAGTTGCTGCAGTTGGCTTGTGCGTATTGGTGTGACACCGCCTCAGAGAATTTTTAGTTGAACGAATCGACCGCAGCACTTTTTTAAAGTCTGGTATTTATTCTGTCGGTGTCTTTTACCGAACCGCTGGTTTAGATTTTTCTGTTAGGTTTTGGTTTTGGTTTTAATGTGGTATAGTATAACATGTACAACAGATAGTTAGCCATATAGATGCAAGCAGTTAAGGAAATTTTCTTCGCTAATGATCCAAAGTTACTGCCAGGGCGGAAGGAAAATAAATCTGGTAAACTTTATTTAATAGCCACGCCTGTGTCGTTAGAAGCTTGCTTCCCAACCACATAGTTCCGGATTTAGTCAATCCCACTGCGTGGTAGTTTCGGCAAGTGTCTTCTACTATAGCCTCGAGCCTTGTGAGTGGATTCGGTAGACGGAAACTGAAATAAGCCTGTCGTATGTATATATAGTTGGCGATTTTCTTTCTCCGTCTTCCCTTCTATAGACTTTTTCTATATTTCTGATGTAGAGCTCCGCTCGAAACGTGAAAACCTCTTTCTTTTCTTTCCTTTCCTGAGCGTCCAATACCACTGTATTTATTCCACGTCCTCGCGTTGTTGTTTTTCCTTGCTTGTTCATGTTTGGATTGACTATATATAGGTACCAGGTTGACCAGCATTTACTTGTTCTGACCCATTTGATGTAAGACATTATTATTGTTCACTGACATTTTTTCCTATCTTGTCTGTAATAGATTTGTGACTATTCGGTGGTACAGAAGTATTTTTTGACTTCTATCATTAGCGATATTGGTACTCATGTAGTACCCTTGTGTATATATGTACATATCTAATATTGTATGTAAATATTTTATTAATTTGCCTGCATGGCTGACAATTCGCTTACCACTTTTGATGGTATTTTAATAATACCATCCCTATATTTATATATATATATATATATATGCAGCGTGTGTGTGTGTTTATTTGTTTGTTTGTTCCCCACCACCACTTGATAAGGTGCTAATGTGTTTACAATTCTGTAACATAGCGATTTGGCAAAAGAGACCGATAGAATAAGTACCAGGCTTTAAAAAAGTGCTGTGGTTGATTTGTTCGACTAAAAATTCTCTGAGGCGGTGTCACACCAATACGCACAAGCCAACTGCAGCAACTATTCCTCAGAGATCACCCTTCGCTTTGCAACCACAATCAGCAGCAAACAATTCCCCGACTTCCCTCTTCTCAGCTACCTATTATCATCACAACACACACACACATCAATGACTAAGGCAAAACGTGTTCGCAAACTTTAAAAGAAATAAGAAGGTTCCAACGCAAAACAAAATACACAGCAAAAATAAGCACCTTAAATTTAGACTACAATTTTGTACTTTTTCTTCCATTAGAGATGTTTAAAAATACGGAAATCTTACAATATCAAAAACACACGCTTAAGCTACCAAGGGTTTGAAGGAATCACAGCACTCACTCACACTTAAAATTATTCGTACTAACATTATCAAATTCTGGAATCTGAGTAAACTTATAAGAACTCTAAAATCCCATCAAAACCCAATTGAAGCAAAATCATACAGATCCATTAACCTCTTATGCATACGTTAAAAAAATTCTAGAAAGGTTAATCCTTGGTATCCTTAACTTACATGTTACCATCTCGAAATCACAACTCGGATCCAGACCCCTACACTCAACCATCGACCTACTCACAACCTTAACACAAAAAATACGATGACTTCAACATCAAAGCCTCCAGTACCGCCTAGTCAAAATCAACAAACCGTGAAAATGGTGGAGGGCCCCGAGGGTTCTATCCCACACCACCCTCCTTTTCTGGACAAAAACAGTGTTTTGTGACACAGTGAATTGTGGCACCGTAATTCATTGAACGAAAAAGAAATTCCTATAATTCCGGGGAGGGGGCGGTTTCCCACACACCTCTTTTTTCCCGAACCAAAATAAGCGGTTTGCGGGACATTAGGAGGTCAGGTTAGTTGATTCCACGCAGAAAATCTGATTTTTTTTTTTTTTTTAGTGAAAAGCGTGGAGGTGTGATTGTAAAAATTTACCACAACCCTTTCCACTCCATTACTCGATATTCATTCATACAAAAACAAACAAACAAAAAAATACTCAAAACACACACATCATGAAACACAAAACTACTGATCAGGCCAACAACACTTCCAGAACCTGCAATTTCCCGAACAGAGAGCCGCAAGGATCTCTCATCTCGTCCACTCTCTGCAACCTGTATATATAGACAGCCCAATACGCTGGTGGCATCCAATTTATATCCTCCCATTATTCTTCATTTCTCCCCAACCCTACTTAAATCAACTAGAAAACTACCTTTGCAACAACAATAATGACCTAATCCACATTCTCGATTGTTACCAGCAACACCAGAGAATATCAAATACAACAAATAATCATATTCGACGACATAGACATACCACAGGATACAAAAATATACTCGTAAGTCTTAGCATTCGAAATACGATACAAATTTACAACTTTCAAAACGTACACTGATGACGGACTGAAGAAAACAAAACGACACACGAACATAGAGCCATCTCAAGTGACACTTTTGATCAACAGAAGGAAATAATTACAATAGTGTACAAGTAATACATTAGATCCATCAGGGATTGTGACAGCTCAGTCTAGGTCCCCAAAGTCTTCCCCAAACCAGTTACAATTAACTATATATAGCACAAAATAGCGAACTACACACTATATGTTGTGCAGTCGAAAAACTTCCCATATTTTACTTGCTCATTGGTTTGGTTTTCGTAAAGTTAAGCAGGTTTCCCTATAACTAATGTTTTATCGTTTCTTTGTTGTTTTGTTTGTTTGTTTTTGTCGTTGTGTTTATGTTATGATTAGGACCGGTGCACATTGTACGTTTGTTGTTGAAACATATCAAGACTTGAGGATGAAAGATTTTGTACTATACACGGAAACAATTTTATCTACCTCTTTAGCATTTTCGCCACGTTATCTTTTTACCTTCAGTGCTGTCATATTCTAGGTTCCATACTAAAGACTTTGCACAGCTGCTTGTCCACTAGGTTGTATTTCTCTGGAACCAACCCTCCTATTCTTATGTTCTTCTTCAGTAATAATTTGAAATAATTTAAAATTTAACATAAACAACACTAGCCGCATCCAATTCGTTTGATATCCCGCTAAGAAGGCGAAGACCCATTATTCATGTCCATCGTGTGAAAAAGATCACACTGATGACATCTTCAAAAGTGAAGGCAAAACAGACAACGATGACAAGGAAGGCAGCGAGATCCAGTAGTAACTTACCAGCTTGGACAATAGCTGCATGAGCTTCTTCAATAAACCGTTCTTCTTCTCGAATGACCCAATACCGCTGGAAGACACGAAATGTCAGAAATCCCAAAATAACCATCATGCATGCAGTAATAGCGAGTAGAATGGCGAGAAATATGGTAGATTCGTGGGGTACTGTCGACACCGCTGGACGGTTTGGTGTGGTAAGGTCACTGAACTCTGAGATCGTGTGAAGCAATAGCTGTTCCTTAGACAGACCAGTGGAATTGTTAAGTCGGTAGTATTTCCTCATGGCCCTTCCATTGTGCAGACGGTAGACGAGATGATAATATACACACACTCACAACAGAGAATGATAGCCAAAACAAAAACCAACTGCTAAGATAGTCACCTGTTAATAATGTAACACCTGTGTTGTCACTTAATAACATCAATCTGTTAATACCCTGTATATGAGTGTGAGAGTTTGTGAGCGTGTATCTATAAATGTAGTTGTACGCATGGATGCATGTATGTTTGTATATATGTGTATATATACATACACACACACATATATATATACACACGCGCATAAGCCATTTTGTTTATAAGTATGTTGTTTGTGTTCGTATTAATTACTTCACTTATTAATGAGGTAGGAATTACAGGTGATTTATTTCCTCAATACATACAACTATACATACATACAATCATGCATATATATGTATGTATATATATTATATACACACACACACATATATAAATGCACGCATACACACCCGCACACATACGCACGCACGCACGCACACACACACACACACACACACACACCACACACACACACACACACACACACACACACACACACACACACATGAATACACATGAGCATATCTGCGTATTATGAAAATCCGTAGGATGAGAGCTGAATGGTGAGTATGCAGATTAAGACCATTTGCAGCTTGAGGCAATGATAGTAATGTGACTGAGAAATTCCGTTTTAATTTCATTCAATTCTGGAAAATTCCATTTATGTCATATTGCTGTTGACATTTTCAACTTCCAACCTCCACCACCACCACCACCAAACCACCATCATTTCAACAGCCATTACGATCGTTTAACTTGCAAGAAATATCAAATTTCCTACAAATAAGGACACATTGCATATTGTTGTCATGAATATACAAAAATACAAGGCGGCGGACTGGCAGAATCGTTACAACGCCGACAAAAATACTTAGCGGCATTTCGTCCGTCTTTATGTTTTGAGTTCAAATTCCACCGAGGTAGACTTTGCCTTTCATCCTTTCGGGATCGATAAAGTAAGTACCAGTTTAATACTTAGGTCGATGTAATCAACTTACCTACTTCTCTGAAATTGCTGGACTTGTACCAAAATTTTAAATCAGTATCTAAAAAGACACGTAGGTTACGATTAGAACGCTTATGATCGTAGGTCTCCTCAGGCAAAGCCAGACTCTGGTGCTAAACAGCAAAATCAACATCAATACTAACTCTACTAGAACCACCATCTCCACCAATATCACTTCCTCAAAGGCAAGTACTTTGGTTCAAAAGCCTTTCCGGATTACAGGTTTTTCTGAACTTGGTGTGGTCACCTTGGTCGATACGCTCTGAATCGAACAAATAGTGGTTTTAAATTTTGGTACAGGATCAGCAAGTTCGGAGGAGTGGGCCAGTCAATTACATCGACCTCCAGTACCCAGCTGGTACTTACTTTATCGATCCCGAAAGGATAAAAGGTAAAGTCGACCTCGGCAGAATCTGAACTCAGAATGCGAAGACAGACGAAATGCCACTAAGCATCTTGCCTGGTGTGCTAACGATTCTGCTCGCCGCCTTGAATTGAACAAACATTGGTTTTAAATTTCGGTACAAGGCCAGCGATTTCGGAGAGGGGATAAAGCAATTGCTTCGGCCCCAGTGCTCAACTGGTACTTATTTTATCGACGCCGAAAGGATGAAAGGCAATGTCGACCTCGCCGGAATTTCAACTCAGAACTCAAAAACGGACGAAATGTCGCTGAGCATTTCGCCCGGTGTGCTAACGATTCTGCCAATTCCTCGCCTCAAATTGAAAAAATGATAAATTTACTTAAATAATAGGCGCAGGCGTGGCTGTGTGGTAACAAGCTTGCTTCCCAACCATATGGATCCGGGTTCAGTCCCACTACTGTAACCTCTACCATAAACTCGGGCCGACCAAAGCCTTCTGAGCAGATTTGTTGATGGAAACTGAAAGAAGACCGTCGTATACATATATATGAATATATTTTATGTGTGTGTGTCTTTGTGTCTGTGTTTGTTCCCACACCCACCGCCACCACCATCGCTTGACAACCGATGTTGATGTGTTTTCGTCCCCGTAACTTAACGGTTCGGCAAAAGTAACCGGTAGAATAAGTACTAGGCTTACAAAGAATAAGTCCTGGGGTCGATTGCTTCGACTAAAAAAAAACCCTTTAAGGCGGTGCTCTAGCATGGCGGCAGCCAAAATGACTGAAACAAGGAAAAGAATAAAAGAATAATGGCTTCAAATTTTGGCACATGGCTATCGGTTGGGGAGAAGAGGTGTACGTCGATTACATCGATCCTAGTGTTCAACTGGTACTGATTTCATTGACCCTGAAAGGATGAAAGACAAAGTCGACCTCGGTGGAATTTGAACTCAGAACTCAAAGACGGACAAAATGCCGCTAAGCATTTTGTCCAGCGTGATAACGATTCTGCCATAGGTACATATAAATTAATATAAATCAGTGCGGATTATAAGAGGTTCCAGATTATCTGTGTCCGGAAAGTTGGTGTTGTATCTGCACCACACCAATACTATCACCACTATTACCACCTTTTGATCTGCTAGAAATAGCAGCCAAATGTCTCCAAAATTATATCTGGTCTTTAAGAAGGACGCACGTACAATGTTGTCCTAAAAGCAGCTGAGTCTGAATAAAAGATGTATGAAACATGCTGGGCACAATTGGAATCCATAAGTCTATGTAATCTAGGTTAACAACAACAACAAACAAGCAAACAAACAAAAACAACAACAAGTAGCAGCAGCAGTTGCTATAACTAAACAATATCTTTTCCAAATGTTACGCGTTCAAAATTGTTTTAAATATGTTGTATGCCTAGGGCGTGTAAGAGGGTGCTCAACCGCTACACCGGTCTGAGGCTTAGTGGGCCAAGGAGAGATCCTTGAATATCTGTTAGGCTCTTTCTAAAAGACAAAAAAGCAAACTATAGTCTCCTTTAAATTTGTGAGGAAATGACGTGCCTGGGGGTGCTTCAGAATATTCTGGATAGACACTAGTTTGTAATAATACTAAAGTAGAGTCACTAAAGTAGAGTCACTAAAGTGCAGTAAATTGAATAGTGAGAAACCAGTACCGTCCAGCGCCCTTGGCGATGAGCATGGGAAAATGGCCCGAAAGCAGTCTTGTTTGCCTTACCAAATTTCTCTTGGAATCCCTGCTTATGCTTCAATGTGTGAGAGTTTATATACAAGCACACACACAGATACAGAGATGCGGGCACGTACGTACACATACATACATACATACATACATACATACATACATACATACATACATACATACATACATACATACATACATACATATACATACGCGTGGCTTAGTGGTTAGGGTATTCGGTTCACGATGGTAAGGTCGTGAGTTCAATTCCCAGCGATGCGTTGTGTCCTTGAGCAAAACACTTTATTTCACATTGCTCCAGTCCACTCAGCTTGCAAAATGAGTTGTACCTGTATTTCAAAGGGCCAGCCTTGTCACACTCTGTGTCACACTGAATCTCCATGAGAACTACGTTAAGGGTACACGTGTCTGTGGAGTGCTCAGCCGCTGCACGTTAATTTCACAAGCAGACTGTTCCGTTGATCGGATCAACTAGAACTCTCGTGCCAGTATACATACATAAATACATGCATACATATACATATATTTGTGTGCGTGTATGTATTCAGAGAGAGGGGGGAGAGAGAGAATTAGAAGAGTAACTTATTAATAGCAATGATTTAAAGATTATCTGCTGATAATCTATTCTAACACATTTCTAAGCGTGGGCTATATATCTGATACATCAACGTTTGTTGATGTCAGTCTGTCTGACTGACTGTCTGACCTTTTCTTAGTTCCTTCCCTAACTCCCCACTGTATAATTTTCTCCATTACTCACACACACGTGCGTACACGAGAGCAAGACCGGATTAACCGTTAAACAACATAACCACATGCTTAGACCGCCAAGGAAAAAGACGCAACAGATTTTTTTCTTTTTTTGTTTCTGCTGCTGGATTTACCCAGGTGTAATGCACGAACAAAAGAGAAGCTGCATAGTTAATGAACCAAGCCCGAACAAAAGAGAAGATGCATAGTAAATTAACAAAAACGAAATATATGTAAAGTGATGGCTTGTTGCCAACTTAATGTGGAAGTCCCCGGAAAGGGAAGAATGCTACTGCTATTTAACCCCAAGAAACACCGTTTCTAGTTGGTTACGTGACACAAGCGTTCTGTGTCCTTAAGTTTTCAAACAGAGGAGTTAAACACCTCCACCCAACAAAGCCAGCACCAGAGACTAGTTTCATGGTAATTGCTCTTCATCAGTCTGGAGTAGCTTGGTCTTGCTAACTTTATTCTTTATTACGAGCATATTGGCTCTAACAAAGAAGGGACGAACAAAGACAGACAACATAATACAGTGGGGTACATAAGACGTAATTCGAATGAAATAATGAATATAATGATATAATGAAAAATGAAATGTCTTACCTGCGCCTCACACGCAGGCAGTATCATTTAACTGTTTATGTAACATATTATTCACAAACAGTTCGTTGTTCTTTACAACGTTTTTTTCTTTAAACGTTATTTTAAATTTTACAAATTTCACTTACTTTCAATTTTCTATGTCCTCTATTATGTAGTCAAATAGCACCACTGGTGGTAGTTCGTCGCATCGAACCAGCAACTCTGTTATTACAATTTGCTCACCAAATAATTCTTTCAATCTTTCTCCTTTTTCTCTCTCTAACAAAACTGCCTTGTCGTCTTCGGTATCCTCATTCCCCGATAATGTTACTCTGATTGCATTTTTCATTTAGTGATCCGTTTCTCTATTTCTACGCTCTTTTTATATTCTATCATCATCTTCACATTTTTTCCTTTCGGTACTCCTTCCCGTTTTCCGTCTCTATTCTCTCCTGATGTTCCTAGTTTTTGTGTCTCATCAATCTCTATCTCTCTCTTACTGTTGCTTCCTTTCCTTTCTGCATACTTGTTTTTTCTTCTGTAATTTTCTTTTTTGTTATTTCTGTTCTTTCAATTTGTATCTCCTCTATTTTTTGCGGGCTTTTTGGTGGCGAATGTGTATTTTCATCTCTTTCTTCTTTCTTTTTCCAACTGAGTATTTCCTTCTACGTTTTCCTTAATTTACTTGGCTTTGTGCTACCACTCCTTTTTCCACTTCCTCCTCCTCCAGCTTCTATTCTACTTCTTGTTTCTGGGGACACCTTGCTTTCATGTGTCCCCGTACTCCACAGTTGTAGCAGATGGGAGGTCTTACCTCCACTACCACGCTTAGTTTAACATCCTCTGGCAACATAATTTCATTTGCAATTTTATGCAGGTCTGGTAAACTGATTTAGACCGTCACCTCGAGGTCGTATCCAAACCAGTTTACCTCTGTTATCCTCGTGACCTTCAGCACATTGGTCTCTTCTTCCGTGTTGAAGAGGATGGCTGCCACCAGCCACGCTTCATCGATGTCTGGGGACACTCTGCCAATCCTAACTTTAGCCGCATATTTGCCACAGTAGGTTGGCGGTAGTGCCCACTCTTCCGACCTCAATCGCACAGTGGAGCACTTTATTGCGTCTTGTTCGGTTGCAAACCGTAACTCCACTGTGCCATACTTCTTGCCTCTGATGTAGAATGTCGTTAGGTGTTTAATATCCTTGAGACATTATTCCATTGCTTCAACGGTCGCTATTTCCATCCTTTTTTACTTGAGTTTGACAGCATTCTTTACACTAGTTTTTTTTTTTTTTTACTGTTTCCTCTATTACTTCTTTTGGCGGGGTCAGCCTCAGGCTGTTTCCTTCTTTAACTATGACTTCATTAGACTTTTTCAATTTCTTTCACTTGCAAAACGTCGTTATTCAAACCCCTTCCTGTTGCTGTACCATAGCTGATGGCTGGTTGGGTCTCCATTACTTCATTGCTTCACACTTGTCACAAATGACAAGAAAATTTCCAAATTCGTAAAAATCACAGTTCACAATAAAATTAACAGAAATTTTTCCACCCCGCAGTTTTTCAAAGGACAACAGTTCAATTTCAATTAAAGTATTTCACTTCAAAATAACATATATTTACAATATTTTACCCTTTCTTCTCGAGCATACTACTATATATCCATATCTGCTGTTTCAGTACGCTTGGGTCCAGGGTAACTCGACCTCCAGTAGCTTCTGCATAACTTTTCATTTTTCTCAATTATTCACTACCACCCAACAACGGTGGCTTCTCACAAAAAAAAATCCGGCTACAGTTCTTCAAAAAACAACAAAAAGCGGCTTGCTAGCTGTCGGTGCTAAATCGCTGTTGAAAACTTATAGAATGTGAAATAAATTCACTGATCTATAAAATTAGAAAAATTGCATTTCTAAATCTCTCAGAGAGAGTTATGCAGTAGCAGAAGGATAAAGAGATGGCTTGTTGCTAACTTAATGTGGCAGTTCCCGGAATGGGAAGAATGCTACTCCTATTTAACCCAAGAAACACTGAAAGATATATATATATATTGGCTATGTTGAGGCCCAAATATTCTCTAATTTCACTGGTCCCACTCCTGAACTATATGGTCGTTATATTGACGACATTATCGGTGCCACCTCACTCTCCCGCGAACATCTAGATTCCTTCCTCTCGTTCGTCCAATCTTTCCATCCAGCCCTCCACTTCACTTCCACTATCTCCAACACCTCTGTCTCCTTCCTCGACATTTCGGTTAGCATTCTTCACTCCACTCTTACCACCTCCATTCACTACAAACACACAGACTCACACTCATACCTCAACTTCTCTTCCTCCCACCCAGAACACACCAAGCTTTCCATCCCCTATTCCCAATTCCTCCGTCTACGTAGGCTCTGTAGTGACGACCATGACTTTGAGACTCAGTCTCAACGTATGGCTCACCACTTCACCCTACGTGGATACCCCCTCACCACTATCCACACCGCCCTTGCCAGAGCACGGTCCGTGGACCGCGTATCTGCCTCTCTCCCCGAACCCGCCCTGTAGTCTCCCGCCTCCCTTTTCCCCTCACTTACCACCCCACGACCCTACGTCTCCAACGCACCATTCTTCGAGCTTTCCGTCATCTCCAGTCCGACCCGTCCACTTCACACCTCTTCCCTAACCGACCCCTCCCCTCTTTCAAACGAGCCCACAACCTTCGAGACCTTTTGGTCCATAGCTCCTTCCCTGACCCTACCTCCCAACCCGGCTCGTTCCCCTGCTCCCGCCCACGTTGCCGCACTTGCCCTTACCTCTCCAACACCACCGCCTCACTAGCACCCACCATCGACCCTATCCCATCATCCACTCCTTCACCTGCACCTCCAGCAATATTATCTATTGCATCTCTTGCTCTCTTTGCAATTCCTTGTACATCGGACAAACGGGACGCCGCTTGGCTGACCGGTTCGCGGAACACCTTCGTGACATCCACCTTGCGAACGACACACCGGTCTCACGCCATTTCCGCTCCACCGGTCACTCCTTGCAACACCTATCTGTGTTCGGTTTGTCCTTACACAGAGGCCATCCGGATTCCCGTTTGCGCCGTGAACAGGAATTAATCTTCTCTCTTCGCTCTTATACGCCATTTGGTCTCAACTCTCCCCCCTCCTCATCTAACCTCACCCCCCTCCTCACCTATTCTTTCTCCCCCGACCCCTACTTCTTCAGTCCTTCATCCTTTCACCCCTACTCCCCTTCCCTTCTTCCCTCTTTCTCCCTCCCTCTTCCCCTTCCCTCTGCTCCCTCACTCCCTCTCTCCCCTTCTCTCTCCCCCTCTCCCTCTTTCCTCCTTCATCCCCTCATCCCCTTCCTTCTCCCCCTTCTCCTCCCCCTCTTCTTCCCTCCCCTTCTCTCCCCCTCTTCTCTCCCTCCCCCTCTTCTCACTACACCACATGACTTTACACATCACATCACATATGATGTGCCATACTAATACACACACCAACTAATACATACTAATACGTACTAATACATACTAGTACATACTAATACTTACACCAACCCTATACATACACACGTCCAGACCCCGCATACGCACTTATACTCTCTCACACACACACACACCTATACATACCAATACGTACTAATACATACTAATACATACTAATACATACACCAACCCCATACATACGCACGTCCAGACTAATCTTACGCACTAATACTCTCTCATACACACACACCCTTATACATACTAATACATACACCAACCCTATACATACACACATCCAGACCCCTCCCACGCACTTTTAGCTGGTCCCTCAACCCTTTTATCAACCCTATTATCTCCCCTTATTTCGCTCTCGCGTCTCATGTTTGATCTTTGACCTCTGGCCGAAATCAGATCGCCATGTTGATTCGTTAGCTACTGCACGCATTTTTTTTCTCTCCTTCTTTCTGTGTTTTTCTCTCTCTGTGTATCTTTCTGTTGAAGAGCGTAGGCTCGAAACGTTAAAGACTTGTTTTATTTATATTTCCTGAGCGCCATACTAATACAATTGTTCGTTTGTTTTCCACCTGCCTTCGTCTTTTGTTTATTTTCATAAAGCTTCCCGTTATATATATATATATATATATATATATATATATATGTAATATTTAAAGGTGTGCGTGTGAGCAATTTCATGGATTCTCCTATCGATGTCGGCGTATGAAAGTCTAACAGTATTGTTTGTTTGTTGTTTTTTTTGTTTCTGTCTTTTTTCTATTTTTGGCTTTTGCTTTAGTTCTGATGTCTATGTCACTTATGAGACCAGTTAATTTATAGACAAGTTCACAGACTGGATGTTAGAAAGTATGTGTATATATACATATGTGTGTGTGTGTGTGTGTGTGTGTGTGTGTGTGTGTGTGTGTGTATGCATGTTTGTATGTATGTAAGAAGACATACCCGTCGTTACAGTAGTAATATGATCCTGAAAATCTTGTAATACGAAAACCCGTAACGCGAAATTAACTTTCCCATTGATTTCCATGCCACAGAGTAATAAATGCGTCCGTTTTTTTGAATGAAAATATCAATTTCTAAACATACACAGTACAATATATATATATATATCTTTATTCATAAAAACATGTGAAGAAAAATACGTTAGGGAATAAATGAGAATCGTAATATCCAAATAGGATATGTTCTTATCACCAAAAATCTTCGCTACTGTATGAGGGGTTGTAGGGTGGATAAGAGTCACTGGGAGGATGAAGGATACTATGAACTTTTAGATACTATCGTCTATCTTGAAGTTAATCATCATCAACAGCTACATGAAGGGTAAAGAGCTGATCTATACCATTTCGCATTCAATATGAGAATAATTCCATTCAAAATGAGAAAATTAAAAATGAAAATAACAATACAGTATTTTTGCTTTTATTATATATCTATCACTAATACTATATAATATGTAAAATGATTTTAGGAATTAAATAATAAATGAATAGACTTAATGAATAAATTGACAATGAATGGAACGATATGACGCAAAAGTCTGTTTATTATTAGTGATACATAAATAATTAAAGCAAAAATACTGTATTTTTTATTCTCATTTTGAATGGAATTATTCTCGTTTTGGATGGAACTATTCCATTTTGAATGGAATTATTCTCATATTAAAAGTGAAATGGTATAAAATTGATATTTATGGCGCATAATTTCTTCGTACAGTTCACTGAAAGAATTGAGCTCATTGTAAACTCTTCTCGTAATTTTAAAGTTACGTTCATGATAGTGTTGTTAGCAGACCTTCTTCTATAAGTGTCAAATCTTTGGCAATATTTTTGCCATATAAAAGTGATGTGGAAATCCGTACTTGCATCGATATTCTCAGCTTGTGGTTGTTCAAACAAGTTAAGTTCTTTGTTAGATAAACATTCTTTATGGGAGACTAGCAACTCAACCACATTATCATCTATGACTTCTTCGAAACCTATAACCTAATATGCGCGCACACACACACACACACACACACACACACACATATATATATATATATATATATATATGGTAATATCATACACTAGCTAAAGGTGATGGGCTAACAGAATTGTGGGCACGCTGGGCAAAATGCCTCACGGCATTTCGTCTGTCTTTATGTTCTGAGTTCACATTCCACCGAGGTCGACTTTGCTTTTCATCCTGTTGAGTACTGGGGTCGATGTAATCGACTTTCCTCTTCTCCCGAAACTATTGGCCTTATGCCAATATTATACACTATCTAATATACATTAATATACGAGACCCTTTTTTTTTTACTTAGGACAAGATATTGTACAACTATATAGATTTTAGTGTGTGTATGTGTGAAGAATTGTTTCAAACATAAGTACAACGCCTGAAATTTTGGTGTGGCGTGTAGATGTATCCCAGTACTTGTCTGATACTTTATTTCATTGGGCCCCAAAGGATAAAATGCAAATTTGACCTCGGCAGAAATTGAGCTCATAACGTATGGTGTTGTAGAAAATACTGCATGGTATTTTGTCCACGATTCGATTAGTTGCTTTAAAAGGCGAAATGTTGTTGATAATTCCCTCAACGAAGAATAAGGTCAATCCAGTGTTAAACTTTCAGGGACTGACTGACCCTGTGGCATTATACACGGACAGTAAGCCACAGATATATCTGGGTAGATCCTGCGGGAATAAAGACAAATGACGGGGTTTTCTATAACTGTTGATCTGTATTTAGCCTGCCTACAGATTTGTGTGGCTGAAAAATTGTGAAAGTATCAGCTAGTGAAATACAAGGACTAAACATACTGCTTGACTAGGATGAAGTTCGGACTGAACTCTAAGCCAAAGATCATGGTGTAAGTCCTCAAGACAATAATGAGAGAAAGTAGGTAGAGTTAAAGCAGCCTGTAACACATACATACATATCTTAATAGATGAAACGGGAGGGATTCGGGTAGAAGATACCTAAAAGCGATTGATAATTGATAGGACACACTATCGGTCAGTGTTGAATCTCTTTGTATCTGGGTGCTTGGTTATATAGAGGGAGATTAAAATGAAGGTTGTGGTTGAGATTTTGTGGGTTCTGAATAAGATATTTTGTCGGAGGGAACGGATGGATGAATAAACAACAGTACCACATTTCGTTCAGAATCGTTGAGAGAGATGCTAAATAAATAGAATATCGAACGCTTCTTCAAGAGCTATGTTACAAACCGAGCAGGATTGGAATCATAGGGCGATATCGAACCACCAAGGCCTTTACCAATCGAGGCGGTTAGGGTTCGGGTTTGTAACGAATGGGAGAAGGCATTTAACCATAGTACCAGGAGTGGGTAAAAGGAATAACTTGCATATCTCCAGGCTGGAGATGAGATTTTTTTTGAGTGAATTCATCCTGAAGAGAAGAACGACGGAAGTTAATACCGAAGAAAATGTTTCTGTTGATGGAATGCCACATCATATTTTCCACGTCCATAGGGTTATCGATTCAATGAACGATGAAGTTCGTAACGGTAGTTGAAAAGAGGACGAAGCCTACATCGTAGTGCCACGAAGGTTGCAAAAGGATCGACGTTAATTCCGTGGACAAAGAATTACGAAAATGTATGAGAATCGGAATGAAGCTGAATTTTCGTTTGTAGAAAACTGTACATTGAAACAGTTTAGTAGGGTTTTTTCCAGAGTTTTAGAGTAATTTTTTTACTTTACTGTTACATGTAGTGTCTTTAGATCAAGATGGCGTGTGATAATATGGGTTGAGATAGAAAGCGGAAGTGACAACAGAGGCAGAGGGGTCGGTTGTGTGTTGAACAAGTAGTTCGCCAGAGCACATTTAATAAGCACGAAAAGACGAGTTCCTTTTCTTTTTTCGTGGACACATTGACGCAATTTGAGGAAGGAAGTCTTTAATCGAGATAAGGCCAGATTATATTAATGCTCGCCATTTCCGCCACAGAGAGAAAAACATCGAGAGACGGGTATTTCTACACAAAATGTAAAGTGTCACTTAATCGTTTAGCGTCATCAAAGGTAAGATAATCTTTAATATACGTCTCAGAAATAAATGTCATATACGCGAGTCTGTAGCAAAAGATCCCAGTCAAATTATACACTATTGAACAGTGCCATCAATGTATGCACGCATTTCCAAGTTCTAGAACGATAGAGTCTTATAAACATTTCATTTTAATTTTGTTTGTCACACATGTTTGTCTATTTTTATCTATCTGTCTGTCTGCCATCTGTCAATTTATTTCAATCTCGGTGAAAGTATATTTAAAGATAGGAAACATTAAAAGCTAAAGCATACAAAAATATACGGTAAATGAAAACAGGAATATTAATTCCAATTGCTTAAACTAGGATTGAACAGCAAATACATGTTTACATTTCAAACAAAACGGACCAGATGTAAAGAATAAACACAACGTTCCTATATATTTTTATTCTTTCTCATGTGCGCTCTTTGTAGCTGCACTGTTCGCTTTGTTTAAAAGACAAACACCTAAAAACAATATTTATAGATGACTAACATCTCTTTCAGGAATATGTACAGAAAACAACTTCGGTGCGTTTCGTCTTTCGTTGAAAATTCATCAGTGAAATGTAACCTCACTGTAATTTAGTTATGTAAGTGTTTATATATCTATAATATATCTATAAAAGTAAGCTTGAATCTTGCTTGTTTGCTTGCAATGTTACCCAGCCAAACTGGTGCATAATGGGAAAATACTATGAATTAAGTTTCCCCTGAAATGTGAATAAAAACGGAATCAAACAAGTTTCGCGTAAATCGGACAAGTGGCTTTGTAGATATTAGGTGTTTTCGGGGGTATAAATACCCAAAACGGTGCATAATGGGAAAATGTTCCGAAAATAATTTAACCCTGAAAGGGAAGAAACTCTTACCTTTCGATTAGACTGATTTGACAACGAAAAAATACGATTTGTTTTTTACAGTAAATGTTTCTATTTTCGCTTTTGTTAAACACAATATTTTAATCATTAAGAAATATTTTTAAATTAATGTGATTTCAAAAATGTAAGTTGTTTGTACAGTAGGTATTTATATTTTAGCTTTCTTTAAACAGACAATATTTTAATGGTTTTTTTAAAATTATTGCCAAGTGAATACCATTACGAAAATTTTTTTGGCATATTTAAAAAATATTTTACAGTAAAAATGACTTTAAAATACGGTAAATATTTCATAAAAGACCCGATCGTAACCTCGGTGTGAAATAATTTTTTTCCATAGGTTTTTTTTTTTTTTCGAGTGCATTCAATGTATCTCACCTCAAAAAATCTGGGTTCTATTTTTAGCACGCCCTGCTATCATGTAACAGCTATTTGCGATAAAGGACCCGAAATATTTGTTACGTGGTAACAGAGCATGCAAGAAATAGTAGCCAAATATTTCCTTTTCTGGGGAAAAGAGCCGTTTACGCGTTATTTCGATATCACATTCGATGAAAGTATGCGGAATAACCTGGAAAAGAAAAAAAAAAACACGAAACAAAACTTCGTTGCTGGGAAACTTAGACTTTCCCGGTGACCCAACGGGGCACGGGTAGTCAGTATATATAAATATATATATATATACATATGTCGAGATGAATACTTAGCTGTTGTGCATTTCTAGGAAAGCGCTATTATCGCTCATTCTCTTTTCTCTTCTATAAAACTTAAGCTACTAGGTGTATGAAATAAAACGTTGTTAATTATTAGATGTTAGCAGTAAACATCAACTATTGCCCAGGCACGTAAATAAAATCAAACCATTGATTAAACATTATTTTACCTCCTATCTTTAGAAATCGACTTAACAACGAATCTCAGTTACTTTATAATTACTGCAAAATGTCTGAGAGGGTAAAGAAATGAAATAAAAGGATTAAGCTATAATATTCTTGTGCTATTAAAAAGTTCACTTCTCCATCAAATGATCCATAGTTTGATTCCACCTAGAGTAATTTTGGGCAGGTGACGCCTATCATAACTTCAGATCGACCTAAGCTCGTCAAGCTATGCCAGTTCTTGGCGGGGTAGACTAATTCTTTGCTTGGCTTCATACCAGCATCTGTGAGTTCTCTCTCTCTCTCTCTCTCTCTCTCTCTCTCTCTCCATATATATATAGGGAGAAAGGGACTCGGCAGACAGTTATGGTCCTCTTTTTCACCTTCTGGATCGATGTATCAGCTAAACACACCTCTAATAGGCCTTACTTCCCTTTCTCACCCCCAGCACAAATCCCAGAAGTCCTGAAAATATCATGAACGAGGACCTTCTTCCTCTGATAAAACCATTTTAAAAACTGAAGCCTTTAAACGTTGGTAATACAAGAAACGCAACACGAAGCTGCGTAATACATCGCTAATCAACAATATCATCACACCCTACTTACACTAAGAACTTTTGTGCAACAACAAACAAAAATCACTATAGTAATTCATGTTTGTCACAATGCAGAATTTCATTAAACTCATATGACTATAATAAAAACAAAACCATCAAAAATGGTTTCAGGAGATGAATATTCACGTTTTCCAAAAAACTAAGTCACATATTATCATTTATTCAGAGATTCCGTAATTTTCATCTGACATGATCGTGAAAGTATGTAATTAAAACATAAAACTTTTCGTGCTGCATGTCAGAACCAGCCAATTTTTTTTTCCAATGAATAATTTAATTTTAAAAAACCAAGTGTGAGAGGAGAAAAGAAAAAACAAGGTGAAAATAGAGAGAAGATATAGAATTTTCCTGTCTCGCTTTTATTATTATTTTTTTTTAGTCTAAAACTAATTTAAACTTGAAATTGTTACTTGACTGTTCTTACCATTTTTTAAATGTATGCCGAATTTTCTGTTGTAGAATAGCTGCATCTTAATGACACTAGATAAACCATTAAGCAAAATAAGCAGGTGCTTAGGCTATCAAAGGAGGGGGAAGGGGACACCGCAGAAATGGTAAATGATTAACGGCACAAAAGAAATCACCTTAAACTTCCTAAAATAATATTCGAGGTGGTTTATATGATTGGAAATAAAATTTCGTAGTCTTTTATGGTGTCATAGTGAGGATCTCATCAGTCTTCGCAATTAAAAATGGAGAAACTTTAAAATTTAAATAAAATGGGAGTATACAAAAATAAACATTATTTTCCATCTTTTAGTTCGGCTTCCTTTTGAACACTAGAAATTTATTCTATGGTCTATTATTGTTTATATTTTGAATTACATACATTTAAGGGTTCCAAACGAACAACAGAAAAATTGAGAATTGTTGTTGCTATTTAGCCTCCAGTCAACCCTGATCCAACAAACTTAGCTGAAAAGCATTCCATCTGTGACCATGCACACTTTTTTTTTTTTGGTGAGGGAAAAGAATTTCAAGTTTTTTTTTCCCTTCTCAAGCCATGCCTGGCTCATAAGGGCTGGTTTCCTGGTTTCTTGGCGTACAGGTTCCCCACCTGGACGGGACGCCGGTCCATCGCAGCTGAGCTGCAAGATGCAGGAGGAAAGAGTGAGAGAAAGTTGTGGCAAAAGAGTCAGCAGAAGTTTCGCCATTACCTTCTGCCAGAGCCGCGTGGAGCTTAGGTGTTTTGCTCATAAACACACACATCGTCCGGTCTGAGATTCGAACTCGCGATCCCTCGACTGCGAGTCCGCTGCTCTAACCACTAGGCCATGTGCCTCTACAATTTCAAATTTACATTACCTCACATATCCTTCTTCTTTTTTAAGACAATTATGTGTAATTTGAAGTAGATTTGGCTGTTACTTCTAGTAGATCAATCAACCTGTTCAAGCTTCTTTACTCAATTGGAAAGTCTTTGAAAATGAGTGCTAATTTTTTTCCCCTGATGTCTGTTGCATTTTAATGCCTCATCACAGTACTCTGCAATCCCATTAAACTTCATCAGCTTCACTGGAGGAAAATGTATTTATGTCCAAATTATTGTTGCTTTTGAGTACACATAATGGCATTGAGTGGTTTGATTTTGTATGAATGTAAAAAGCAAATGATTTTTCTGCTAGGTATGAGGAGAAACCAGAGCATCGGTTTTATGAGAATGTAAGATGAGATGTTATATAGTTTCTTGAGAATGAATGAGTTGGGTTTAGTTTCAGTATAACTTCAAGAATTGTCATTCACAGGCGAATGCTATGATGCTAAATGAATCTATAAACTTCCACTGAATTTTGGCTAATGACAAGCTTATGAGCTGTCTCTCCATCTGTTCCAGGTGAAAGTTGCATTTCAAATTCCTTGAGATTTTTGATTAGCAGTTTAATTATATAATCTTTTCTACTATAGGCACAAGGCCTAAAATTTGGTGGCAGGGAATAATTCAATTACATCGACCCCAGTGTTCCACTGGTACTTCTGATATTGACCTCAAAAAAATGAAAGGCAAAGTCAACCTTGGTGGAATTTGAACTCAGAACATAAAGCTGAAAGAAATGCCACCAGGCATTTTGCTTGGTGAAGTAACAATTCCACCAGCTCACAGCTGTAATTTAATTACATAATACAAGGAACCATAAGACTGGTGCTTATCCCTGTTTTCTGTGGAATGAAGCAACTGAGTAATTTATCTTTCTCAGAATAGGATACTAGTCTCATAAAAGTAATTTCCTTTGTGGGAAGAATTGAACATAAACATTCAAGTGTATCAAAATTACCAGTCTAAGAGGATCTGTAATAGTCATAGGTACAATTCCAACTTCCCAACATTATAATAAATCATTTGTCAATGTAGCTTCTATGTTATTTCTCAATCTTCTAGAAATGACCATTAAATCTCCCTGAAACTACACTTTACCATCTTAAAATGAACACGTAGATAATATCTGGGTTATAATGATAGATCCTTTGTTGGTTTTAATGAACTAGCCCCATATTAAATCAATATATAAATAACTGAGCATTCAACAGATATTTGTAACCTTAATGTAAATTTTCAGGCTGAAGCAGTGTGAAACAATGTGACAAAGCTGAATTTTTTAATTACAAGTATGATCCAAACGACAGCCTAGGTATCCACAGTTTTTGTCAATCAAATTTCACTCATAAGGCTTGGATTACTCTAAGGCTGTAGTAAAAGACACTTGTGCAAGATTCCACACATCAGCATTAAACCTAACACTTCAGGGTTGTGAGGCAAACAACTTAACTACTCAGTAATATCTGCATGTAGGGTACACTATTACTGGAAAAAAAAAAGACAGATGGATGATGGTGAATTGAATACCTTTAATTATTGGTCTACTTAATCATGACTGATCTAGAGCTAAACAATGACAACGATAACAATATTAGTTTTGTCCTTGTCTTAATGGAAAAATACTGCCACTGCTACATCTATTTAGAGCTAGATTCAAAGGACCATTAATAACTGTCTTGAAGATACATCAATGCCATGCCAATGATATATGAACCCAACATTTTTTCCATTAATTATTCAAGTGCAGTTTTTCCCATCCCTAGGGTCCCACAAGAAATAGTTATTAATAGCTAATTATTTGCAAGTGCACTTTAGAGTAATTTTTTGTGTTTAATCTTATATTCATAATTCTTATTATATACACATAATATACTTCACATCCCTGCTGAGAAAATGAGCTTTTGAACCCTGTTGAGAAAATGAGCTTTTGATGGGAAATTGTAGGAAAATTTGGTCTACACAAGATCTTAGTTAAAATATTTAACACTGATGGATTTAGCATTGCTAAACTTTTCAAAGGCAGTTTTATGATTTGTCTAATCATTTACAAAATCTAGCTTGTTGAAAGAGAAATAAAAAAGATAGTAATTTCTGTGTAGCAGTTCTCTGAGACATGATATGTGTTTCAAACCACTGCACTTGCCATCATTAAAGTGTGACAATGCTGATGCCCCACCTTCCAGGGTTTTAATAGTTTATATCAAAACTCAGTACTAGTAGATTGGCACTTCTTTTATCAACCATTGGATAACAAAAGGCACAATCAACTTAGGTAGGATTTGAACTCAGAGCATTAAAGGGGTAATCAAATGCTGCAAGACATCTATCTTGTCTGATGTTCTACTAATTTTACTTGTTTCAGTCAGTAGACTGTGGCCATGCTGGGGCACTGCCTTGAGGAATTTTAGTCAAATGAATCGAGTTTTTATAGTATTGGTACTTATTCTCTCAGCCACTTTTGCTGAACTGCTAAGTTACAGGGATGTAAACACACCAGTTGTCAAGTAATGGATGTGGGAACAAAGACACACACACACACACATATATATATATATATATAGAGAGAGAGAGAGAGAGAGAGAGAGATACACAACAGGTTTCTTTCAGTTTCTATCTACTAAATTCACTCAAGTCTTTGGTTGGCTTGAAGCTATAGTAGGAGACACTTGCCCAAGGTGCTATGCAGTGGGATTAAATCCAGAACCATATCGTTGGGAAGCAGACTTCTTACCACACAGCCATGCCTGCACTTATAAATACATTTATTCGAAATAATTTTCTCTAGTACATCAAAATGCTGACATCTGAGTACACCACATACCACAAGACCATACTTGTATATAATAACAACATGTGTGTTGACAGTTGGTTAAAGGTTGGACTGTTGAAATATGAAATAAGTTGGATTACTTCCATTTCTGAGTATTTCCAGTCAATTCTGTAAAGCATGTAACTTGAGAACTTCATGAGGCCAGCAACCCTTAAAATTCCACTAATTTTCTGTTTTTTGAAAGAACAGCTAGTTACTGGCCTCATAGATCCATTACATACAATGCAGCTGAACCTAAATAAGTCTCAAATTGTCTTCAACTGACATGTCTACAGAATAATTGGTTTTGTGTGATTGTATATCCATTTATCATTTCTCTTTTACACTTGAACTTTTCCCCACTGAGTGTGAAACCAGTCCAGGTTTCTACAGAGTTGTTAAATTCTTATTACTATTGCTGTTGCTGTCATTCACCATTGTTATTCATGATTGACAGACTTGTTAGAGCAGCAGACAAAATGCCTTGCAATATTTGTTCTGGCTCTTCAGATACTTAGTTCAAATCTTGCCAAGGTCTACTACTCTTTTCATCCTTCTAGGGCATTGAGTTAATCAACTTACCTTACCTCCAAAAGATAAAAAATTTACGGAGATGTACTTGCATAGCAAGTGACCTGATCTGAGATCGTGTGCTGAAGTAAAACAAAATCTTGGCTTCATGCCTCTGTTAGAAAATATTGTTATTCTTGTTATCATTCTTATTCTAAATTGGCAAGATCATTAAAACATTGGACAAAATGCCTCATTACATTCTGAGTTCAAATCCTGCAAAAGTCAACTTTGCGTTTCATCCTTCTGTTGGTGAGGTGGGGATAAAATGAACTACTAGTTATGTATGATACTTAACCAGGTTGATTTATTCAGCTACACAGCTCTCCTGAATTTCTGACTTTCTGCTTATATACGAAATTATTATTATTTGCTGAGATCAACTTACCTTTCATCCTTGTGAGGTTAATAAAATGAAGTACCAGCCAAGTGTCAGGGTCAATGTAAATCAACTTATGACTCCACCCCACTCAAGTAGATCAGTAGAGCAGACTTATAGAGCCTGGTAGGCAAACTAGTGATTGAAAGGAATGTTTGTTTACCCTTTACTCTCTTTTACTCTCTCACTTGTTTCAGTCATTTGACTGCTACCATGCTGGAGCATTGCTTTATTTTTTAAGCCTAGTACTTATTCTATCAGACTCTTTTGCCGAACTGCTAAGTTGCAGGGATGTAAACACACCAATACTGGACATCAGGCAGTGATGGGGGACAAACACAGACACACACATAGATACACACACACAGACATACACACACACACACATATACAACAGACTTCTCTCAGTTTCCATCTATCAAATCCACTCATAAGACTTTGGTCAACCCAAAGCTAGCTATAGTAGAGTGTGCCATGCAGTGGGACCGAACCTTGAACCTAGAACCATCTGGTTGGAAAGCAAGCTTCTTACCACAGCCATGCCTGTTTTGTTTTTTTGTTTGGTTTTTTTTTTGCATTTTTTGTTTTTTTCTTTTATTTTCAAACTTAGAGATGTTAGAAGCAAACAAGAAGTATACAAAGGAACATAAATGAAATCAGCACCATTTTATAAGGAAATTAATATATGCAACTAAATTGTAGCTGGATGGTAGCAGTACTATTAACAATAACATAGATATAGTAATCATTACTTTTATTCAATTCATATGTTAGTATCAAAAATACTGATAGAACAGAGTTTATCTTACATCACTTACACAATAAATAACAAAAGGCACAAGACAAGAGGTAAACTCTAATGTGGTCACTTAACTTACTAGAAACAGTCAAATTTCTGAGCTAAAAATTTGTCTTTTTAAAAAAAAATACATTAGATCATGTGTCACCAGATACACATTGCCATGTAAAAAGAGATAGGATGGTTATGGCTTAGAAAGCCTTTGATCATAGGTCCACCCAATAAAAGCTAACCTGGAGCTAAACGATAGAAACATAACAAAATGTGTAGTATAAAAAATCATGAAGCACATATTTCATTAGTTGTGTGTACAAAAGGCCTACATCAGAAATAATTTGATTCAACTTTGTAAACTTTTTGTTACTTTCGTTGTTTTACTCTGATTAAACAAACTCATGATGAAAGATCATTACCAACCCATCTGAAAATATATTATCCAATGTGTCATTCGTTTTTTTTTTTTTTGAGATGGCAGAGTTTGATCTGAGGAAAATTTGACTGTTATTTCTAGCACATCAAATGACAACAGTCTCCCTGACTGCAGTTACTTGTAACCATTGTATGTTGAGGTACCTCTGTAAGAGAGAGAGAGAGAGAGAGAGAGAGAAAGAGTGTATGTATGTATACTTACATATATATTAATGTGTATATGTATAAGAATGTATGTATGCTTATAATTAATGTATGCTTATATAATTAATGTATGCTTATAATTAATGTATGCTTATAATTAATGTATGCTTATAATTAAAGTGTGTAGTTATGTGTGTATAAGTATATATATATATATATATATATATATATATATATATATATATATACATATGTGTATATATGTAAATGGGAAAATAAATGTAATGTAATATGAGTGTGTGTTTGTGAAAGAATTCATGTATATGTGGTAGCTCTCTTACATGTACATGTTTGTTTAAGATATGTAATGTAATTCAGTCAGTGTTTAGTATGAGACATACACCTTGTAATACCCAATGGCTGATATGTTCTGTTGTAGCCAGATCTGCCTCAAATACAAGGCCAACACCCATGGCATTACGACGTTGAGACGTAACATATACAGGCGTCCTGATAGTGTTCTGAAACAAAATGAGAAGCCTGTTATTCATCATCATCATCATCATCATCAACAACAACACAATCGCCATCATTATAATTCTCATCATCATAAATTCCAACATTATTAAAGCAACCAACAACGACACAACCTTTGTCTTCATCAGCGTCATCATCATCATAATACAGCCATCAGCATTGTAATTTTTGTCACCAACTTACCATCACCGACACAAACATCATCACAAAATCGCCACCACCACCACCATCATCGCCATCATCATCATCATCACTATCAATACAACTACTACAATCCTCATAATTAGTTTAAACAACATAGATTAATGATAGTCCTGACTGATGTAATGATTCATGTATTAATCCAGCAGATAATTAGTGCAGCATTGTCCTTTTGATAAATCTTACTTCTAACAGTAAATAGATATCTGGGAAGTCCCGGTGTTATAAGCAAGAGAAACTTCTGCAATGAGAATTGTTTTGCTACCTTGTTGTACTGGTTGCTAAATCCTCTCATGGGTCACTAGCAGAAAATTGAATGGTGGTGGTGGTGGTGGTGGCGGCAGTGGTGGGGGCAGTGGGGGCCACTAACAGCGGCGGCAGCAGCAACAGCAGTATCAAAGATATCAAAAACTATTTTCAATGCTTCTTTTGAAACAACAAGAACATTCAATCAAAACAACATTGATTGTTGTTATTACTGCGCTCCAGGTTGGTCCAGGTCTAACAAGTCTATGCTCAAAAGCATTACAACCATGACTCTGCTGGGGTTTCTCCCCACCCCCAAGTGTAGCACCCTCAAAGACAACATTATCCAAGTCATTCTTTTCCAAAATGGTTGTGTGAGCTAAAAATAGTTTGACTGCTATTTCTAAACAGTTTAGCAACCATCTAGAACAGGAGTTCTCAGCCATATTTTATCTATGGACCTCTTTGATTGCTATTTTATTCTGGTGGAAATCTATCACCATTCAGTGTTTAAAAACTAGTTTTATAGAATGCTATTTATTAATGTTTTCACATACTAACTTGTGTAGGTTGAACCATCTAAAATGTTAGAGAAAGAAACCTATCTGTTTCTTGCAATACATACCAATACATACATCTAAAGCAAAATTTTGTCAGAGGCCCTTGAAAATCCTAGTGGATCCCTAATTTACTATTTTGCTGTGTGGACCCCCAAAAATCTTATATGGACCCCGGTAGAGAACCACTGATCTAAAAGATCACTTATTAGTTTGAAACAACAGTGATAAGACTTAAAGATGATATATTTCTTAGCCCCTTTTCAAATGAGTTAAAAGAGTATCAATACATAGCTATGTCTAATTCTACAATGGTCATCAAACAGCAGAATCAAAGCATAAAATTTAAAAGATAAAACAAATATAGTGAGTTGGCTTAAACAGATGTTCCAGCCTAATTACTTTCAACTCACGCCAGTGAGACTGAATTTCCCCTTTGAGTCTCCAAGATTGATAGAATGAGAACTAGTAATATTCTGACTCAATTCAATTGACTTAACAATATGCGAAATGAAGAGAAGGAATCATTATCATAATGGGGTGAATGGTTCTGTAAATAGACATTATTATATGGTTTGATTTGATATCAAGTGTTCTTACTATCAAATGTTTCAATAAATGATTTTAAAAAATATGATGTAATAATGTAATATATCTTCTCAGACGTTTTACCTGCAGATATATCAATAGTTTACCTGTAATTTTAACTTGTGACTTTCAATAGGAATAATCTTCAAAAGAGGTAATTCTTGAACCAATTGTTTAGGCTTTTGACGAATAAGGCATCCTTTCTCTAGATCCCAGCCTGCGCCTTCTAGATAAAGTCCATACACATAACAACCTGTGGATAACAGTTGGATAAATGACAGAAAATTTAATTTTTTTATGTAAAGAGAGAAACATTTTCTGGGAAAAATTCTAAGATATTCTGCTATAACTGACAAGCAGCACTCCTCAACAACTCCGTAGCCTTCTCTCCTCAGTCAATTTTCCAGATTATCCTTACAGTTTCAGCCAGTTTGAGATTGTTCAAAGCTGGCTGGCCCCAAAAATCTAAGCTAAGAGCATTAAATATTTTAGGAGAAAACAAGCAAATGCATACGACCTCAAAGACAAAAAAAAATAAAAAAAGAAACAGAAAATGTCAATAATCTGGAAACTTGACTGAGGAGAGAAGGCCATGAATGACCTATTCTTGTTTTTTCCTGTCCGTCTTTTTATTGTTTTTCTTGTCCATCTTTGTATCATCTATCTGTCCAGATGTTTCATTGTCATCTGTTGCATTCTTGTTCCATTTTTTTGATTTATATATACATATAGCGGCTTACATACACTTTTGCTCACCTTGTAAGTATGTATCTAAATTCTGTGTGACTCTTTTACTCTTTCTTTTAGTCCCCCTCATTCTTTCTTTCCTCTTTTCTTTTTCTCACTCACCCTCTCTTACATTTCTTGGCCTTCTCTTTTTTTAATCTACCTACTTTTCCTCATTTATCTCCCTTGTACCTTCTCTATGCCCTTTTGAATTTCTTTCTCATTATCCCCCTAATTCTTCAATCCCTCTGCCCCCTACCTCTCTCCTTTCCTTCCACATGACCGGTGTTCAGCCAAGCATGATCTTTATTTCTTGGCTCGACTGCCATCCACGAAGCATCTCTTATGTTCCTGTCTCATGACTTTCACCTCTTATGTTCATCTCCTATGTTCCTGTCTCAAGGCTTTCATTCTACACATGCCAGTAACTTGATTCGTTTCTATTAGTCAAAAGACATCTGTTGTTATTTTCTTGTTGTTTGTATTTGTAATTGTGTAACATTTTCTCTGTTTTTTTTTGTTTGGTTTTCATTATTTTGCCTTTGTTGTTGTACACATTCACTTGCTTTCTCCCAAAATGCTAAGGTATATTAAGATCAATCCAGATGGCCTTTGAGTGGTGCAGTGTATCACTTACAGAACACATACTAAACAGCAAAGAGAGAAATGGGTGCATTGCATATATACTCAACAGTGAAAGTAATAACATCATGAGATTAGATGTACTTCCATGTGAATCAAGGATGGCTTGACTGACCTTTTTAAACAGATACTTGGAGAAGAAATACTCCTGAAAGCATCAGAAAGTTCTGCATTGGTACATATCCTGCAAGTTAGAGAATAACAACATTGACAGGAATAGTAGCCTCTCCTGAATCTACAAGATGTATCACATCTTACCAGAAACAGAAACTAGCTATTAAGTTTCTAATCAACAAAAGCGATAAGGATGCCTCAGACTTCCAACATTGTGTTAGAAAATGTTGACAGTACCACACTGATATGGAAAACATCACCCATATCATCAGCAAAATTTTTACAAGATACTACTTTCCCATGAGACCCAACATTATCACTAAAACCACTTACAGTGCTATATATTTGGAGGAGTATCTTGATGGCCATACCAAAGGCACACCAGAACCAGAATGTTACAGTAGATTTAAAAATATAGAATACA
>NC_042997.1:91647038-91659538 GCF_006345805.1 Octopus sinensis | reverse complement strand
GACCTTCATCACCTGCTCCAGCAGTTTGATACGCCTGTAGTCATTTCTATCTAAAGCATTACCTTTACCTTTGTAGCAGTTGGGTATGACTCCTTTGTGAACTACCTGGTTTACAATTCAGGTGACTAAACCATGACCCACACCACCAGATACTCTAAGCATCTCAGCAGTGATTCCTGATGGGCCAGGGGCTTTTCTTAACTTCATATCCTTAATTGCTTTATCTACCAGGGTGCTGTCAATTGGGTAGCTGGTCCCTCGACTGGATCAACATTTGGCAGGCTCTCCTCCTCCCATTTATTCTCTACATTCAGTAGCCTTTCATGATGGCATCTCCAAGCCTCTTTCTTTGAAGAATCATTAAAAGCAAATGCACCATCATCCATGCTGACAAATTTCTCTCCTGTAGCATTACAATATTTTCTCACACACTGTCTTGCAATCCCAAATACTTCTGTTCTTTGGTCCTCACGTAGCTGAACATTGGCAAACTTTTTCTTTTCTGCTTTTCCTTTGGCTATATATACCTATCTTCCAGCCTCCCTTCTGGCTATCTGGTACAGTTCCCTGCTACCCCCACTCTTCCACGTTTTCCAGGCCTGTTTCTTTACTCTAATGGCCTTGTCTACCATATTATTCCACCACCACCACGTAACCCTAGGTCTGGAAGGGACACTGCACCAGCCACAGATTTGGTCTGTGGTTCTTAGCAAGCTGTCCCACAGGAATTTCCAATTACGCTCTATGTCCCAAGCCTGTAGCTCCTCCTCCCTCTCATCAAATTTCTCAATGAGGATGTCCCTATATCTCTGACCATGTGAAGGGTTCTTTCGCTTCCAAATCCTTTTTTTCTGGATTGGTCTGCTTCTTGGTATCTTCTGGCCTCGAGTCTAAAGTCACTAATGACTAGTCTATGCTGGTGGGGTACATTCTCCACCAGGGAGGGTCTTTGTATTTAAGAGCAACCTTTCATCCAGCTATCTGGTGAGAATGAAATCAATCTGGCTAGCAGAGTCACCTGATTGATAGGTTATCAGGTGACTGTCTGGCTTCCTGAAGTTGGTGCTGCAGATTAATAGGTTGCTTGCATCACAGAACTCCAGTAGCCTAGTTCCCTCTTCATTTCTGGAACCAATTCCATGGCCTCCATGAACACCATGGAAGATACCAGATCACCATTCAGCATGCCCATTAAAATCTCCAGCCACAAAGATGGGGTCATTGTCACTCATCTTTGAGCTAGCCTGTGGAAGGGTATCATAAAAGTGATCCTTACTATTCTGCAAGACTAGCCTGAGCTTAAACACTCTATCACATACTCTGACTACCTCTATGACCTTATCTATCCATTTCTCTGCAAGGAGTATGCCTACACCTCCTACTCCATCTCAGAGGTCTCGGTCTTCATCATTTCCTCTGTGAGGCCCTACATGCCACTGGCACAGGTATCACAACTACAATATCCATTCGATTTTTACTTTGATGTTGACACAATAGGTCTCTTCAATACATATATATATATATATATATATATATATATATATATAGGTAATGAAAAATTATAGAAGCGAACTCTTTTCAAGTAACAACTTTAAGGCTCAATTTATTGAGCAATTAGATCAAAGTATTAATTTGAAAGAGACAAGTTCCAAGGTCAATAATACTCCTCATCAAAGTTGATACATATCTAAACACAGAGGGCGTATGTAAGTCATTATATCTTTTACTTTATGTGTTCACATGCTTATAATGACTCAGTGTTTAGATATGTATCAGCTTTGATGAGGAGTGTTATTGACCTAGGAACTTGTATCTTTCAAATTAATATTTTGATATATATATGTGTGTGTATATATATATATATTATATATATATATAATATATATATATATATATACTGCACTGTGAATTTGAAAAATTATAATGCATAACGAAGAGACATGTGTTAATCGTCTCTTAATTATATGTTAGTGTTATGGCACGGTCACTGATGAAAAATTTCCCCTAGCAAATTATTTTATTTGCTAAAAAAATTTAGAAACCTAGATCTGACCGGAATAAAATAACAAGTAAAAGTTTTTTATATTTTTCATTCCTTTTGAAGATTGCTCTTAAATGTGGTTTTGGTCGTTTTGACTACTTCTTCGAGAGTGTAAAAACTGCCTGTTGAAGGCAGTTTTCTATGTACACTATTTTATATTGAGAATATGTTGTCTATTGACTTTTTATACATGCTAGACCACTAGTGGTGAATTTTCAACTAAAAAAACTCACCACCCCATATATATTTTACGTATATATATATATATATTAATATAGGACAAAGTGTTTTTACAGAAAAGAACTTCATCAAAAAATGTGGCAGCATATTAAAATACCTTTAAGGTTAAAATTATATTTTCTACTGAGGAGGAAAAAATCTATTATGAGATTAATTCCGAAATTGATTCAATATAGAAATAACAAACTTTTTTTTTAAAATCCTGTTGGCTAGCTTTCCTCGATTCAGCTCTACATATTTTCTGTAGAGAGTAAATAATATGTGGAAATTGACGATTTAAAAGTCTGTTATCAGCATATTGGCATAGAAATAATTTTCTGTAGCCCTTGTTTATAAGTTGTATATATATATATATATATATATATAAATATATGCATATGTCTATGAGTGTGTGTCTTTGTGTCTGTGTTTGTTCCCCCATCACCACTTAATAAACTGGTGTTGGTGTGTTTACATCCTTGTAACTTAGCAGTTCAGCAAAAGCAGTCAATTGAATAAGTACCAGGCTTAAAAAAAAAGTACTGAGGTCGATTCATTTGACTAAAATTCTTCAAGGCAGTGCCCCAGCATGGCCACAGTCTAATGACTGAAACAAATAAAAGATAAAAGATACATTCATGTATTTTCGCAATACCTCAGTCTTTTCAAACTCAACATCAACAATTTTGATTACCCCTTCCCATCTGTCAGATACAAGCAGAGCTGGATTAAAAACCCAGTAGACTCCTAGGCCAATAGGTTTTGGAGGTCCCAAATATTTATCTAATTCAAAACATAAGATGATAAAAAGGACTCCAAAACTTAAAAGGGCTTTTAAAATCTAAACAAGCTCAATAAATCAAAAGATGGCTTAATAATTTTGAAAGAATTTGATGGAATTCTGGATTAAGCATCCCATATAACTCCTCATAACTTCTTTAATTTTGAGAATTTTCAGAAAACTTTTATGAATTCATGTTTTACACACAGAAATTCATACAATTATGCAAAGAAAAATTTATTTTATGTGTGATTGTGATTTAAAGGCAATTTGGTTGTTGCTTTTAGCACATCTCATGACCACCTGATACCTTCCTTGTTTCTTTGTCACTCTGACATTTACTGATGCTTTTCAATATTATTCTTCCCATAAACACATTTAATGGAACAGTGATGCACTGAAAAGTAGCCCATTGCTGGGATTTAAGCAAAAAATTCAGACTGTCCATATTTTAAACTCTGATTTTTTTTTAAATTTGTAAAGTAGCAAAACTTTTAGGATTTATGGGGGATGAGGTTTTGAAGAATTTTTTAAATAATTTTTTTTTCAAAATCATATGAAATCCCCTGTGTAGAACACAAATTCACAAAAGTTTTCTGAAAATTCCATGAGTGGGTATAAGGGTTGCTTAAACCAGAATTCTGCCAAGAATTCTATTAGACACTTTTTTATTAAATTATAAATTATATATCTGATTGCTGGAAATATATTTTTTCATTTTTAACTACAAGCTTTATGCTTCTCTGAGTTCAAGGGGCTTCTGAGCCATGGCTTATATTGGCTCATACATAAGATCTGGCCCTGGATACAAGTAAACTTTTGTTATCTGAAGCTACAAAAATACTGGTACTGAGGTTACCTATGTGTGATCTGTCTGTAAGATCATCTATAGTTGGATACTGAGTTACTGATGTAAACAATGTTGATTTGTCCAGTGGCCATCCATTCTTCCGGCAAGTTGCTTGTACCAATGCTGTTAGATAGGATTCTGGAATATGCAAGCCAGACAACCACATTGCATGTGGTTCACCATCATTTACCTGGATAATAAGAATATAGATGAAAAATAATTGTTTGATCTATGGGATTCATGGAGAGAAGCAACACTAGAGAGCTGCAATAATTGAAACAGTTGAAGAAGGAAAACAATTAAAAATATTTTTTAATCAGTGCTTTAACTGTTTTGTTATATTTCTGTTGAGATATACTGCATTTGTTTCAATTGATTCTGTAAACAATAAAGAATTTATCTTTGTCATTATTATGTTGGGTTTCTGGAATATAAATTAACACAAAATTAGTTCACTTAAAGACAAGCAGTTTGAATCATGGAACCAGGGGTAGTTTCAGGCAGACAGGTATCAAAATGGTTAAGATAGAAAGTAGCTCACCCAACCATTGTATTGTCTGTATCGTTTTTCAAAGTGAGCCATCCAATTTCCAAGTGTTTTCAAAGTAGGTGGGGCCAGTCTTCGCCAAATACTTGGAATAGCTCCATTAAACAGACATCTAGCAACATCATCTAGTTCACTGCTCATTCCAACTTCCCCATTCAATGCCTTTATTAAAAAAAAAAAAATCAGAAAAAGATCATTGCAGAAACAAAATGCATGTAGCTATTGTGCATTTTTTTTATTCAACATCATCATCATCATTTAACATCAAGTAACTAGCAAGATGAAGTATTTTGAGAGAAGCAGGGACATTTGATGAGGGAATATGTGTCAGATGATTAAAGCTTAGAGTGTGACAGAGATACAGAGAGGCAGAAACAGGTGTCTTGCTATAATGGAGGGGGTACTGGTGGAGATGATCCAGTGTCACATGATGAAAGATTAGAGCATGACACAGAAATAAAGTGGTAGAAACAGGTATCTTGCTATGGAGGAGGTACATGGTTACTCAGTGAGGGAGAGAGAGAGAGGTACAAGAAAGAGGATAGAAACAGGTGTGCTGATGTAGAGGAGATACTTGGTTACCTAGCTAGAGGGAAAAGCAAGAGAAGGAGAGAGAGTGTGATCAAGAATGAAGGCAGAAACAAGTGTGCTGCTGTAGAGGAGATACATGGCTACCCAGTCAGAGGGAAGAGCAAGGGAAAGAGAGAGTGTGGGAAACAACAAAAGTTCAAGAGAAAACAGGAGAGAGATGGTAAAGGGTATACTTACAAGTAACAAGGATCAGAGCATAGATGTGATGGTAGAGTAAGGAAGAAAAAGATACAGAGGTCATAGTATACGTGGTCAGGTATTACCATGAAGGCACGAGTAGGGAGTGGGGATTACAATGACTGGTGAAAACCTGAGTATAAAAATGAATAGCTTAGAATAGTATGAGTTCCATGTTTTATGTTAGTATGTAGATTAGAACAGTACGATTTCTTTGTAGTAGTATCATTATTATTAGTAGTAGTGTTATGTTGTTGTTGTTAATAATAATAATAATGATGATGATGATTTCAAATTTTGGCACAAGGCCAGGAATTTTGGGGGAGGGTGCTAGTTGATTTCATTGACTCCAGTGTTCAAGTGCTACTTAATTTATTGATCCCTGAAAGGATGAAAGACAAAGTCGACCTTGGCGGAATTTGAACCCAAAACATGCAGACAGATGAAATGCCACTAAGCATTTTGTTCAGCGTGCTAATGATTCTGCCAGCTTGCTGCCTTTTAAAATAATAAAAATCCTTTCTACTCAAGGTACAAGGCCTGAAATTTGGGGGGAGGAGAAATATTTATGCTACTTCAATAATAATCCTTTCTACTAAAGGCACAAGGCCTGAAATTTTGGGGGAGGGGGTTCTAGTCGATCACATCAACACCAGAGTTCAACTGGTACTTATTTCATTGACCCCAAAAGGACGAAAGGTAAATTTGACTACGCAGAATTTGAACTCAGAATCTAAAAGATGGAAGAAGTGGCACTAAGCATTTTTTCCAGCATACTAATGATTCTCTCAGCTCACCACCTTAATAATAATAATAATAATAATAATAATAATAATAATAATAATAATAAAAAGAGAAATAGCAGCCACTGCAGGACAAGATAGGAAAGTTATGGGGCATGAGGAGAGTAATGGTGATACTGGTGGTAATTGGAGCATTAGGAGCAGTTTCCAACAGCTTTGAAAAACATATTAAGACTATTGGAGCTGCTGCTAGGTTCGAAGAGACCCAGAAGACAGAATATGTTTGGTACAGCTCACATCTAAGGAGAGTACTGTTTCTTTGAGTCACAGGAAAAAACACGACTTGAAACCTTTGGGGATTTGTCATTGCCTGCTTTCAAGTAAAGAACAACCAGTAATTAAGAACTATCCAAGAGTCATAATAATAATAATAATAATAATAATAACAACAATAATAATGATAAAAATAATAATGCAGGCTGGCAGAATTGTTACTGTGCCAGACAAAATGCTTATCAGCATTTCTTCTGGCTTTACAGTCTGGGTTTAAATACTGTAGAGGTTGACTTTGCCTTTCATCTTGTTGGGGATCAATTAAATCAGTATTAGTCAAGCATTGGGTTTGATGATATTTACCTCTTCTCCTAAAATTGCTGGCTTTCTGCCAAAATTTTAAAGCATCATTATTATTATTATTATTTGATATTTTACATCTAATGTTCCATTCTAGGTGGTGATGCTACTTTACATATAACTGTGACACTGAAAGATACAGAAGGACTATTTTCTAAGATGTACAAGAGATGCAAGTAATAAAACTACTAAGAGTGAAAGCAACAGAATAACAACTATTTTATCTTTTCATTGCAGAAATATACGATATATCCACACAAAATTTCATTACCCTTAACTGCAGAAAGCAGTTTTATATACCAACTTGCTCGGGTTTGTAAGGGAAATAACTATATAAGCATTTTTAGAGATGTAAAGTATAATAGCCATCTCAATATGGCTAACCACAAAGGGGGGGTGTTACTGTAGCTTTTTACGTTCTGAGATTTAATAATAAATTTTTAGAGAGTTACTTCCCTTATATATGCCAAAAATGCATTAAAAATGGGAAAAATTGATGGTAAATTTTCTTTTTAAATTGTAGACTCATCGTAGACACGCGCTAATACCCAGAAGGGCTCAATATGAATCACGACTATAAGATACCCGGTTTTGGTTAAACTGCACCGCAAAATGTGGGAGTAGTTAGGAATATAAATCGTAGGAGACAGACATCACACAACCTCTCTTTTATATATAAAGATATATCTTTTATTGAAAAATGTCATATTTGAAGCTATATTTTTGTTGAAATATGTCAAGTTTATTAAGGCAATGTGACTTTCAAAAACATCAATTCTATTTTTTGGTAGACATCTAATAATTGTGGAATTCAATTTCATAGTTAAAGGGCTAAACTTTTACTTACTCGGATCAACATTGTTAAAGATCTCTTAATGCGTCTAATAAGTAGATTGAATCTTTCAAGTTCCTGCAACAAAACTACAGTTGTTGGGGTTATATTCAAACCAAACTTTTTCTTAATCTTGTCATTATCAAACTCAGCAGGCATCTTATTCAGAATTTCAGTCGCTATTTTGCCAATGAATTGCTCCCGACTTATTCCTGACCCTGTTTCACCTGGAAGTGAATAGCAATGGTTAAAGCAATTTAAATATGGTTTCTGCTTCAGAAAATGGAAGGTTAGTGATGTTGCTAATTTTTCTCAGTTTGTCTGTTTCAGTCAGTACAAAACTATTGACATTTGATAGAAACTGATGTAGTGCATTTCTATAATAAAATATAGTGGTTCAAATGAAAAAAAGAATAGGTGAGAAATGTACTGTGAAAGGCTTTGATATTTTATATTATGTAACACTGGAATGAAATTATAAGGTAAATATAAAAGTATGTGTTGTAAATGGCCACTAATCACCTGGTATTAAATGTCCAAAATGACCTCTACTAAGCATTTTCAATTTCAAATTAAGGTTGATAAGGAGCAAAGCAATGACCAACAGAATATACAAATATATATATTTTTGGCTATTGCTGATATATTTTTCTAAGAGTTCTCTGGTGTTGGTAGCTCACTACCAAACTGAATTGTCATAACATGGTGCTTATATTTCACTGTGCTCATACTTTAGATGTCAGTGATTGGCAGACAAGTAGGTGAGGTGTCAAACCACTGGTCAAAGATATTAATTGTTCTTGTCCTGTCACCAATACTATGAATATCCATGATCAGTTCCCTTAACTTAGGCTAATCCAATCCATTAAAACATGTAGATAAACTTGATAAACTTCAGTGGTTTAAAGAAAGGAAACAATGGATAATTATTAAGTCATTTAACAACATACACAGATAAGTTCAAGTCCTAGAGTAGACCTGAGAGCAGTAACTGTAGACCCACTTCAGTGTATTTTTCTCTAAAAATCTCTGTTGAACTTTCATTAACCAGGCAGCAAATATCTACTAAGTTGGAGCCTTTTTGGTGCAAGAAATAAATCATAACAAACAGCATGCATAGGTGCAAATTTTTATCTTGGGTAAACACGCCAGGAAAGTAAAGAGAGGAGGAGAGGAAGAAAAAAGAGAGAAAGGGAGAGAGAAGAGAGAAAGAGAGAGATAGGTAGAAGATAGTCTGCTACAAGCTTCAAACAGAATATCCTACATACATAGCATCTAAATAAAATTACTAAATAATTAAAAAAAAAAAAGAAACAAAAATGAAAACCAAATAAGACTATGATGTGACATTCTGAGACCACAGCAAATCCAAAACATGCATCAATATCACAGCACACGATACTCCTACCTGGTCTGACAGGATATACGTATTCTTTAGGACAGGAAGGAAAGTAAAAATGAAAAGAATTATTGATAACCACAGATTGGTGATATGTTTCATCATTTTGTGTATCTGTATTGTTAGGTATGTTCATATTTAATATCGTTGCTTAATGTTTGTTGTTTGTACAAATATATGTATGTATAAATATATATAGGAATAGATGAGTGTTCAAGTTTGTATGATGCCTTGTGGAATATGTAAAAAACAATATCAGTGTACATTGTCATAGCCTTCTATAACATGCTGATTTTACATGTATGAATATTTTAGCCTCCTCTAATTCTCTTATTCTTCATTTCTCTGGCTACCTCTCATCAGACCAACAAATTAAAGAATGTGTGTGTGTGTGTGTAAATAAGCACCAGCTGATCATGGCCGTTGCCAGCCTCCCCTGGCGCCTGTGCCAGTGGCACGTAAAAAGTACCCACTACACTCATGGAGTGGTTGGCGTTAGGAAGGGCATCTAGCTGTAGAAACACTGCCAGATCAGACTGGAGCCTGGTGCAGCCTCATGACTTCCCAGACCCCGGTCGAACCTTCCAACCCATGCTAGCATGGAAAATGGACGTTAAACGATGATGATGATATATATACACACACACACGAACACACACACACACATACAGGTGAGCACATAAGTGCAAAACAAGGTGGAAAAAACTGTACTCAAATATCAAAGGTAGAGTAATGTGCTTTTACTAAAGCTGCACAATTATCACAAAAGTGATACTCAGTTTTACGTTCCTGTTTGTCAGACAGCTGTGTCACAACCATCCAATGAATGGGAAGGTGAAACTCTGAGTAACAGTGTTGTGATAATTTTGCATCTTTAATAAAAGTTAATATATATATAAAGGGTATGAATGACCATAGAATTGCACCTTGAAAGTTACCCCCCGAGGCACAAATCTGGGTAAGGTTGTTTATGGAAGACCAGCAGTTGCTTATACATGCCAGCTTCCCTCCTCTATGTCACTCATATTATCCAAGAGAAAGGCAAAGGCCAATACAGCTTGGCACCAGTAATGCTGCAACTCATTTCTACAACTGGGAGAACTGGAGCAACGTGAAATAAAGTGTCTTGCTCAAGAACACAACACACAACCCAGTCTGGGAATGAAACTCACTATCTCATGATTGTGGGCCTGACACCCCAGCCACTAAGCCATGTGCTTTCACTATCATTTTATTTTTATTATATTTTAAAATTATTTATGCTCACACATACAAACATATTTAATGCAGTTTATTCTTGGATTTAACAATCCTTACATGTAATTTTGTCAAATTTTGTCAAATATTTCCCTGAAGAGATTCATACCAATAACTATGACTTTTTTGTAGCGTAGAAGGTGTTTATAAGCCATTTAAGAAACACACAAAAACCGTTAGATTCACTTCGACTTTAAATTTAATTTGTCAAAATATTTTCGTCGCTTTGAGACCGCAACCTGTTCGCGGTCTCAAAGCAACGAAAATATTTTGACAAATTAAATTTAAATGTTGAAGTGAATCTAACGGTTTTTGTGTGTTTCTTAAATGGCTTATAAACACTTTCCACGCTGCAATTGTTTTTGTTCCAGCACACGATTTTGGATCAAGTCACTTGCTATGCAAGTACATCTCCGTAATATGATTTTTTTATAAATTCATTATTGGGTATGAATCAAAACAATTAGTAGGATTAATATTTGTATTTCTATTCATATTATATTATACTATATTTATTGTAATATATTATGTTAATAAATTATATTTAAAATATGTCAATTGTAAATCTCCATTCTCTTTTAATTTTTCCATCCCTATAAAAGAAACTGTTTTACCTTGTACTGAGTTTATTTTATATATATATATATATAATGAATCAGTTTAAAGAAAACAGAGAATATCCAAATCTTTATCAAGTAGTCATAAATGACTGCTTAATAAAAAATTAGATATTCTCTATTCTCCTCTATTGAAAAGCATAGTCTCTTTACAAACAATTGTACTTTCAGGTGTGAGAAAATACAAAGAATAGTTAAACTAACCAATTGAAAGTACATAGGTCCACAAATGTTAACCAGCATTATCAATCAATAGAAGTGCATATGTTACCTGCTTGGATTATATATCCCCATCAACCAAAGACTTTGGAAAATTTTGGAAACTAGAAACATTTTGGAAACATTTTTACATTTTTGTATTTGGTTTGCAAGATTCTTTGTGTGAATTCGTGTGTTGAAGCATATTTTATTGTGTCTGGGGAGAGTAATTCTCTTTTAGTGCTTTATTACTTAACACACTCACCGGTTTGATTTCCACTCATTTACTTATTTTTTCTAAAATTTTTGTTGTATCTTGCAACCTCTTCAATAGTCATTGACTCTGTCTATTATCAGAGCTGCGTTCTTTTTGTTTGTTTATTTGTGTACCTATCTATCTATTTATCTATCTGTTTACTTACATTTCTATTTACCTACATATATTGTATTTATATACATCTACATATATACATCTACTAACAACTCTACCTATGTATATATAAACTGTGGGTATTGGAGTATGCCTACTTTCCATGTATATTTCCTATTTAGAACTGGGGATTATTTATTTATGACGACATACTCCTGTATTTGTCTGCATGTTGGATCCTTTGTGTGCTTGGATAAAATGCAGATGTCAAGTTGACCAGTGTGCCTCCATGTTGGCCTTTGGCATGTTGGTAGAGTACAGAGGACTGTTTTTTGTCATCATATTGTTTTAAATGTTCATTTTGTCACTCAGCAATGCTTCTAGATGTCTCACCTTTGTATATCATATTCTTGTCTTTACAAGTACTTTCTATACACCTTAAGCTGTAGACTACATTTCTAATTCTACATTTAATGCCAGGGTTAATCTTACATACCATGCAGTTATCATTGGTGCATGTGGTATTCTCAAAGGGGTACATCCTACATAGTTGTGGTCTGATGGAGTGCCCTGGGTTTTCAACGATCTTAATGTTGAGTTTGGCCACCTTCAGAGCTTTCCTAAATCTTCAGGCTAGTTCTCCATGGGTTATAGCCCCTACAAACATCACTCCTTGATATTTGTTGGTCTTGTACCACGTGTTCACCCTGTTTGTTTTGTCACAAATTCTTTGTATCCTATTCCAGTCTTTACTTCTATATCTAGGGCAGGTACCACTAGTTTCATTACACATATGCTGTCTAACTTTTTTCTAGCTCCCCTGTACACCTGAACCCTATATTTCTGGTCATACCCAGAGAATTGCATGCAGTTCTGTACATGTTCCTTTGTTTCATAGGATTTGCATAGTGGGACTTATCCTAAGTCTGCTATCAATATGTTGATTGTCATGTTGTGTGACAAAGCTGGGTTCTTGGGAACAACATATTTAGAAGCTATGGGTTTCATGTAAGAGGAGTGGAGGAGCTGCACTCTGTTGTCCAGTCTCTAACCAAAGTTTAGTATCAAGGACAGGGGGTCTATTGTTAGGGTGCCTAGTGGAGTAATCTATAGTTACCTTGATACATTGGTGAATGGAATTAGCATCTGCATTTTATCCAAGCACCTTCAGGTGCTTGGATAGGTAATACAGACAGACAAGCACACACATACATACAGAAATGAATGCTGAAACATGTGACCATA